>NW_026571175.1:20001026-20459085 GCF_026225935.1 Boleophthalmus pectinirostris | reverse complement strand
TGTAGTCTACGTAGGCTTGTCGGTAGCGCTCCAGGGACTCGTAGGCCATGGCTCTGCGTAACAGCGGCTTCAGGGAGAACGGCTGCAGCTCCAGAGCCCTAAGAGGATCAGAGGATCAACCCTTCATACAGGTGGCACAGGCTCAATGTGGTCACTCAAATACAATACTATCAAATCTACTATTAGCTGCTCATCATAGACTTAAACGTGTACTGAGTAACTTTTTGGCTGGGGGTCCGTCACCTGCTTGTTTCTATGGATATGTTATTGCTCTGCCTGGAATTTCCCACAGTATGACATTAAATAGCTCTACTTTACATTTATGCAGTTACAGATGGTTTTATAGCTAAAAAAAAATACAAAAACAGGCATTCTGACTGTGAGTAGGGTTGCCTCTCCCCAGATCTGACCTGCAACTTGGTTTGGTCTCCATAAAGATAGAAAGGTTTAATACCATTCTGTGAAACATTCCAGACAAAGCAATAACATCTCCATGAAGAAAAGCATTTGACGGACCTTCCATCAGAAAAGTATTATTTATTGCTTTGTTATTTACTATGTCTAAGTTGTAGTGTTAAGGGTGGGTACACTGGTTGTTTTGTACCGCTAAAGAAAAATGCTGATTTTCTTTATTTGATCTTTTCTTTCTTCTATTTTGTCTTGATGTAAAATGTTAATTGAGACAGCTTTGTCTTCATTCTGATATAACTAAACTAACTTACACTTCAAGAGAGTAGCTCAAAGATAAAATATAAAACAAAACTTACAAACAAGCTAATTTTAAAACCATAGTCTAGACAAGATGCGATCATTTCAACTCATCAGTGAAGAGTCTTAAGCTTTTTAATCACAATGTCTTCAGCCAGTCTTCTGTAAGTAAAAGTATGTGGTTTGGAGCGGAGCTTGAAGAAATTGGTGTCAAATGGCAATGATTAAAGGTCTATCTTGCTCAAGTTATTAGGATTTATTTTAAGTGAGTCTAATTCTTTTTACAATCATAATGAAATCAATGTAAGGAAAAAGAAAATCATGATTAATTAAGTTTAGGCTACATGTGACACAAACGTACAGGTGAACTGATGTGACTCATTGCATTTGTTTTTAGCATGCATCTTCCTTCAGCACTCTGTGTTGTCTGTGGGGCTTACCTAATGTGATTTATTAATAATTGAATGGTGCACTGGAGTTATTGATCTGTGCGAGTCTGACCACAAACTTAACAAATACAGTAGTTGCTTACGTGGTGCAGTCTTGTATGCAGTCTGTGCTGTTCCCATCTTTGAGGTAGCAGGCTGCTCTGTTGGAGTAGAGAATACACAGGTCTTCTGGACTATCAACACCTGGAGAGGAACAGAGTCTTACAGAATATCACTATTAAACTATAATATCTCATAGACAGGACAAAACTACATAGTAAACATTATGCCTAGTTAACTTAGTTTAATTTGGCATCTTAGTTTTACTTTTAATGTTTTCATTATTACAATTCAATATTTTTGTTTTTTGCTATTTCTTTCTATTTGTGGTCATCCTAGCAGGCTACTGTGACCAAAATGTCCTTTCAAGATAGTTGTGATAACCTTTTTACAAGGTCTACAACAGTATTCAATGAAGTGTATTTAATTAAAATTATCTAACTCAAACATATTTTAGTTCCCTGAAAAGATTAACTAAAAACCACTGAATCAGTTGAACAGAGGACACAGATGGACATGTCATAAATCATTCGTCTAATCCAATTTCCTTTTTGTCCTTCTCCCATTGATAACACTGCACCCTTTTGTTCTCATTGTATCTTTATTGTTAATAAAAATGTAAAGTGGCTGTGATGCTACTCACATTCTAGTCCTGTTGTTAGTGGAGTTGATGGTTTTGAGAGTAAAATTTGGCTGAGTGCCCTTAAAGGTAAAACATGTCATTCAGTCTATGTGAGCATCAACATTAGATTATTACATCACTCACTGCATCCACAAAGCAGCTGTCATGTGTGTACACTTAACACAGAGGTCCAATATGCTCACATATGCATACAGAACAGATGCAGTTGTGTATGACTGATACTTGTGGGACTAGGGTTTTGAAATAGCTATCTCTGTTGTATTGTAATCCATTATTTATAAATATGACAATCAGAGCTAAGCTAATATAGGCCTGGCTTATATTAACATCAAGAAAAAGATATAGGATGTGTGTGTTTGAAAGTTGTTGTTTTTTTTGGGGTTATTTTTTTGGTTTTTTTAAACAAACCATAATTAATAAATGATAACTTACAAAATAAGCATGTGCTATAAAATAGGTACATTTTAGCCCTCATGGTGTGTATCATGACTTTGCATGCTGCAAATCATATGCATACAGTTTTGAATGAATCTCAAGCTTCATCCTGTCATAACTTGCCTAGCCTATTTGGAAAAACTTGTATTATTGTCAAATAGACATTGAAGACATCCGCGATATTACTTCCTACCTGCTTCAGTGCAGCCCTCTATGGCTTGTGTGTACTTCTCAATGGCATCCCCAAACTGTCCATGTTTGAAGAGGTGGTTGCCCTCATTTTTGAGCCGGGCCAAGTGAGGGGGGAGGGCTCCTGCGGGGGCGTCCAGGTAACTCTTGTCCTCCACCGGCGGCTCCTCGCGTGTTACTGTACTGTTTTGTATCGGTGTCCCGTTTGCCAATCCTTTCTGAGAGCCGTGGTGACTATGGGGGTTTTCCGCATTACCTCGTGTCCCTGATCTGGCCTGGTTTGGTCCTGTTCTGTCTCCTCCGCTGCCCGGGGGTCTGTCCTGAGCGTTCCCCATCACTGCGCCCCTTCTGCGGTGTGTGGCTCCGGTTCCCTCCGCCGGTTTCTCTTGTTTCTCTCTCAAACGCAGCAGCAGCTGTCTCTTTCACCGGGGATTTCTGTAAGACCCGCCCGCAGCTCGTACGTAAGCGCGGGGGAGGAGCGACCGCAGTGCAGCAGTGAAGCACCTGCCCGGGGAAAGCCCTCCTTCAAAACTATTATAATAAAAGCACTAATGTTGCCACAGGCTTAAAGGTGCTCCATTCTGAAGAACAGAAATCCAGTCAACAATGACTGACTAATAGAAACTAAATCAGCTTCACTTTCCCCTGCTAATTCATTGTCATAGACACGTCACATTCACGGAATAAATTTTCTTGGTACAACACTTTTTATATGGCATAAATGAACATTTTTATTTCTTAGAATGGAACTAAAGAAAAAATTCAGCAAGACTCCAAGAGAAAAAGGCTCATATGTCCAACAGTGTATGCAGTCTCCAAAATTACAAATTTGATCTTAAGTGAAGGATACTGAATAAAACTGACCAGTCCATGGGTCTCAGAATAATAGAAAACTGCCATACACATTAAAATTTTAAAACTATAAAATATTATATCTTTATCAAACGGCTCTCAACAGCTCTCCTGTGGCATATAACAGGAAGTTGTAACCCATTATTATGGTGTAAAAGTTTTAAATAAGAAACCCAAATGAGTATTTTGTCAACACACAATACATCGTCAGCAACTGCTAAATACATATATCCCAAGTCTTCTAATTGATAAACATCATCAGTTATTTTTCTCTGGAAAAAAAGTGGGTGTTTTATCAGTTTATTTACACATTCATACACTATAAAAGTAGAAACATATAACCCTAATCAAACACAACCAGGGCTTCCATCATATTCACCGGGCATCAAAGACAACCACTGGAGTATCAGGTCAGGAAATGTACACAAAAGTTGGAAAATGTCTGAACATATTTGGAGCATATGGCAAAAGAGAAAAGACATTAAAACTTATACACACGTATACAAATTCAACACTACAACAAACTGAATTAAAGGATACATCTCTTTGTTCTTTTCTTGTACATGATTCTGTAACCACACTCTCTGCATCGAATAGGGTCTCGTGCCTTAATTTCATTTTCAGTGTGACATTCTGTAGGAGAAAGTGCAATTATTTATTCATGAATTTATCAAAAAATGTTGATGAACATTCAAACTTGTGTAAGCAAATCCTATAGCCTATCAATAATCAGGAAGAAACGTGCTGGTATTATTGCATGGAGATAGACCAGCTACCATGTCAAGTTGTTAATATTTGTATGAATGATTGTAACTCGAATAAATGCCATTTTAATGCGTGCAATTAATGTTTTAATTCAGAACTCCTATATAAATCTTGAAAATACTGATAAAGTGGAAAATTACTTACCGCCACAAATGTATATCATAGGCTGCTGCTTCGGGGGCTGCATATCTTTCGGTGTGTCCATTTTCACACTGATAAAATAAAACAAATCATGATCACACATAGTTATATGCTAACACAACGGCGTGGTAATAGCCATGCCCCAATCCGACGTAAATCTGGCCCAGATTCAACATAAACATGGCTATAAATATTGTAAATATAATTAAAATATAGCTCCAAACATATCTACAAATAAGTAATTGTTCTTACCGTTTTATTTGTGCTTATAGTTTAGCTGTTTACTTCTTTAGCATCTCATGAGTGTTCAGACTCAGCGCATGCGCAGAACACACCACCACCTCACAACAAAACGGGTTGTGATTGGCCACAAATGACTCTTTGTGTATATAAAGGACACTCTTTGTGCATATCCCGAGTGCAAACATATGTCACCACTGCAAATAAAACACACATTCATGTTGATCATATGTATTTTCATTTACTGGTTTGATCATTTCACTGTTTAACTTTACAGTTACCCGCTCCAGGCCGGTAGAGGCGCTGTGGGGCTGTGAGTCTGAAGTGCTCAGCTGGCCTCACTTTTTGACAACACAACATCGACAATGCCCACGTCCTGATCACTGCCCCAAAACCAACGGAATACTTCTATCGTGTTGTATTTACTTTGTTAAACACGGTCAACGATGGAGTCAAACGCGCCTAAAAGGTAAGTGTCGTTTTATTTCACTTTTATAGCTATTTTTTTCCAAATTCTCAACTTGGTGAGCTAATGCTAATATAGCCGATTTGCTAACTGCGTTAACAACACAACTGTACTTGTGTCTGCAATCAATTTAATTTGCTGTAACGCAGTAGGTCAGTAAGTGCGCGCTTTGTCTGTGTTTTGTGGCAATGTCTGTATTCCTGTTCACTATGTGCACTTTATATTGTCACTGCACTGAATTTGAATGCATTGTAAATCAAGTAAATCAGTGTTGTGTCACCACTATCTCCTCTAAAGCGTTATTCAGTGTCACCTCCAGTTTCACTTTTGCTTAACATTTAACAGCAAACTGAAAAAGCTGAGTGAGGACAGCTTGACCAAACAACCAGAGGAAGTGTTTGATGTTTTAGAGAAACTGGGTGAAGGGTGAGTCTTCTGTGAAACCTCAGTATTTAGAAACTGACCAGATTGATTACTGATATTGTACTGTATCTGGATTTAGTTCCTATGGCAGCGTGAATAAGGCAATACACAAAGAGTCGGGGCAAGTGGTGGCCATCAAACAGGTCCCTGTAGAGTCAGATCTACAGGAAATCATCAAGGAAATTTCAATCATGCAGCAATGTGACAGGTAGGAACATTCTATTTACTAATTAAAAAGTAAATATCAAGCCCATATAAAATGTCATATTTATGTGCTTAAAAAATTCTTTATTAGTGTGAGAAATTTATTTTTATTGTAATGAACATTTCTTGTTAGTCCTTACGTGGTCAAATACTATGGAAGCTACTTCAAGAACACAGATTTGTGGATCGTCATGGAGTATTGTGGAGCCGGATCTGTTTCTGACATCATCAGACTGCGCAGCAAAACAGTATGATGTTTTAATGCACTTAATATCAGATTCTGCGTACATGTTTTTACACTAAAACAATGTGAACAATGTGTAAATCTTAGCTGACAGAGGATGAGATTGCCACTATCCTGAAGTCGACACTGAAAGGCCTTGAGTATCTTCACTTCATGAGAAAGATTCATCGGGATATAAAGGCTGGAAATATCCTCCTCAACACAGAGGGACATGCCAAACTAGCAGACTTTGGAGTGGCTGGACAGTTAACAGTAATAAAATAAAATATAACTATAATCATTAAAATCATGTAGTGTTTTTACTTGATTGCACAGCATGTGCTAATCATGTTTATAATGATACAATAAATTTAGATATCGTAATTTATTTCTTCATTTTAAAGGATACAATGGCAAAGAGAAATACTGTTATTGGTACACCTTTCTGGATGGCCCCTGAAGTTATTCAAGAAATTGGCTACAACTGTGTGGCAGATATCTGGTCCTTGGGAATCACAGCAATAGAAATGGCAGAGGGCAAACCACCATATGCCGACATTCACCCAATGAGGGTTGGTATATAACAAATGAACACAGTGCAAAATATATACAGATGAAGTTTATTCATGCTTCTTTTTCTATACAGGCTATATTTATGATCCCCTCTAACCCACCTCCAACATTTAGAAAACCAGAGCTTTGGTCTGACGAGTTTACAGACTTTGTAAAAAAATGTCTTGTCAAGAATCCAGAGCAGAGAGCAACGGCAACACAACTACTGCAGGTTTGTAAACAATATGTACAAAAATTGTGCCAAAAAATATTGTACCTAAGTAAACGGCCTTTAGTTAATCTCTTAAGACTGTGCTGGTTCTAATCAGTCTCTGTTTTGTGATTTGCAGCATCCATTCATTACTCAGGCTAAACCTGTCACCATTTTGAGAGACCTAATTACTGAGGCTATGGAGATGAAAGCTAAGAGACAACAAGAGCAGCAGCGAGAACTGGAGGAGGAAGACGATAATTCTGTAAATATACATTTTTTTAAACTCCCCATTGTGCTCTGTAACAGTTACATGTGTGAACAAATTTATTTTGTCGTCTACTTCAGGAGGAGGAGACAGAGGTGGACTCTCACACAATGGTGAAGTCTGGCACAGAGGGTCCAGGGACCATGAGAGCTACCAGCACCATGAGCGATGGGGCTCAGACCATGATTGAACACGGCAGCACCATGTTGGAGTCAGACCTCGGAACTATGGTCATCAACAGTGACGATGAAGAAGAGGAAGATGACCAAGGATCTATGAGAAGTAAGCCTACACTTTATCTACTTTTGTCCCATTATTTTTTACAGAAAAACTTTTCCACAGAATTTTAACACAATATGTTTAGATACATTTTGTTTATATGTCTTAACACTGTTAAAAATGAAGCAAAACAAAAAAGGGAATTAGTGTATTGGTTATTTTATATACTTATGTTGGATCTACTTAGTAGTTCAGTACCTTCTGACAAATATGTACTTTAATATCAGTATCAGCAAATATTCTCTATTTTCTCTACAGGACATGCCACTCCCCAGCAGCCTATCCGTCCTTCCTTCATGGACTATTTTGACAAACAGGACTCTAATAAAGCTTCACAGCAGCAGGAAAACTACAACCACAACCAGCCTCAGGAGCAGCCCGGTTATCACATCCAGTCCAAAAATGTCTTCCCTGACAATTGGAAGGTCCCACAAGATGGAGACTTTGACTTTGTGAGTAATCTGTTCCACATTTATTTCTAGTTTCTTGCTGCAGTTTTGTGTTAGTCATTATGGAAAATGTGTTATTATAATAAATATGAGCAAACATTTCTGTTTATTGATGCTTTCTAGTTGAAAAACCTGGACTTTGATGAGCTGCAGATGCGCCTCAGTGCCTTGGATCCAATGATGGAGAGAGAGATAGAGGAGTTGAGGCAGCGCTACACTGCCAAAAGACAACCCATTCTGGATGCCATGGATGCCAAGAAAAGGCGACAGCAAAACTTCTGAGGGCCACGTCACCTTTTAAGACCAGTACCACAAAATAATCACTTTTACATATAATGCTGAAGACCACTGCTGTTTTATCACATGATCACTACGTACATATAAAGAAATGCCTGTTGCACATAGGGCAACACCTTTGGCCTTCTAACCTTCATAGTAATAATTCTCAGGACTGTAGCCAAAGTAGATAACCACTTACTCACTTATTTCATATTATTATCATGAAGGACTACCAGCACTTCCAGGCCAGCATTTATCCAGCTCTCATTCACAACAAAATGACAGCAATCTGGTCAAAAACGTGTGGCCCTTCTTCAAACTGTTAATGTATTGTACATATAACCTAGAGCTTAGTTTGAAAATACCTGTAACAGAAGCTGTGGCAGTTTGCCCATGACCAAAGACAATCATGTTGATTTTGTTGAGAATGCCTTAAACATTTTGAAACGCAGGTTTCAATGAAGCAATGTAACGTAACAAACGGTTGAAGCAATTTTAACTTGTGTTTGTGCTAGACCTTAGAAAGCTGCAGTTAAGCCGATGGTAATAATGGGACAGACAATGCATGTTTTCAAAATTGTTTGTGGACCATATAACTCTTTTAACTTTTATATGTTGTTATTGGTTTTGACATTTTAGGTTAATTAATCTTATCTTATCAAATCAAACATTGTGCCTCATATTACACATACCCCTCTGGGAACCAACAAACTCCATCCACTGTTAAAACGTGAAAAAATAGTGTTAATTTTGCATTCATTCCAAGTAAGCATCAAAATCATTCCTGAAGAGCTCACTGTTTCTCTCACACAGAAACAGAATTAAAGATGAATTAATATATGACAAATAGGCTGAGCAGATTAAAGACTGTAGCAAACTGTTTTTTTTAATGTAGCGATAACCAAGTTAGATTCACTTTTGATTTGACGTTGATGAAGGATGATGACAATGACAGATTTAACCTTTTTATGAAGGAAAAACTGCCGTGCCCAATATTTGGCTTTGAAAGTTTAATTTAATCTTAAATCTTACAATGACCCTTTGAATGAACCATGACTATCCTTAGAGACAACTTGCTGTTACGAACAATGTGAATGTTATATCATAAGTATTCATTGGTTTAGTTGGAATAATCATGTTAAGTAGTTTCATGCATGCCAATTTAAAAATCCATGCAATTGTAACGTGCATACAAGCACTCACTTTATTTATTAAATTTTTGTTTTTAATACTGGTTCAAACCTGATAGATAAACCATAAACTGTCAATCTCGACTTATGTTATTATAGTCTATGCATGTGTAATCATTGCTATAGTGGAATGAATTGTTTTAACTTTGCAGGTAAAAGTACTGTTACGATGAAGCTGGACTTTTAAAGCTTCAACTAAACTATGACACTGTACAGTAAATTCTGCCATGTTATGTAAAATCACTCTTTATTATCACTTAATGATTTTGTCTTTTAACTATATTTCTGAAATGTATGAGAATGTAGAGTGGACTCATTTATGTTTGAACCACTTAATTTATTACTTTTGTTTGTAATACTGTTTTGAAAGTTGCAACATATTAATAAAAGGTCCTAATAGGTCTGTTTGTTTGAATATTCTACACAATGGCTTTAGATAATGCAACGTGAATACTAGTAGAAGAAGCAAGATTTAGGTCTACTAACTGTTCATTTATAGATTTTTCTTATTTATTTTGTGTAATATTGTCTAAAACTGCATACTTTCATAGTTTTTAGCGCATTGGATTTTAGGAGTCATTTCTATCTTTGCAGTAGCTATACAAATATAAGTGTACCTTAATTACCGTAGTAAACGCGCACTCAATCATTTACCATAATGTTATCAGATGAGCAGCAGTTTAAATTTGCGCTTTTTGAGGGGTATTTATGGTAAACACAACGACAGCGTCAGAAACTTTTGATCGTGTTATGCAACGATTACTCTGAGCTTTTGAAGAGATAAATAAAGTGAGAAAGATGTCTGCAATCAACAGAAAAATCGTTTACACCGCTACTGCCCCAGCTGCGATTGGACCATACAGGTAACTTTACATTCTAATGTAAGTCTGTAAAATGGGTAGCTTGAGAGTAGCGTGGACGAATGAATGAAAAACGTTCCCAAGGCTGTAGCTTCGTGGAACTGTTACTGACCTGTGCAAGTTCAGCGAGGCTAGAGCATGGATCTATTAAAATAAATAGTGGGCTAGAGGGCGTGTTTTTGTGCACATTGAACTTAAGTTTTCTGACCCCCTCAAAAAGTACCACAGTTTGTCCGAGCTCCAGCAGACAGCAGGTGAAATATGGCATCTATTCGCAGACAGTTCCCTTACACACCTAAAGCTCCCATCAGACAGGGAATATACAGGTAAGTGCAACAAGTACCCTGTGATTAAGCCAGCACAGAATCCATAAATGACCATAAATGTACACCATGCAATACATTGTCTACAGATAAACCTGATTTAATATCAGAAGAAAGCATGTGTAGACTTTCTTCCTATTTTATTTTCTAAGTCAAAGGTAAGGGCGTTCCTGCTTCGACCAATTGGCTGCAGACAGGAGGGGTCAGTAGTTAAATCACTGCATTGTCCCATATGTCATACTGAAAAGAAATTAAGTTATAGGATAATTTTATATGACACAGACAGTTCTGCTGGAAATAACTCAGCTACATAACTACAGGTCTTTGAGTAGAAAAGATCAGCCCTTGTTTACAGTAGCTACAGTCTGTGTGTAGTTATAGGCCATCTTCTGAATGTGTAAATTCTGTGAATGTGTAATATTAGACCTTTTAAATTGTTTCTCTTTTCATAGTGCTCCTCATTTACAGTGTTGGCTATACATTTACAACTACGGTGCCAAAAGAGTCAAATATGTTTGACTCTATCTGTGTCAGTGTCCAAAAATTATAAATACATAGGCCACTGTCTCCATCCTTGTTGTTTCAAATTGCAAATTATAATGTATTGCAGTAATTGCCAAGCCTCAATACTGCTTTGAATGGAAATAGCACATTGAAAATCAAATGCACAATAATGAATTATACCTGTGTTTCTCAGCCAGGCGGTGGTAGTGGACAGGACCATGTACATTTCGGGGCAGATTGGGATGGACGTTGCCTCTGGTCAGGTGGTGGAGGGGGGCGTGCAAGCGCAGGCCAAGCAGGTCAGTGGATCTCCCAAACAAATGCTGTAAATGCACTGAAACTAACATTTGAATAGTTGCCTAGTCATGATTATTCTGTTAATCGCAGAACTAAATACTGACTAAAAAGATAATTCTCCTATTGTCTATCTGTTTCATAGGCTCTTGTTAACATGGGGGAGATCCTTAAAGCTGCCGGCTGTGACTATAAAAATGGTGAGCAATAGGCCCTCAAGTCTGAACATCTGACTGTGTAAATGAAAACACCAGCAATGTAATATTATGTTATTCCAGTGGTGAAGACAACAGTGCTGCTCGCTGATATAAATGATTTCAATAACGTCAATGAAGTTTACAAATCATGTAAGTATCAATTCATCTAGGAACAATAAGGTATTGGTCAAAATATAGTTTTCAAACAAACAAAGAGGTCCCAGCTATTCTCCTCTGAGTAAGTGCAAAGAGTAACCACTAGGGGGAAGTCTTTAACCAGAATGCTCAAATCCAATATTATTGCATTCATTCATAAACAGTTCTTGGACAGTGTAAAAATAATATGTAAAATATATTTGTAACTATTTTTTCAATTATTGTAAGTATTGCTGTTCTGTCTAACCAAGCATAAACCCGTATATTATAAAGTAACATAAAATCATAGTCTTAAAGATGCACTGTGTAACTTTTCTGGAGTCCGCAACCTGTTAGTCTCCATGGAAATGTTAATTCCTTTGGTTTAACTTGTCCAGAGTCTGGTATTTAACTAATATTCATCTACATGTGTCATTTATTGCTCAAAAATATGTTAAAAACATTAATTTTTCACCTCTCCACAAATGTAATCCGTAATTTGGCTTGCAAGTCTCCACGGAGATTCTTAAGTTTATGGCTATACTTTTGAAAATTTAGGCACATCTCCATGGAGACAAGGAGGTGGCAGACCCTCCACTGGATAAGTTACACAGTGCACCTTTAAAAACCTACATATTCCACATTGTATTGAAGTTGGACCAGAACACTGAGCAGTACTTGGTTGGAGAGCTCTCTTAAATACCTTCACGGTGGTCTAGCTTCAGTGTTTTGGGCATTTCCTCTTGGCCCACAGGCACAGGTGTAACTGAATCTGCCTGACCAGTGAGTTGTAAATGGACACTGTTGTGCAGGTAATCCAAGTCCCTGGGGCTAACGTTACTGCTCAGGGCTGCAGACCCGCACTGGACTCCCCCCCGTGCTCTGAGCCCACTCATGCAGAAACCACAGTGGGGAAACTTTCATTGACCCGAAATCTGATACAATTAATTCTGTCTGAGAGCTATTGGCTCTTTTGCTCCTTTTAAATTAAACCATTAAAGGCCCCCTTTCTATTTTTACTACTTCTATTAGTACTACTACTTTTACTTATATTCTGATGTATGTTATACAACGCCTTGGGGTCCCCCCGGAGGAGCTGGAGGACGTGTCTGGGGTGAAGGAAGTCTGGGAGTCCCTGCTTAGGCTGCTCCCCCCGCGACCCGGCCCCGAATAAGCGGACGAAAATGGATGGATGGATGGATGTTATAATGTTGTTTTCTCTTCAAAAACATGCCTGAAGTTGTGTTTTGTTTCATTCACACGTTTAACACACAAATTCTGCATATTTAGGCTAAGTTATTTTTTCAAACACAAAATACTCTGTTCCACCTTGTGATGCCATGTGGTAAAGCAGGGAGTGCTCCACTGTATTTTAAACTCCATACACCTTCACTAGAATCATTTGGATAATTCCAGCCCTTGAATTGACAATCGCTAATGAACTTAAGATAAAAGGGAGCTGTTAACTTGAAAACTACTGTTTCATGATATCACAAGGTGGAACAGAGCATTTTGAGCACTGGAGATGTAGATTAATAATAAAGGAGTTACTCAAACATTTGTGAAAGAAACAAAACACAACTCCAGGTATGTTTTTGAGGAGATAACAGCATTCCAAGATGGCTTAAAAATTACAAGAGTAAATTTTGTGTAATATAGAACCTTTAAAAGAGTACATTCTGATCATTATAGGTAATTTGTATATGTTTATGTCAATTTAATGAGCAACCAAGTGTGATTTTGTTTGTGTTAAATTCATAATACAGGTTGTTTTTAGACAGGGGTAGAATTTAAGACTATGGGGGGGCTATCATAGTTTCTGCAATTAATGGGAAACACTGGTCAGTTATTCAAAATTGATCTAATGAATATGCTGTTTATATACTGAACCCTGTAAACAATTACTTTTTTGTGTCTTTTAGTTTTCAGCAGTAACTTCCCTGCTCGAGCTGCGTATCAGGTGGCTGCTCTTCCCAGAGTATGTTTATGACTCCTTCCAAGTTTATATCATGCTTTTGTAATAATGCTACATACGTACCATCATTATGGTCATATAATTTCTTTTGTTACGCATTAGCCGGTCTCTGTGCGATAATGCCCCATGTCTTAATAATGTATTTTGTCTTTTCAGGGAGCATTGGTGGAAATTGAAGCTATTGCCGTGCTTGGTCCCATTTCAGACTCCTGACTAACTGCTCCAATCACAAACAAGCTATAGTTTAAGCAGACAACTGACCATTCCACTTAACACCATAGACATTTCACTATAATCACAACATTCATAATTTACTACATATATTTTCATTCTTTTTGATACTGCCATTAACAGTTTGTACAAGTAATGAATTATTAGATCACCAATAGCACTTCATAGCTGTAAGTGGTAAGATAATAAGTAATAAGAAATAAATGCTTTTGATAAAAACCTAAAACATTTTTGTTATTTATTCTTTCATTTTTTTCATTTGAATGGAGTCATTTCTTTGCGAATTAGCTGATCTGTGACATCATGTATCTTTAGTTGACTTTTTGACAAACATCTTATTAAAACAGACACAGAAACAGTTTAAGGTCTTAATATTATTTAAATTATCTAGTTTTTACATTCAGCATTTGTGATACATTAAAATTACTTGATTTTTCATAAACAAGGAAGTCACCAGCTTTTCATACATATTCATTTAACCAAATCAAAGCCAGTTTCAAAGTAACGCATTTCCATAAACACATTTGGCTTTGGGTTTCAAGAAGAATATTAAGCTTAAATAAATATCTTCTGATGTTTATATCTACACAGGAAATAAATATGAGAAATATTTTAACAAAGAGTCTTAATTGCTGTTATAAAGTTTTCTCAAGTGCAGTTGAACTCTATGTACATGAGTAGTAACACCACCCAGAGGAGAGAAGGCACAGTGATGTCTGACCAACCCTGAAGGATCTTGGCAACAAGTTAATAAGTTTTACACAGACGCACATATGTCCAGCCACGCTACAGAAATGCACTCTTTCAGTCACGCCATAGGAAACCATTCATCTGTGCAGTCCTGCTTTACTCACTGGGAGCTGTAAACACAGAGCAGGGTTTGAGTGACAGAGATTTGAAATTCGTGTTGGGATTTCAATAACAAAGTTTACCTGGTGTCTCCTCTGTGCTGGGCTCTGTTGCTGCAGGTTCTATGGCTTCTGCTTTTTCTGTAAATAAAGTAGGATTAATGTAAGAAAAATGAGTCAAGATTAGACTGGGGCTGCTAAATAATCAGGAGCTACTGTTAGCCGAGATATATTTACTATTAGAAGTGTAACGATATCCAAGTCTCACGATACGATATCGTCTCGGGGTACGATATTTATTGTGATATCGTGGGAAAGCTCACGATACGGTGGGGAGGCTTATGATTAATTATGTAACAATGTCCAAATCTCTCAGCTCAATATTTTCACAATATACATCTCACAGTATGATATTTATTGCGATAATTTGTGGAGGCTAACAAAACTGTTAACTGTTTTTCCTCTTAAAATGCCTTGACAAGACTTAATCCAAAGAACTAAGACTAAGAAAACTAAGAAAATAGTTTAAAACTGTTATTTCTTCATGTAGTCTGAGCTGAAATGGAGCAAAGGATCATGGTCTATGTAGTTCCCTCTGTCTCTTTTTAGCTATTGCTACACCATAACACTTTTTCTCTTTGATATTATATTTATTGTGATGCTTGAGCTACTGTGTCCAAATTATTTCTCTTGTGGATCAATAAAGTTTGTCTAAGTATGAATCTATATTATGGCTATAATGATGATGATTTTAAATCAGAATTGAAGCCACAATAATTCAAATGATTGTTCACACACAGAGAGGGTGCATCACTGCAACAAAAAAAATAAACAAACTGTTGAAATGAAACTGGTAGATGTCACATGGAGTGTACTTCAGTTAAGAGTTCTTTTTAATAATTATTATTTATCTTGCTTATGTGTATAATATTCATGATAAATCCATTATTTCAAGAGATTCAGATTTCAGAGCCCTAGTCAACTATGTATTATACAGTAATAATATTTTAAAAAATCTAAAATCCATATTCTTCTTCTTCTAATCTATATTCTACTAATAGTCTTTTCTAGTTTGCAAAAAGTATGTGACTATATAAATAAAAGTGTATTCAGGTATATCGAAAGGAAGTTGTGCATTAAATCAAGCAAATAAAATGCTCAAAAAAGAAAATCTACAATGTTCTTCAGTCTCTCTCTGCCACTGCCCATGACCCCAAATATTTCGGTCTCAACTCATTCCCAGCTGCAGAACAACATTCATTTTTAACATGTGGTCATAACTGATCACATATTACAGACTATGTGGCCTCTTAGCACTTTGCATGAGGCAAAAGAAAATAGTGCACCCTTCAACCTGCCGCAGGCTTTGGACGTATTTGCATCTAGATACAATAAATTAAGTAGCCACAGTAAAAGTCATTCAGCTCTTGTCACACAACCATGCAACCATTTTAAATCAATTGTGCAAATAATTTACTTTGCAATGTGTTTTTGATGATTATTATCCAGTAATTGTGTATGTTTTAAATCCGTATGGCACGATTTAATTTTTGTTTGTTTGGCTGGTTGGTTGGTTGGCTTTTTGGTACCTGTGTTAAATATTTATCATAGTTTTACATCAGTTGCATGTATATTGTAGAATTTGATTGTGTTTAAGTTGAAAAAATGACAGGAAGTAAAACTGAGTTCTCTCTATCAAAAGAAAATCCCTAAGGAAAACAGTTATTCATTTAAGAAAATACACGTGTCATATTTTCATTAAATTAGAATAGCTCTGGCCCCTGTTATAGTATGGTGGCTAGACAGTTATGGAATTACCTCTATTAAAAAATAAATAAATAATAATAATAATAAAATAAATAGGGAAAACTAGATTTTAATAACAGATAGATTATAGTTAAATTACAGATTATAAGTGAAACTAAAAACTACAGTAGATTACAATTTTTTATTTAAACATATTTGTGTTAAAGGTGAGTTTGTCTCCATGGAGATGTTATTTCTTTTGCATGGAATGTTCCACAGTATGGCATTAAGCATATCTATCTTGCATTTAATTAATCACAGGTGTTTTATAATGCAACATTACTGTGAACAACATGAATTCTTATTATGTGCAGGCCTGCTTCTCCATAAACCTAATATGGAAATTACTAAGTTTATTTCCATATTGTGAAATAATCAAGGCAAAACAGTAACAACTCCCTCCACTAAAAAAGTTACACAACTTTAACTACATTTTAGAGAAATTACTAGTCTAACCAGTCATATGTGCTTCCTCCCTCCTGGATGTGTAACAGATAAACAGATTCCTGCGTGGTGACCCCTGTGTGTTCATTATTAGCCACAGCCTCTTGAGTGGTGTTGTTGGATACGGCCTGGTTACCTCGTCACCAATGGGACTGTGTGTCTGGGGCCTGATAATGGGACACACAATGAACATCAAGACTAAACTGAGAACAGGTCACTAGTGGATCCTGAATGTGTGAATATGTCACAAAAATAAAGGAAAGTTAATAGTCTTCTTTGATCAGGGATTTTCCATTTCATTGCCTATACCCCCTAGTGTTAAGGTATGTGCATAACTGAAGTAGTGATAATAGTACTTATGTTGTAGTAAGGGATGGGTGGTATAAAAAGAATGTATTCAACTGTAAAACTGTAAATGATTTTCCTGACCAGCCAGACATTCTTGTCAAAGCATGTGGTTTTGGCTGGATAGGCCCATAAACTATTTTAGTTTGCCAAGCTGGAAGTGATGTCATGTAAATATTTGTCCATAAATAAATTCCTATTACTAATATGAAACTTAGTTTCAAATTCTCCCTATAACCGCTACTGTCATGAGCTTAATTTGACTGGAGCCAAACACTATGGGAGATTTATCTAATCCCAGTGAAGTGTGAACTCTTAAAAAAACTAAATAACTAGCAATATAAAGCATTCATGAATTGAGAATAAATTTGTTAACCAGCCACCAAGAAATTGAATTGTGATATTTTTCCATGATTTTCAGAATGATGAAAAATTAGGACTGTTGCCATAGCAACCATTTAAAACTTTAAATATTCTTGACTTTACACTAGAATGTCACTTGTCTCTCTGTGACTGCTGCTGTAAGCCTCATCATTTTGGTCTTAAAATGTTTGTATTAACCTACTCTACATGACCCTGGTGTGTTTATTTCACTGTTTTGTCCATAAATAAATTTCTATATCTAATATGAAATTGGCTCCAAATTTGGTCCTATAACTGCTAGCCTTGTGAGCTTCATTTGACTGGAGTCAAATGCCATAGGTGATGTCACACTCTCTTATTCCACTTCTTTATACAGTCTATGGGTGAAACCCATGAATATGGTGAGTGGTATTTGTAAATAATTAATACAGCATTTTCCATTGATTATCCTTTGACCTGAGATCATTTTGAATAACACAATGAGTGTTCACCTGGTTCAGGGGCTGGTTCTTCTGAGGGGGCATCTGTGGTGGTCTCAGCTGCAGCAGCGCCCTCTGCTGGAGCCTCTGCTGGAGCCTCTGCTGGAGCCTCTGCTGGAGCCTCTGCAGGGGCCTCTGCTGGGGCGTCCGTGGGAGCATCAGTTGCAGGGGCTGCCTCTGTTTCGGGGAGAGCACTGTCTGTGGGCTGGGACTCATCTGCGGCACACGGGGTTTCCTCAACCGCAGCAGCTGGGGCGGCCTCCTCTGGTTTAGCCTCTTCAGCTGCAGCAGGGGTCTGGTCCGGGAGGGTCACACTGTCCTCAGCAACATTCCCATTCTCATTGGCAGCACCTGGGCACAATGGCAATCACACCAGTGATTCAAATAATAATAATAATTCATCAAAGTTACATAGCACTTTTTTGGACCCTCAAAGGCAAAGAAGGCGGTAGATATGTGTCTGTAAAGTGACAATGTGTTGTTACATTGGCACTGAAAACAAAATCAGTGTGCGTGTGTTTGTGTTGTGGTTTTGGGCACTTTGCTTTGTCCCTGTATAACACTGTCTCTGCAACCGTATGACTCAAAGTCAAGGGCCAAGGTTTTAATTTCACTGGTGTGACCAATGTGAAGGTGTGCTTCAGGTAACAGACCAAACTTTCTCTTCATACACATTCGATCTCATAGTATTACGAATCACATGGCTATTCTAGTTGTGAAGCATGTGAAGGAATTTACTGCTCTAAGGAATTGTGGATTTTTGTTGTTTTATCACAATCTGTCAGATTAGTGTCACAGATTATAGTCAAATGATAGTATACAACTGAATGTACAATTTTGTGAATAGCAACATACTGTAGAAACATTGTTGTTGTTTCTTGCAGTAGTCTAGTGTTTTTCTTGCCTATGTAAAGCATCTTTAGCCTGAAAAGCTTTGTATATTATTACATCTCAACTTTCATATATTTTCTATATTTCTTTACAAGAACATGCCTTTATATAATCACTCACCTCCCATTTAAATGTATATTTTATGAACATACAAACCAGTGCGTAAAAAACTTTCTATTTTGTTTACTTGTTTGCAATGGATGTTCCAGGTAAATAAGCTCTTTCAAACACATGCAAACTTTAAGAAAACAATCCTCATTTCCATCTGTCCTCAAGCCCTAGACGGGAAGGATGCTGAGTAGCCTTACGTCATTTATAAGAAAAATATTTCTTAATCAAAATATGAAAAACAGGTGTCACATTTGTGTACTTTGATATCACTGTATGAATACAATTGCATAACATTGCAAGTGTATTTGATATATATATGTTGTTTTTTCACAATTTCTATATACTTTTAAAGAACTATTGCAGGAACCCAAATATTTTCCTTGATGGTTTAAACCCTTTCCTATAATGGTTACATAATTTGCCTCATCTGACTATCCAAACATGATAAGAGGACATGTGTTTTCTACAACGCTACCTTTGCAATTCAAACAATGTGCAATCATTTGAGTCTCTTCCATCTTCTTTTTATTGTATTATCTTAAACCATTGCCTTGTGCAATCAGATAAAGAAATATGTCCAACACTTGCAACATTAGCACACCTGTTAAAACAATATAGCAATGACATGTCCATTTAGTTAGAGGTTTTACTCCTTGTAAAGGTTTAAGGCATATATAGACAGTGAGGACTATGACAGGAAGGCCATCTGGAGTAAAATTTAAAAGGTGTCCAAACTTGCCTGCTAAATTGACTGTAATGGAAGTGAAATTACAATTTAAATGGTCATTAGGTCATAGGTCTCTCTGTTATCATTCTTTTCAACAATCTAGTTTAAAACCTCCTGAAACATATACAGAAATGCATGGGATAACTGAAGAGCATTTTCTGTTTTTTCTCACATGACACATGTTTTGTATTTTAAAACAGAAACTGCAAATATTTAAATATTTGTCAGAAACAATTGTAATAGATATTTTTCAAAAATCTGATGAGCCTTGTCCAAACCAGTACATGAATCAACACACACTGTACAGGAAGCACTTTGCTTGGTAACCTTAGAGGAGAAACATTTAGATAAACTATGTACCTGGTGCAGGGTCCGCTGCTTATTTCCATGGAGACGTTATTGCTTTGGCTAGAATATTTAACAGTATGGCTTTAAACGTACCTGTCTCCATGGAGACAAGCAGGAGACGCCACTGGGCCAATTTAGAGTTCAGATCTGTGGAGAGGCGAGGTCACTGGCAGTAAGAATGCAATTCTTTCTGGATAATTTTGAGAAATAATAACACCTGCAATTGAATAAATGCAAGACATAGATTTAATGTCAACACTGTGCAGGACATTTGAGGCAATAATACATTGGTTTTATAAAGCGCTTTTCACAGTAACTCAAAGATGCTGCACAATAGTTTAACAAAACAGGGCAGGACAAACAAAAATACGTAGCAAAAAGCAGTCATGTGTGGGGCTATAGACTTTGAGGAAAAGATGAGTTTTAAGCTGATGAAATATAGCAAAGCAATGAAATTTGCATGTAAACAAGCAGGTGAAAGCATCAGAAGATGTACATTGTGCAGCTTTACATAGTTGAAATAAACTGGGAGAGATGTATGCCTTATTCAAACTTGTCACATCAATCTGTCTGTTCAAAGAAAACACTACTTACTGCACCACAACCTGTCTTTTCTGACCCACTACAACAAAGACGTGTTCAAAGTGGCTTCTCCATTTCCTATTGAAATTGTAGACTGTCATCAAAGCCTCGCTGTGCGCTCTACTGTCCCTATCATGGGGGTACAGAGCCAAAAACACTGTTAATCAACAACAATAAACTTTCCCATAGGGACACCCAACCTGACAAGCACCGCAGATATCGCCTGCTGTGCTCCACATTTGCATTTACTCAGTGTTTTTCTTATCTGAACTCGGGCGGTGGTAAATGGATGAGGACACTCTATACGGAGCAGGCAATGACACCAGTTCAACAGGAGCCCCAAGACTATTTTTAGACCCAAACACTCAAATAAAATAATAAAACACTACATTTTTTGTGAATTAATGCATGTTTGTTATTGCTTAGTAACAGCACACGTTGGTTATAAAATGGCTCACATCAAAAGTATATTTCCCATTGAGCATGAAATGTGGATGATCAATGTCAGATACAGTTTATAAAGTCTGTCATATTAAACAGCTTCTCCTTGTATGCCATTTCTATTGTACATTTCTATTCAAATTGTCAGTATTTAAAATAATGTTGTATTTGGAGCAAGCAATGACAAAATAATTATAGCTCTGACTAACCTGTGGTGCTGGCCCCATTGCTCTCCTCGCGCTTGCTGCCTGGTCGAGCGGGGTCAACGGTTGAAGTTTGTGAACTCGTGGAGCACCCCATCTCGTCTCGTGCGCATAGAGGACTGCGTGTCCAACTTCAAGTTTGTGTTGATGCTTCTGATGCCCTAGTGACGTCGCTCACTGTCTCCAAATGGCCAGCCACTGTCACACAAAGTCAAATTCCTCTAGTCCCCTCCTGTGCGTAATGGCGCATGGTGCAGGCTCCTCCACCGTCTCTGAGCCGCGGCTGCATGTGGAAAATGCAGTTAGAACCAAACAGTTTATTGTGCCTTTGGTCGAGTCGTGTGGCTGGAGGATGGTGCTGGTACAGAAATGCATTATTTAGTCAGAGCGCACAGACCTTTGGGGCGGGGAAAGCAGCTTAATGCCATAGCTACTGCCATAGCTCCCTAGAGCAAACACTGTCAATGTTCAACTTCTACAAAACTTCCCATTAGAACCTTTAAAGGGCAAATGTAATAGCCCGGCTTAGAACATGCCTTATAAGCTGTAGGGAAGTCGATAGCCACATAAGGGCTGATAAAGGAGCCTAGGAGATTTTATTGGAAAGCACTTTGGCCACCTTAAATATTGTAAAATGCTATATAAATAAAGAATACTTGATTTCATTGGCGTATGGTAAAGGAAATTAAAGTTCTGTCATAATAAACATAAAACTGACGTGGGCGTTTTCAGCCCATCTGTAGATGTCAACTACAGAGGAGCGGAGCCTTGCCTTACCTTGTTAGTGTTGAGCATGCACAGACAATATTGTGTTGTGTTTTTAATAACAAAAAGACAAACATCACTTTAATTATGAAATAAACTTACTTTGGACGCAGTAGTTATCAACTAAGATGCGTGTGCTGCGCGGTAGCCCTCTGCGCACCCCAACTACAGAAAGATGCGCAAAGCACCATGGGACTTCCTTTCACTCCGAGGCCATATTGGAGTTAACTCACAGTAAGCGGAGCTCTGATTATTTAGATTAAAAACACTGTTATAAAGGCCACAGATTCCCGTTACTGCGCCCTAAGACTAACACGCTTTATCTCCTGTGTCTTGTAGGTTGGCCGGACCGGACTAACTCACAAAATGGTGGCCGCAAAGAAGACGGTGAGTGTCCGCACCGTGTGGCGGCGGCTTCACGTGGAGACTGGTCTCTGCCTCGGCCTGTTAGCTCCAGTCTTGTCTGTAGATACTCTGATTAGTGAAACCTCGTGTGGACAACGCGTTTTTAGTTTCTTGGCTTTTTAAATGGACTAAACATCGGGTTAGTGTCTTGGTGTTGTCCATAGTTTGCGCTGTTCACCGAGAGTTTGAATATGCCGTCTGATGCTCGGCTAATGCTAAGCTATTTAGTGTTTATGTCAAACGTCAACGTGGATAAAGTTTAGTCTTTTAACGACAGGTCTAGAGAACTAACATTGTGCTAATGTGTCTGTATGCAACTTGTCACTGTCGTAGCTGAGGGCACATTGTAGATGAGCAGTTGTCTTGTGTGCGTCTCACTGACGTTCATCCACGTTTTTGCCACAGAAAAAGTCCCTGGAGTCCATCAACTCCCGGCTCCAGCTGGTGATGAAGAGTGGCAAATACGTCCTGGGATATAAGCAGTCCCAGAAGATGATCCGCCAGGGAAAAGCCAAGCTGGTCATCCTTGCAAACAACTGCCCCGCACTCAGGTACATGGCAGCAAGAAAACAACACGAGATTTGCGTGGTGTTTTTCATTTTATTGTTTCAGCTTTGTTGTATTTCAGTTATTATATTTGTCAATGTATTGTATTTGTTTGCCATACTGATGATAAATTTCTTGGTGAATAAGTGAGTGTCAGAAGGTGACTTCTGAAGTAGAAGGCAATTTCATCGCTCATGTCATTATGCATGTAGAGATTGAGTACATGACTCAATTTACTGATTTAAAAAAAACAAGAAACTTGTAAACATTTCAAAGTATGTGATGTTTGTTTTTAAATTTCCATCACATAAGAGCAATTCTTGAACATCAGTCATGTCTTAATATGGTGTTTTAGCACATTTCAATAATGTCACTTTGCAAATGTCAACCACGCTTATCACTGAATTACACACAGATTATTAGAGCCTTTTTTACAGTAGCACCCGTTTGTCTTGCAGGAAATCTGAGATTGAATACTACGCTATGTTGGCCAAGACTGGTGTGCACCACTACAGCGGCAACAACATTGAGCTTGGTACAGCCTGTGGAAAATACTACAGAGTTTGCACTCTGGCCATCATCGACCCCGGTGAGTGCCTTCATCTGACTAGTGTTGTTTGCTCTTGTTTATTCCTCTGCGAATTTTTGCGCCTGTGGGACCTGGCCCCTGTGGTCCTCTGCAGGACTAGTGGTTCGCTAGAAAAATGCCTTCTGGATTGTTCAGATGAATGGTCAGGCATAATCTTGACTAAAATGTGAAAGTCCAGTTGGTAACATTTAATTAACACGAAATTATGGTACCGATCATGTTTGATGCATTTTGATTATTTTGTTTTCCTCTTCAGGCGATTCGGACATCATCAGAAGCATGCCCGACCAGCAGCCCCAGCCACAGTAAAGCTGTCCCCTGCCCCATTGTTATAAATAAAGTCGGTGTAAACAGTTCATTTCTATTGACTTTTTTCTCATGCGTTTCCTTAGCTGTCCACCAGGGAGCACCAGTGATTTAGTTAATTTACTTCTGGTTCTTTTTTTTTTTTTCGACATTAGTGGTTCAGTATTTTTATTAGAGTATTACTTTGAACTTTAAAAAATGTTTAAAATTGCACAACCGATGATCTTTGTTGATGTATTCTGAATTCTTTACATAAAACATGTGAGACCATCAGACACTTGGTGTTGAGTGTGATCGAGGAAGGGACATGTCCTTTTACAGATACTAAAGGCTTTACACATATTTACTGCTTAGTACACTAAGTGTCACTCCTTAAAACCAGCAAGTTTAAGATTCCAAGTACCGGTAGGTGAAAATTTGACATTGTTTACAAGTTCGTACAAAATGTACTGGAATATTGTATTACATGTCCTTTTATTTGACTTTGGTTTCTTGATCTTTGGATCATTATCTGTGTTTCATTACACACTGGAGACAACTTTACCGTCAGCTCTCACACCTGAGGCTAAAAACTGGTGTTTGTGCATGGCTAGATTTGTGACAGTTATAGCCACATCTCCAGCTGGTGGGAGTGGATTGGTGGCTGTGGATTAAGTAGATTAGGCTTTTCTGTTACCGCTCACTGAAGCTGGTGAACATGGGTCCAGTCCAGTCAATCTCCCTAGAATCATCTAGAACTTTCAATGTACATTTTACACTTTACTGAATATTAAATGTAATCTATAGAATAAATCTAGTACAATACCTAAACAACCTTGGTACAATGTCACACTATAAATTACGGATTTATGTAATGTGCAAAATAAATACTGCCATACTGTGGAACATTCTAGCTAAAATTTAGCTCCCCATTCAAACAGTTGCTAGTTTCTGTTGTACCAGAACCAGTGTCAGTCATGCTAAACTAGAGTTTCTCTTCCCACTCAATGCATAGCTAAGCTGTTTTTCAGATTTCTGGTTAAATTGAATGAACTCATTCTTCCTGAAGCCATGCACGTGCAGCAGATGCCCAGCAGGAAGCGAGGATGGCTCCATATCTGTGACAGTTGTACAATCAAATTTACTCATTTAAACGACCAGGGCTAAAAATAGAGAAGAGGAAGCCTGCTGTAGGATATTCAATAAAACCCATAAATGTACACTACTGTTGTGTAAATGTCATT
Organism: Boleophthalmus pectinirostris; assembly: GCF_026225935.1. NCBI lineage: Eukaryota > Metazoa > Chordata > Actinopteri > Gobiiformes > Gobiidae > Boleophthalmus > Boleophthalmus pectinirostris. The sequence continues at coordinate 20,434,139 of NW_026571175.1, read as the reverse complement.
GTGCATTATCAATAACACAATTTAAGCTGGGTGGGTTCTTGTGTGTGGATGAGTAAGCAGCAGAGCTAGTGAACTTTGTTTTTATATGCTCATCTAATTCATTATTGATTGTGCATCCCCTATACATCCCTCGCAACATCATAGGAAATGGTAGAAAAATAGAATTTGCCACATGCATTATACAGTGAGTATAATAATGCACAGTAATAGAAGAAAATAACTGGATATTCCAACTCAAGTCATTTTGGTTTATTTTGATCTGGTACTGCAATCACAACTGAGCAGGAGATGCCTTAACCTGCACATAGATCATAAAGGGCTCATCATGTTTATGGGCCATGTTTATGGAATTTGTAATCAAGATTCTACATGCAAGCCATTTACTGATTTGACTTATTGAGTCCTTCATTTAACTTAAAAATATAAAATCTGAAAACTGAAAAATCCTTCCAACATTTATCTAGTATTTCACTTTGTATTTCCTCTGTTGCCACATGATTTAAAAATATAGTGTTAAAAATTGTAAGTAAGTTTGCCATATGCCACAAAGACACTTTACAGAGCATTCACTAGCTAGGACCACGCCAACGACAACATAGTGCGAAGTAGTTTATTGATAATGTACAAAGCGAGGCAAAGATGGCTGGGTTGAGACTATGGGTGGGGGCTCCGTCTCAATCTACAATTGGCCCAGCCAGAACGGGACCCCCCTTGTAGGGGTCTTATGACTGAAAGACAAAATAGGGGATGGGAGGGTGGGGTCGAGTTCGCCGAGACAAACTGGGATGATGGGAAAGGCTGCTACATATAGGCTTCTGGGAAATTAGAGGCGTGGTCGAGGTGAGTTGTGGTTCGCCGGTGAGAGGAGAGGGCGGCTGAGGCGTGGTCCTGCTCCTGAATCTCAGTTAATCGTATTAACTACATTTATTTAATTCACTCCATACCTGGTGGTGGTGGTAAACTACTATTGTAGCCACAGCTGCCTTGTCTGCCTTGCCAGACTGAGTGAAGTACAGCTGCCATGCCAATCGGCACCATTGGTCCTTCTGACCACCACCAACACTCAAGCACACACCACTTTCATACTAGGCAATGTGGGTGAAGTGCCTTGCCTAAGGACACAACACAGTGGCACCTGATTTTCCCAGCACTCTCCCATCCAAGTACTAACCAGGCTGACCTTGCTTAGCTTCTGAGAAGAGAGGGATTCAGGCTATGACAAGATGGTCTGGCTTTTTAAAAATAATTATATTGTGAGAAGAAACATCAAAATTTCATGTTCATCGAAGACTTCCTTTTTCATTGTCTAATAAATAACCATTAGTTTGCTAAAACATACTAAAATTGGAATAAACATTAACAAGTGAGCAGCTCATGCAATCAAACTTTCATTCTTTATTTTGTTTTTTTTTTACTATTATATTGTGACCTGTATAATCTTAACAGTGGGATTCCCATTTTACACACTGTATTTGGCTGTGCATCAGTTTTAACCAATATCAGATATTTCATTTTCATTTACCAAATATCCTGAAACTGACCTACTTTTCTTGATTTTCTTTTCGTCTTGTCCTGTCCCAGAGCTGAAAAAGTAGGTGAGCTCATCTAGTTGCCTAACATGAAGCCTAAGGTAATGCCAGCCACCATTTTGCAGCATGGCAGTAAATCCATGCTGATCTGCCAGTCTGTTTATCCCTGTGAGGGCAGAGGAGAGATGCTGAATCTGCAGACACGAGGTCACCCACATGAAACACTGCTGCAGGTTTTGTAGACTACTGTCAGTAAGAATTGTATCCAGCCATTTCAACAGAATTGTGCTGTAAATCCTATATGCACCAATTCATACTTTGCAGTGACATCATGCTGGGGGTGTTCGACATGTATCTCTAATGGTGAAATGTTTGAGTTACCGTGGAGACACAATACACACATAAGCAAACACTGGCAAAACACTTGAAAAACACTAAATCAAGAGCCTGTGATCAATACGAGCATCTACGGTCCTGTTTGGGAGTTTTGGGAGTCACTTTTGGGGTGACTACCGGAAAAATTGTTGACTATTGCTAGTTAACCTGTAACTAATGTTATGTGAGACGGACTAATTTAACAGCACAACTCAACTCAGCTGTGTCATTAAATCACTTCTTTCGGGTAAGGTTACATTAAAATAAAGACCAGATTAAAGCCTAACAAAACTTCAGATAGAACATGCTTACAGGGAATTGTACCAAATTGTGTTAACATCGCACCCTATGACAAAGTAGTTGACAACGGGTCTAGTGTGACCAGACATTTACCCGGGTCAGTCCCAGTTTTGAGCCCTGTGTCCCCTGTCCCAGCAGATTTATCCAAAACCAGTGATTTGTCCCATTTTTATACAAGAAATGTCCCTGATGTCCCTATTTTTGACCAATCTGATCTGTGCCAATAATAAAGAGAGGCATAAATTGTGATCCGTTTAGGTAAAATACAAATAAGTATGCTTAAAAATGACCAAAACACAAAGAAACCATGACTCTACTGACTCACATTAGTGTGGAGTGCGTAACAATTTCCCTTAATTACGCATTTGTTTCACAGTTTTATTATTACTAACCAACCCAAGCCAGGGACGTATCAGTTTTTTTATTTTGAAAATCTGGTCACCCTAAACAGGTCTGTTTCAAAGAAGCTACAAAATAAACAAAAATTCAAACCACAATGCAACTTTATTTATTCGATTTTTATTATTATTCAGATTTGATGACATGGGCTCGTGCAAATCCAACAAGATCACTATGAGTAAACAGAGACAGAACAGTCTTGGTGATTGTAATTGTAAAAGGTCCAGTCTACATCCACTCTGCCGGTAGTCCCTGTAACAGCATACATTGGCCTGTTACACAAATACAAAAGAGGCCGTTGCTTTAACACTCTTACAGCAGTTTGTATAGGAGGAGTTGGCTTTCTCACTCACAATAAAGTGCTGTTTTGTTGGATTTGCAGAAGCACTGATTCACAGGGACAATGACAAGGATACAATATTCACTAACACATTAGTATCAAATGGAAAGGATCAATTTTACACTAACTTTTGCATAGTAAGAATACCACATGTTAATAATTGCATGGCTAGATCTATGTAGGAGGTTGCACAATATAGCACAGATTATTTTTTGACTGACATAAAACAAGACCTGCCAAATTAGAAGTACATGTTTTAAAAACATCCGAAATGTGACCAATTATTTTTACTTCAATTAAAATAGTTGGATATCTCAATTCAGCATTGGTCTAGTCTCATTTTAATTCCTTTCATTTAGATTTTTTCGATTTTTTTTTCCAGTTTGGAGTAGGGTAGGGAAACAGCGATTAAAATGTTAATTGTAAACATAACAGTTACACAAATTTCACATAGTTTAAATTCCCCTTTTCTTAATATTGCGCAGTCCTAGTTGAGCATAATCTACCCCAGTCTTATTCTATTACCTGTAAAAGTCTTCATGAACTACTAAGCATCATCTGATTTGTGCTACTGTGCTATTTCAATAAATGCTTTGAAAAACATAAGCGCTTTCAAAGGACAGAAGGAGTAAAAATGCATCATGATATTAAACCACGTGCAAAAGAAACTACAAACAGCTTCAAGCACACATGACGAGTTCAGCAGCATATCACACTGTCTTTTGTAGGAAAATGCCCTCAGTCCAGCTAAGTCAAAACAAAAAGTCATAATTGTGTAAAAAATAAGACAGTCAACACTGCATAACTTCATAGGGACACAAGATGATAACAGCACAATTAGAAAACTCTACCAGATTCACATTTGGGTCATTTTGAGACGCACTAATTGTATAATAAGTGCTTCAGAGAATGATTACACAAAGGATCTCTCGAAAGTGGGAGTAGAGTTTCTATAGAAATCAATGCGGTACAATATTACAGAGACATATTGAATACAAAAGGAAGACAAGCTCCTATTGGTCGGTACAACTTTTTCTGAGGGGACGTAACAATGCACGTATTTCACAATCTTCTTACTTCACTAACTGAGTGAGGTTAAACAACAGTGTGTGGTTAATGTATTGACAGATATTCAATGAATATTATCTATACATTTGTGGTTAGGCCTGTCATGATAAATACTAGTGAGAGAAATGAAAGAAAGAGAGAAAGGTGAAAGAAGGAACTATATTTTTTAGCGTGTATATATTTTGCATTGCACTGCTGGGAAATTTTTGTTTAGTTTTTTTTGGCTAAATGATAAGATTTAAGCCATAGAAGCCATGTTTCATTCTGCTATTTATTTATTGTAGCTCATGATTTTTTAACAATACTGTAAATTTAGAATAGTTTTTGTGGTTTGAATCTGCTCTTGGGTTTTTGTGTCAGTAGCATAAACGAATTTCAATATTATTTTTACTTTAGAAATATATCGCACTTCAAAATGTATCATCGTGACAGGCCTATTTGTAGTAGACTATTTATTTTTATCTGTCAAATGCAAATCACTCTTTCAGTTATTATATTTTTTAAGCCTATTTCCCATGCATTGCCACACCCCTTCTTTTCAGCACTACACCATAACACATTACATCACTTTTAACAGGTCATTATTATTCTCTTCTTTTTCCCTTTTTCACTGTTATACAAAAGTCATACAAAAATACCCCAACATTACATTCAATGGGAATTCATCTGAAAAAAGTGCTCTCACAAAACCAGCCAGTATTCTCATTTGCTCACATGCACACACTTTTAGGTAGTTTATCAATGAAGACAACAAGGATTCACAGTATCAGGAGTTGTAGTAACAGTTGGTGGCCACACGATGCACTTTTGGGTCAAAGAAAAGTGCCATTTTTTTGTCTTTGAAAAGTCAGTCTGCCACAACAACCAAGAAATGTTGTGCGATTTCAGAGTTTAGGGTTTAAGATTTGGAGCTGGGACCTCCTTGGGATAAGTCCTTTTGTTTTGATTTGAACAAGAACCATTGGGAGCGTAGGAAGTCCGAGGGGGTAGAAGAGGTGGAGAGGGTGGGTTGGGGTGAGTAGGGGGGAGGAGGAGGAGGAGGGGGTACATGCAGAGGACCAGCAGCAGAGAAGTATGTGGTGCTCATGCCTCCATATACTGGGGCGGGGGCTCCTTGGGCGGGATGGCAATAGCCTCCTCGTAGGGGGGCAGCAGGACCTGAAATGGAATACAAATGTAGGTTTAAGTTTTTCTTTTAAAACAGCAAATTAGATCTTTAAATGAAATGAAAACAAACTAATTTAGCCACTCAAACCATCAAAGTTTCTTTAAATGTTATCTCACCAAAAACACACCTGGGGTTGTGTTTTGTTTCATTCACACGTTTGAGTAATCCTTTATTATTAGTCTGTCTACATCTCCAAAGCTCAAAATGCTCTGTTCCACTTTGTGATGTCATGGAGTGATAGTTTTCAAGTTAATAGCTCCCTTTTACCTTTAGTTCAGAGATAGGTAATTCCAGGGCTGATTGTAGTGCAGGTGTATGGAGTTTAAAAACACAGAAAAAACACATCCTGTATCACCACATGACATCACGAGGTGGAACAGAGTGTTTGATAGAAAAACACAGCCTAAATATGCAAGACTGGTGCATGAATGATACAACACTGAACATGTTTTTGATGAGGAAACAGTACTAAAACATAGATCAGAAAATAGCATAATATGTGCTCTTTAAAAGTTTTTCTGGTGAAGGGTGGGCCACACGCTTGTCTCCACAGAGATGTAATTACTTGCCTGAGATGTTACACAGAATGGCATTAAACTTATTCGTATCCATGGAGACCAACTCACAGCAAGAATTAATGTTTTGTTGTGTGCGTGTAATTGAAAAACGCACTTTCTTTCTGCCTCCATCTCTGATACAATTTTTTCTTTGGTCCCACAGCGTTAAGCCCACCCTTAACATGTTTGTGGACTGAAGTATTCTGGATAGCACTTGTTCATATTTACTGCTAAATATTTTATGTGGATTTAAAAATAAGATGTAAACATGGTCTGAAAAGGACTTTCCAAACATCGTCATTGTCCTCTATTTCCCGCTGTTACGTCTCACTGCTACAGGCATGACCAGCAACAAGCGCAGACTCCAAATGGTGTTATAAAACCAGTGCTTATTCAGGGCGAAAGAGAGAGAGAAAGAGGGAGAGAGGGAGGGAGAGGGAGAATATGCTCCAAGCAAAAGAATAGTGAAACGGTCAGGGAGGCCCGGCGAGCACATCACAACTAGGATTTGAAGCAGAGCGGACACACGCAGACAATTATGTAACTAACTGTGTTCAGAAAGTGGACATGTATATCTAAAGAAGAGAGAGGGAGAGAGGAGAAAGGGTGGGAGAGAGAGGGAGAGAGAGAGAGGAAAGCCGAACTATTGTGCATTTTAATAGCATTTATATAAAAGCAACAACAGATAAGCAGCTGGGTACTTGATGTCCGAGGCTGCTGAAAGCCCTTTAGACACACTGCTTGCTTTCTAAGACTGGAAATAGATGGAGCACTCTTTTCACTGAGCGGAGGAATGCTCTGAATCAACCATCTGGTCCTAAATCTATAAAAGTGTACAGATTTATCCGGATTTTAACTTGTGCCAAAGATACGTGTTGGATTAATACACTTTTAGCACACATTTATAATTATAGCCCAAGTTTATGTACTGGAGGCGTTTATTTTTTTTTTACTTTTTTGTTGCTAGTCAAACATGCCTTAAACTAGAAAATGTGTTTTCTTTTTTTTTTTCCAACTAAATTTATCTACAGCTTGATTCTATGCCTGATGAAACATGCTGCATCTAATATAATAATAATGTAATACTAACACAGTGTATCAAAAGTACTGTTTTTGTATTTATTTGTATTGTGAACCAATCAATTTTTTCTACATGGAAGCAAAGAAATGCACTCCTTGTAGATTAGTGCTTGGTTACACTATATACTGCTTAGTATGTAGGCTAAGACGATTATCAACAAAGAAGACATAGTAATTACATTTCCAAGTATTGTGTAATGACTAAAACATTTTTATGTAAGTTTTTTGATGTACAGTTCTCTAGGTGGCGCTACAGTTTATTTTCTTACACTAAATAATTATTATGCTTGACTGGCTGTAGCACAGTGCGGCTTACAGTCTAGTGAGCACTAACCACATGCTAAACAGTCCATATGTTTCACCATATGGAAAAACATCATGATCTGATCCACCATAAAGTAACAGGGAGTTTCGTAAGGTGCATATGAGGGCACAGGGACAAAGGAGTGTGACTGTGAGTACTGAGGCAGATTATTGTCTTATGTATCAGTGGAGATTACTGCAGGACGACACATGGAAAGAGTGACCACACTAAAGCTCCTCAGACCAGTGACTCACCACCACAGACTGCATGTATAAACGGACATAGCTAACCCGCTAGCTGCCGCGTTCCATATAAGAAGTGTTCATCGAGCACTTTCGGCTCCATCGACTCTGGCTCCAATAAACGCTCCTGTAACTGCTAGGCTCATGAGCTTTATTTGACTGGAGCCGAATGTGTGACGTCACACTCCCTCAGTCCACCTCTTTATACAGTCTACGATCACCACAGAGCAGGGCAGGCGATGTGGCAAAGCGAATTAAAAACAAATCAGTCTAATCTCAATTTGATATCATTTTCTCTTGACAAAATCAAAACAGCGTTATGTACTGATTTCATTCTTCACAGACTAGATATTTATGCGATGTTGTGTCTCAAGTACTATAGAAAAATAGCTCAGACTTTATATGTTTTCACATTTTTTCTACTTTTGTGCAGCACAATTTTGAATTTTTTGACTCTCTTGTTTTTTGTAATCATAAATAAACAATATTTATCCATCAGTTTGTTGAATACATATGTATAACTTATTCACATTTCACACACAAAAACTGCAAATAAACGATTTAAATTTAGTAAAACATGAGACATTTTAATAAAAAAAACAACAACTACCAGTTAAAAGACAGTAGATGCAGGTAACTGAGTCTCATGATATACTGCAGCAATGTAATGCAGTACTCTACTAGTATGTGTAGGATTTTAAATAGTTATATTAACTTACACAGTCATTGTAAATTATTTACATGATCCATTAAAATTCTACACATAGCATTACCAACGGAACAACAGCTGAATAGCTAAACAGAACTGGGTTAAGCCTCTTGCAACCAACAACCACCTTAATAATTTATTAAACATTTTGAGAATGCCACACCACTTCCACTTTCAAACCTTTTACTCAAATTCAGTTGGTGCTTGAGGTAACAGGAAGCTAAACAACTGCTCTAATTGACTCATATTGTCAGTGTCTAGACCTAGACCTTACCTTGTACATTTAGTGGTATGAACTCAGTGAACTGGAATAACATGCAAACATACACGTAAACATATGTGTGAATATGTAGTGTAAACATGGCAGTAGTCGAATGGTGTGTATGTGTATTTGTGTGTGTGTGTGTGTGTGTGTGGGTGTGCAAGGGTGTTTGTGTGTTTGTGTTTGTGTGTTTGTGTGTGTGTGTGTGTGTGTGGAGATGAGACTGACTGGCACATACCGTAGTGTCATTGGTGGTGACATAGACCAAGACTTCAGTGCTGCCTCGGCCGCTCACGTATCTGTAGCAGTTCCACACGCAGCCAATCAGGTAGGCCTGTTTCAAAGGGGACACAAGAGTACAATCCATGACCTTCTGAGGGACACCGGCCACCACTTTTCTTTATTACCCCAATCACCTGCTGAGACTTCAACCATTCATCAATGTCACATGTGCTTACAGAGGAGATGGATCACGCAGGGACCTGAACATATGACCTCCTAAACCAGCTCATGATCAGAGCAAGAAAGAGGGACAAAAAATACGCCTTAAGTCACATTTAAAGGTGCACTGTGTGACTTTTCTGGTGTAGGTTTCGCTACCTACATCTCCATGGAGATGCTACTGCTTCATATAGAATGTTCCATGGTATGACATTAAACATAACTGTATAGCATTTATTCATTACATGCCTTTCTATTGCTCAAAAACACAATAATTCCTTTGTGAATAACAGCAACTCTCCACAGAGCAGAATTGTAATGTAATATAGTGCTGTAACCTGCTTGTCTCCCTTGTGATAAACAGGTTTAATTTATACTGTGGAACATTCTAGACAAAGCAACATTTCCGCGGATACAAAAGGAAGCAGACCCTCCACCACAAACGTTGCACAGTGCACTTTTAAGGTTTAGGAGGCTGTATGTGTTTTCATGTACAATTTTATATATTATATTAGTTTTATTGTTTTACTATGTGGTGTTCCTTGTTATAAAGCACTTGTTGTCGTATGGTTGTTTAAAATGTGCTATATAAAATGACTTGACTTAAAGAAGTATAACATGGCCATAATGAGTAATTATTAGGATTAGTATTAAAATACATTATGTAGGTACAATATAATTATCACATTACTTTTAAAACTCTGGTATGAATTAACTGAAATCGAAACAAGGTCTGTCAAAATGCTCTTTCATGTAAGCTCAGCCTGTTATTGATTTACTTTGTCTTTTTACTTGTCTACATTTACTTTATTGTCTACACAATAAAATAATAACTTGAGAGGAGAATAGGTCATATCTGGAGACCCTTTTGGAAAACTGCGATCCCATTGGAATAGCAACTGGTTTACATTTAAAAATCTATATATTTTTATTGTATTCTCACAGTTGTATCTGAGTACACTGTATTTACTACAGACTGGTACTTAGAATTAGCATTTCATAGCTGTCTTCCTCGACTTTTCTAGACTGTCTTCATTAGTCATTTAGGGCCTGGCCTCAGTTCTGGCACGTTTCTGTGCAGGAAGCCAGTGGAGGCTTAAGGTTTGCCTGACTGCAGCAGAGGAACAGGGGGGCCTTTGTTTTTGTGTGAAGGAGCTCGCTGAGCCTGTCCCGGGGCCAGCTCCGAAAACCAACCGCCCACGGCAATGGCTCACTCCCATGCCAACCAATCACCATGCCATCTGCTGAGTCTAACCTCCACATCGAGAGAGCTGAGGTCAATGCCACCAGGATCCACCACACTGCACCTTTCCAATCGGAATGTACTCTCTACCCCTCTCCTGTCACGACTCTTATTATGTAATTTTAAATCAAATTTGATCCCAGCTTCAGTGACGGTGGCAGTGTGTCGTGGAAACACATTTCAGAAGTCAATATATGCATCTAAATACAGACCACTGTATGTAAAACAATTGATTCAAATACCATTGAATTAAAAGTGACTGAACCGTGGGAACCCTCTTGCAAACAACATTGACTATTTTTCATCCAATTAGTGTGCATAATGTGTACTGAATCATCTCTGCAATTTGCTTTTCTAAATATTGACCATTCTTCAGTAATTTCTTTCTTTATATTACATTTTTTATGACAATATTTAGATGATGTCTGTTTTGTTTGAGGTCCAAGTTTACCACAAAACATGAATAAACTGTAAAATTAAACACAAAACAGCAGAAAATCCTAGTTCAATCCAAGTTTGGAAGATTACACAAAAGTTTCTCTTCTTGTGTCATTTTAAATCAGCTGATTTTGGAGTCTTTATAATCTAGCCCAATAGTTTTATTGTTGACGATATACTCCATATATTCCAATTTTTGTTATCCATTTTTCAGTTTATCTCCCCACTCACTTTCATTTCATTGTTTAACATTTTTGCATGTTTTATATTCTATTGATTTCATTGAAAAGCACTTTGGTCACCTGGTGTGTTGTAAAGAGCTCTACAAATTAAAAAATATGGACTGATACTACTACTACTACTACTGCAGTTAGCAATTACAGTGCTGTTTCTCCCAATGCCTGGTTGCCTTTAAAACCCCTTTGCTTCAGCCTATGAATTCTGCCGTGTTTTTTCTAAGTGAGCTCAGAGGAGAAAGCCCGTGATTTGATTGTACAGATGACTGAAACTCCACGTCCCCTCCCGTCCCGTCTGACTGCCCCAGAGCAGAGCAGCGCTGTTGGACCCATCCATGCATTAAGAGCAATCCGCCTGACAGGGGTTGGTTTTCTGTTGCCCCTGACCCGCTGCTCTACGCCTCTATGAGAACCTCATCAAGTGCACTGGCAATGGGACAGCTCATGGACTCATGGGCTTTACACAGTTATCAAATAAACCAGGCATAAGATGTAGCTTAAAGGTGCACTGTGTAACTTTTCTGGAGAGGGTCTCAACTTGTTTGTCTCCATGGAGATGTTATTAGTTTGTCTAGAATGTTCCATGGTATGACTTATCTATCTAGCATTTCTTTATTATGGGTGTTTCTATTGCTCAAAAACACAAGAATTTCTCCCATGAATAGCGGCGACTCTCCACAGATCTGAACTGTAATGTAGTGTAGTGCTGTAACCTGCTTATCTCCCTTGTGATAGACAGGTTTAATATATACCGTGGAATATTCTAGACAAAGCAATAGCATTCCATGGAGATAAGCAGGTGACCGACACTCCACTGGAAATGTGTAACTTTTTTGAAGAGGGTCTGCAACACCTGTTTAAATTCTCCACAGTATGGTATTAAACTAATCTATTTAACTATTTTAACTTTGCATTTACTCAACTACAGGTATTATTTATTGTTCAAATGTATCTTAAAAATATGAAATCTTACTGTGAGTGGATTCACCTCTTGTAAATCTTACTTGTAATTTGTCTTGCAAGTCTCCATGGAGATTCTTAAGTTTACGGCTATACTGCGGAACATTCTAGGCACATCTCCATGGAGACAGGCAAGTGATGGAGCCTCAATTGAACAAGTTACACAGTGCCCCTTCAAGTAAATCTATCCATTAGATATGAATTAAGTAGATTTTGTTTGGTCTTGCTCCAGTCCTGGTTAATCCTTCTATATTCCAGGTTTAGTCCCAGTTCAGTCCAAATTTGGATATGGCGTATGTGCAAATGTGAACGCTTCTTATACAAATTATTCCTATAAAAATCCAATCTTTCTTTAAATATCTTATTGTCAGTGAAACAAAATACACTTGTAAATCCCCTTTAAGGCCAGCCTACAACTAACAATTATAGTAGTTAACTTGTTAACTACTATAACATAACAGCAATCTTTTTTAATTGTGCCTAGGAGAATTATGATATAAATACAACTACTTTAGGAAGCTTAAATATGCCAAATGGAAGCTTTTTGAATACAGAATAAGAATTATTAAAATGGTCAATGGTAATTTCAGTAGTCACAGAGATAAAATGTTGCAGCCCTAATCCCCACCTGGCATCAGCGCTGTGTCCTGACGCATTGATTATAACTTAAAAGCAATACATATATAAAAGGCAAAATAAAAATAGCTGCAGCTTGTACAGTATGCACCTATCAGGAGGATAAATCCATTGTAATTCAGGTCATGCTATATTTGATATGCTACTGTGGCTTTACACTTTGCATGTTAATACATTACTTCAAGCTCAAACTAAACCTTATGCTATTTTTAATCAGGTGTTTAGCAGTTTCTTGGTTGCACTGGAAACTAACAATCTATAACAGTGTACACAAATGTTGACTGGGCAACAAATAGCACCTCAATATTCTGCTCCCTCAAACAGGCATAATTAACAAAAGGTCTTGAAACTAACTGGTTCCAAAAGGTCCAATTCACACTGAAAGGTTTTTTAATTGGTTTAATATGGTTTGTCTATCATTGTGCTTATGTTACGGCTGATCTGTCCTTCTCTTTGCCAGGACACCCTTGAAAAAAAGAGTTTCTTAATTTGGGATGGATGTATAGATAAATAAATAAAAACTCAACATTCTATCTAGTGAACTGAACCTATATTTGGGGATTGAGTTGGTGAGTTGTATTGCGTGATAGGGTATTTTTGCTTACCTTAAAGGTTAAGATGCAGCCGATGAAAAGCAGGACTGCAAAGACTAGGCACATGTTGTTGGTGGACATGATGTCCTCTTTGTAAGGGAATGTCCCTGGCTAAAAGCAGAGAAATACACAAAAATAGATTTCAACATGACTATAAAGGAAACTAGGCTAAAATCTCACTCTTTGTTTTACTACAAAAGGAACTATAAAGAAAAATACTAGCTGATTTCTGAAAAGGACACATCTGTGAAGGAAAACAGGATTTACCAACTGCTGAAGATAGTCCTGAACTGTGTTGGGGTAGACCACCACACTAATGGCTACCAGCGTGTTAAGGGCAAAGTCAAAGATTTGGTAGCAGAAGAAAGGGATGATCCAAGCAGCATGTTGCTATAAAAAAATAAAAAAAAGATTAGAACATTAAAAATGAATTCCACATTAATTATTTTTTAGACAATAGAATGTAATTTTCTTTAAAGTTACCACGAGGTCTTGGCTAATTTTGGTATAGATAAAATGTTGTCCTTTTTATATTTTTTTTTCTGTAATGATTCTTGTTCAAATAAGCATCTTGTTTTAATACTGATTACTCTTTTTTTTGACAATCTTAATAAAAACTCCACCGTCAGTATGTGATACAAACGCACAATTAGTGTTTTAACAATCTGTTTATTTACCTTATAGGCCCCATAGGTTGCCATGCCGCATATAAGAATCATAAGGAGGGATATTGCAGTTGCTATGCAGATATCTGAGGAGGCAAGACACAACCATAAATTAGACAAAGCAATATAACTAACACTTGAGCACGTTTATGAGTCCAGACGTAATCCAGTGTATTCAGACGTAGTACAAGCACCTTGAGTAAGATCGTTAACTATTTTTAGCACTCAATCTGTGAAAAGCATGGCCACCAGAAGGCTAATTGTTATGCAAGACCAGAGCTAAATTTGACATAATATAACACCTCTCATATTCACATTACAGCTGTGACCGCTGGGGCACTTGTCAAGAGGCAGAGGTGACAAGGACACACTGTCTTCAAAATACCACTCATTATAAAGAGAGAAGTTTGATTAAGTCACAAGACACTGAAGTAAACTGGGTTAAAACCCCACTGACTAATGTTTTTTGCCAAAAAGAGAACAAAGAAAAGCAAGTTTTTCCTTTATTGTGTTCCTTAAATTAGTCTTTTTATTTCCATACAAATATATCTACTCCACAGTAGAAAGTTACATTACATTTTGATAAAAGATAATGTAATGGGGACAATTTGAAGGTGTAGCATAGTGTTTCAAAAAGCTCTTCTTCATGGTCAGAGGGAATTACCATCTCTAAAGAAACAAATGATGATTGGTTTTAACCACTTTTTGTGTAGAAAGTAAAGGATTTTGCTCTTGGTAAAATATCAGCATTTCTCATCCCAAGTTTTTTTTCATTTCCAGTATTTCTAAAAAAACTATTCAAGACTTTCAACGCTGATTTGTTAACTTAAGACACAATAACTCCTTCAGAAATGGTGCTTACGTGCACGTCGGCACAGAACACACACATTCAGAGCCAGCAAACAGGCGGGAGGGGGTGTTCAAGATGGCGGCTTTAATCTGCCAGAGATTGAGAGCAGTTTTTAATCAGACGCAGCAGTGACAGAATCGCTCTGTGACGACGATAGCGGCCGGAGGGAAACACGCACTCAGATGTTTCCCCACAGCCGACTCAGCGCTGCCAGTGCTTAGAGCAGCAGTCTGCGGAGGGCGCTGTCACAGGTTTGAAAACACTGTGTGGATACAAGGACTGAGTGCAAGGGAACACAGCTGGGCTTTGTCCACTGTTTTACACAACGTTGGAAGAAGTAACTTGACAGTCAGGGGTATAGCATCAAATTCTAGGTCCTGTGTAAAAATCATTTTAGTGGGGCCACACTACATGTTGTCTAATGAAAAATGCATATTCGAGGAGTTTGTGAGGGGCCCTTCCTTGCAAAGGGCCCTGAGTAAACAATACCCTTTACCCCCCAGTTCGACGCGCTTGTTGACAGTAAAGGGAAGTTTCTATAGCCTTTCAAATAATTTTCAGTTTTTGCACTAGTACAGTACTTCTAAAACACAAGCTAAGTGTCTCCTCTGCTTAATCTATTGTTTTATAAAAAAAATACAAGAGATTCCAAGATCATAGTCAATTTAGTAAAATATTAAAATTTTGAATCTTCACATATCCTTTAACAAAACTATCATGTTAAAGAATAGCCTAGGCTTTAACTTATATATTGCGTCTTAAATCTGGACATCTTAAATCTACAGCTTGTCTCAGAGCTGTGGGTTTGTTTCTGCAATCCAATGATGAACTGAATACACCTTTTCGCTTCTCTCTCTTAACCAAGTGTAGCGATTAAAACGGCTTAGATTAAAAATAAAACAGTATATTTAATGTTCAAAATATTCATCTAAAATCAAAGTTGAATTACAGAGGCCTGAAGAATGTCACTCACTTGCATCGTCCATGACATCGATGTCAGTGCCGAGCTCGGAGCTGGTCAGGTGATACCGGTACTGCACTGGGTCATTGAGCGCAGACAGTAAGATGAGTAAGACCACTGCGTTGATGAGCTAAAAAGAAGTTAAACATCAGTTATTACAACCAACAGCTGCTTTTACGTAAAACAAACGAAAAGGCAATGCGTTTCGCTTTAAAACCTAAACTATTTTTTCCTATCTTCATGCAGCATTTATAAGGATTGGAACAAAGCAATTGTCTTTGAATTCTGTTGTGTTTTTAACTATATGTAAAAGCCAAATTGAACCTTGTATTATTGTAATAAATCTCAATATGGCCATTTGACTGTATAAAACTATAAAATAAAACATTTCACAAGAGCAAAATTATTATACATTTGCATTTATTTTACACATTTGTACACACTGGTAGGAGCTTGTTGTCCTGATGACTCACACTGTCATTACTTTGTGGAAAACAGAGGGTCTAACTCAGTGAAGGTCGAGGATTTACAGGATTACTGAACTATGTTTAAAAGTCCAGGTTATCCTGCGCACCCAAATGGAGGCTACTGCTATATTTATCCACCTTTCACTATATGGGGCATAGTTTTATAATACAAGAAAAATCTCACATTTGGGATTCACTTTTATAGAAAATTAACAAAGGATATTTAAATTATGACAAGACAATTCTGAAATAGTATAGTGTCTTCATGGAATGACAGGAGCTTCTATAAGAAACGGGAAAAAAGAAGATGTTTGTTGTGAATAGGAGAGGGGCAGCACGAGATACTTTTGTTAAAGATTTGATTGTATTTGTAAATGTTTATTATTGTTTATTGTGTATAGAAGTTTAATATTATCCGTAGGGATGTAAAATTTTAATATGACGAGTGGAAAGTCAGAAGCATCGGGTTATTTAAAATGCATAATGTAGCCTGTGGGAAAGCCTTCTTCTGTTTTACAGATTAGAACTACACTGGTCAAACTAGGGTTAATGGGAAAAACAAAAGTGCAAACGCATTTCGAAACTTGTTATCTTATTTAGATACGGGTGTGAGACTATATTTGATTAAGCCTTTTCCATTTAATTATATTTTGTAATATAAAAGGCTGGCAGAGACCAAATGCCACTCACCATGTACCATATTCCCAGTATAATGGTGCCCGTCCGTACATGGCAGCAGAGGCAGCAGCTCGTCGAGTACCACCGGTCCCACGGCGAAAACATCCTGACCACCGCAGTACAGAACCTCACCTAGTTCATGAATGCCACTTGGATCGAGTGAAATACGAGGCTAAGTCGTCGACAAAGGCGAGTTCACGTCTTTCCGCGGCGCTAGGACCGACTCATTGGACCGATGTTGTTCCGCAAAGTGCAGGAGTCCCTCAAACGCGAGCTTAATCTGGCTCATCCTGCGTCACGTGACCCACAGGAACTGGACCAATGGATGGAGACGGATGCAAAATGCTTCATAAACACGACTACTGACTCACACCATTCAGGTTAAGAACAATTACTGGGAAAAAAAACAATAAAATAACACTGAGATGGCGATGACCTACATGCTTTATCATTGATACTTTGCTACCATTGAGATCTTATGGGCCTATATTGGGCACAGGGACATTTTATGCTTGGGTATCCTGTTCCACACACAGCTGGTATGGAACTACAACCTCAGTGAGTATTTGGCTACAACCAGTGCTAAACCAAGACAAAACTGGACTAAAACTAAGAAAAACGTGTTCTAAAACCAAGTTGAAACTGGGCTCAGTCACTTAATCACAATTATGAACTGAGTGTTTAACATAGTCCGGGAATCAATGATCAATCTCAGCTCAGACTACAATGCAAAAGACCTATTTAATCATGAATATAAATGTCCAATTAAATAGCCTAAATAAAGCGTGAGAACTTGGTACCATTAGTTAGCCCGCCACAGTTTGAGAACCACTGACCTACATTTAAAAAAGACTTAATGAAATCAACTCTTGACTTTTTAGCTGACTGATTTTGAAGTGAATTTATTCATACTTAATTACTGCTCAGTTGATGCATGAAAGTAGTCCAGGGCATATTCACTGACATTGCTATAGTAATTTATAGTGTGTATTTAAAAGCCTATGTACTGGTACCTATTTATTTATTTAGATCATTGAGACTCCATGACACCAATCTTGTTTGTCTGTGTATTGCGTCCAGTGTGGCGCTCGGACAGATGGGGCTAAGCTGTGGTGGGAGGACTGCATTATAACAACTGCCTCCTGCTTTGACTTCACAAAACATACTCCATCGGACATACATATAGCCTATATTTATGGACACACTAAAGAAAATACCCTATTGATTTCCCCTCTCTATATAAGGCAAATTTTACACCACAAATTTGTACCAAGACTATAGTTCAGGGGTAAATCAACAGAGGACACTGATCTTTACTGGTGAATTCCCTCTTTATATCTCTCATGCTCAATAAAATATAGGCTTAAAATAATATAGAATACTCCATCTTGTGTACAAAAATGAAGATATATACTATATTTTAATAATTAAGTGGTATTTTAGGAGACTAAGCATTTTTATACTGCTTTGCTCAGGTTTGAGGTACAATTCATTAATGATCTTCTTTAATTGTTTATTTAATGAGACAGGGACAGTACAAAATATACATTAATCTTAACAGGAGAGATGCATTGTACCAGGCTGTAGCACTAGTTCTAATTTCATAGTGCTCTGAAGTCCCGGCAGGCTGCTGTTCCTAGTTCATAAAATCAAACACAAAGAAAATTCCTTTACAACAGATCACCATTAAAAAATGACCTTCATGGCTATAACAGCTGAACAAAAGAAATGTCTATCCAGCAGAAAGGACAATATAAAATACAAAAAGGGTTCTTCTTCTTGTTGTAGTAGACTTCGTGTTGTTTGAATGGTCCAGGAGCCAGAGATTGCCTCAGATTAAACATGGTTAAATCCCAAATGCAGTTGGAGATAAGGGGTGGAGCAGAGAAGGTCATCTGTGTGTGAAGCGTGCCACGAGACCACAGCAACACATTGGCTCAGCCTCTCCCATGACGCAGATTTGGGCCATACAGATTAGATTAAACAGGCTGGATTGGGATTAGATTGAATTGTGAATACAAATATAGGAAAACAAACATCTCAAAGCTACTCTTGATAAATTGTAAACAACAGCCACAGATTTACAGTGTAAACTGGTTTTATAGGTGCTAGACTTGTTGACCTTATTTTGATTGCTTACACGTAGACAGTGTATATAGATAGATTTTAAAGATTAGAAAAGATAGAACGATAAATCCAGTATAGTACTCATTTACATACTGGAAGAGGAGTGTCAGAACTGTGTAAATGTTGTCAAACAAGCAACTAAAACTACACAAAAATTTAAAATAAATGAAGGCCTTTATTATTATTATTATTATTAATCTGGAATAACTTTCTTTTTTTTTCTCACTACCATTGGGGTCATGATGTTAGACATGCTTCATATCTTGTGACATATTTTGAAACAAATTCAATAGAGAATTTCCCTGAGGGTTCTTACGTCTGTCACATGTCAATGAAATAAATATCGATTGCCATAAAATGAGATCAAGCATTACAATTTATTCCAATGTTTCTTTAACAAACAAACATAAAAATGCCATTCGTGTTCATTGACAAAAACATTTTTTCTAAAACAATTTTATAAATACATTGTTTGATTTAGCATTAGTAAAAACAGAACTCATCAGGCCTAAGGACATCTA
The DNA here is from genome assembly GCF_026225935.1 of Boleophthalmus pectinirostris. Taxonomy (NCBI): domain Eukaryota; kingdom Metazoa; phylum Chordata; class Actinopteri; order Gobiiformes; family Gobiidae; genus Boleophthalmus; species Boleophthalmus pectinirostris. The sequence goes on along the minus strand of NW_026571175.1, from coordinate 20,414,990 downwards.
GGGTCAGAGTTCACATACCAGTCGATTAAAAGCTGACTGCACTAAGGCCTACCAACAACACAGCTGTGGTAATATCTATCTGCTAAACTGGACGCCCACGAAATCTGTCCCTCTAAAAAAGCACATTATATACAATAAGTGGACCACACAATTAAAGCGGATCATTTCAATTCATTTCCACTAGGACTATTATTAAGGTCATGCAAGTAGAACCAGTCTGACATCAAAACTTGCAAAACGACTGTACATATTAAGGCAACAGAATCAACTCCTCTGAATAAGTGTCATTGTTTTTTTTAACCTTGAAGTTAAAGTAAAGCTGCTCTGTTTCAGTCATTATGTCTTCTCAGTCTAAAACCTTTGTCTTCAAATCTTGGAAGTCAGTTTAAAAATGTACACATTTCACATTCAGCAAAAAAAGTACAAACAATCAACGATAAAATCATCGATAAAAATCAACATCAAAAGGAACATGTTACAGCTTTTTGCACAGTGCAGTCGCAGAAGTGTTTGAAAAAGCCCTTAGATCTGTACACGGCATGGCTTTTTCTAGTACAATAATGGAAGTAACACAGAAGAAAATCATCACAAGGATTAATATCAACAAAAGACATTCTGCTTCAGAAAATATAATATATGATGGTGTTCAATGTCCAGTAAGGGACATTTAGCAGTGCTTTAACAGTATTTTAACACTGCAGTGCCCTCTGGTGGCTCTCATTAGTTACTACTATTGTTTGTCAGCAAACCAATTGCAGAAAAGCTTTTTCTACATAGCTATTTAATCAAACTAATTCATAAAAAAATAAATACCTCTGACACCAGCTGCCAGTTTTAAAATAAATAAAATGCTCAATGGAATATGTCTGTTGAATGAGTTGTTTTGTTTTTAATCCAATTAAAAAGTTACCAAATCCCTGCAAAGCAAACAATGTAACATATATACTTTTTAAACAAATCTGGAAAAAATGTAAGTGATAAACTCACTTGATGAGGTCAGCAGCAGAATAAAAAAATAAATTAGGTGCAACACAAAGGGTAGTAAAACCCCACTTATATTAAATACAAAATAATCAAACACATTTTGATCTTTTGGGAAGAAACCGACTCAAATTAATAAGTATGATATAATGTACAACCATCTCCTGAAATGTTACAGTGTAGCAAATAGTGCAATTTTGTTAAGACTTCAGTCCATAGGACCACCATTTGTGACAATATTCAGTCAAGCAGTTAACCTCCACTGCTTGGTTTGTTAAATAGTTTGATAATGTTTTAGAACCTGGTAATTATTGCAAGTAAAACAATCAGTTGCATAAGCAGTTTGTGACCTGCGGCGAGAGTTCATGTTTCTTTTCTAACCTTTTTCTTTTGTGTGGGCTTCAGAGGATCTGTCATTTCCTCAGGCTTCTCTGGAAAGACATTAAAACAAAGAACTTTGAGGCATTTAAAAGAAAGGAACAAGTCAACAAAACAATATAAAATACAGTAATTTTGACTTACTCTGAGCAGGAGATATGCTGGGTTTATGAGAAACTTGCACTGAAAGCTCCTGTTGTTTGAGAACAGAGCTCACCATCTGGATTAAAACAATTGTCACTGACAATCACATAAATGTCATTTTATGCACAACCACCACCTAAATACACATCTCCCTGTCTCAGATGGCTGATATGAAAGCCACTTGCCTGAGACACAGACGGAGTTTCCTCTTCAGTCTTTTTCTTCTTTCTTCTTCTCTTTTTGGACTTGGATGAACCCTCAGAAGGATCTTCACTGTCCTTCTCATCATCAGACATCTGACAAAATAAAAGCATAAAAACAACAATACAATCTTCATCTGTGAATAAGTCCTCTACAAATAAAGCTGCCTCTTAAAAAAATCAAAATAACATCTCATTTTTCCATGGTATTGAAGTCATACCTTGATCATGCCTGCTTGTTCCTTCAGTGGGAAAGCTGGGGGTTCCACTGCAGGTGGCTCTTCATAATTACCCCAGTGTTCAACCGGGGCGTTCCAGTCAGAGCAGGGGTCCACAGCGGTTATCCCATCTGAATATTATAATTAAACATTTGTCATGATTGTTGTTGCATGGTCTTTTCAAACAACTTCAATACATTCTTTGTATCATAGAAGAGCAGAGATTTTGACTTACTGAATCCTGACCATTCATCCTCTGGAACTTGATTTGTCCACTGCTCAATCGAACTGGCAGTGGACTCTAAGTGACAAACACATGTGGCCTTAAGCAGAGCTGTAAATACATTTTTTATATGAAATCTTATTAGATCAAGAAATGTACCTGCTGTGCTTAGTCCTAACATTGAGAATGACACTGGGCTGAGGTCATTCTTCATTCTGCTCTCAATTCCACTCCATGCTATTTTCAGGGGAACACGGAAATATTGTTGGAAATATAAAGCAGGTTAAATTTGGACAGTTAAAATAAAATGCTATAACCATAACATCATAAGAATAATATTGTTTTTAAAAAAACAATATTCTGTTATTGTTGTTACCTTGGGTTTCCTGTGTCCAGGGCTGGGTTGCGGGAATGGCACTCCACTTTGGCCCATCCAATGCCCCCATTTTGGCGGACATTTTTAGAGACATGTCTGTCCATCCTGCATTGATGTTCAAGGCTTCTTCATTCCATCTGGATGCTGAAATTGGAAAATAGAAAGATTATCTACTTTTATAAGGACATTGAAGTCTCTCCAATAATTACAATAGAATAAACAGTTCCATCAGCTCCCAAATTGATGACCAGAAATGTGATTTGTTCTTACCAGCTCCACTTGAATCCCCCTTTCCAGAAGACTTTGAAAGCTGGGAATCTGAAATTAAATAGTATCAGTATTAGAATATGGCTCTGATTACCTTATGGCAATCTACAACACACCTTATCTGGTCTACGCACCATGGTTTTTGTTCTTCTTGGTTGTCTTGCTCCCCAGTCCCTCTGCAGAAGCCCTAAGGACCACACAACCTCCTGGGCTTCCTGAGTCATCGGGACCTCGCTCCTTTTTGCGCTGCTGTCTCTTCTCTCGGTTACTCACTTTGGTCTCCCATGCACCTTTATAATGGACAGCAAACAATCAACTGAAACTATAGTTTACTGTGCATTCAGGCAAAAGTCAATGACCCAGGGCTGCGACAATAAGACAAAAAATATCACAGTTTATTCCCTCATATTAATCATCCATATATATATATATATATATTTTATCTTGATCTCAGTTAAAATGTGATTAATTGCACAACCATATAATTACTAAACAAAATGGGGTCTTCACCATCATCCTGCTCCCTTCCTTCAGCTGTAAACATTTGTTGAGTTGGTTTCACATCAGGCTTGGGTTTCTTTTTGCTTTTCTTCACCTGTGTTGGTTCCTGGGCCACAAGAAACTGAAATAAATTAATACAATTAAAGTAAAACCATGTTTGGTGTCAGTCTGATAACTCTTAATGGTGTTTGACATATAAATGTCAAAATACATTCACTGTACCTTTTCTACTTTAGTCTTGGGTGACGATTTCTCATTTTCTTGAAACTCTTCTTCTGATATGGACACTGGTTGCCCATTAGATGGGTTCTTCTAAGTGAAAAAGGCAAATGAGACATCTTTTAGGAAAAGGCAATACACTGCATAGACTGCAGCTTCTTTTGCAATTAATTGAAAATGATAAAAAGCCTTTGTTTAGTATACGCTTATTGTGACGATATTTCAGTAACAAGCAGTGTTGCTGTTAGGCTCTATGTGCTGTTGTGACGTCCCTTGTTGTAAACAAGTCTGTTTGGGTTTTGCTGTTATGGAAGTGCGCCACTGAAATGTGCCGAGATTAGTGGCCAGTCTTTAAATAATAAACATCGTGTCACACATATTATGTCTTTGTTATAAACCATACGACAAAAGTAAATAAATTAATACTACATCCATTATAAAATATGTTATTGCACCGTTGTCTAGAAGATGCGCTTCTGGTTTGCAGGGATTCATGCGTTTGTTCGCTGTCTCTGTACCTTTTCTGTCAGCTTCTTTCTGTTTTTCCTCCTCAGCTCCTCTGTCTTGGTATTGTTTTTGGTCAACGCGGCCTTGTGGGGCTCCGTGCTTCCCTGTGATGATGTGGCCAGAGATCGCCTCTTCTTCCCGCCAAGCAAACCACCGCAGACAGCGGCACAGGACGCGGCCAGCATCAGCAGCCCCGCGGCGGCCGTGAATAAGATCACCCACGGAGAGTACTGCTCCGCTTTCAGACCCAGGTCCAGCCCAAAATGTGTTCGGACATAGCCTTCTCCGGAAGACAGTAGATCCTTCAAGCGACTTGAAATAAACTCGACTTTTTCCAACGCAAATCCGCGGATGTCCCCTGCCATGTTTTCAAATCGCGACACTGTTGTTAGCTCTCATCAGTATGCTAATGCTAACGGAGGAGTGGCTAATCCTGTGACAGCTGTGAGAGAAAGGATGCTCTCCTCATTTCCACCAGTCTGTTTGACATGACTTCACTTTGAGAGAAAGTTCACGGCTCTATTAGACCTGTGTCACATCAAACTCCAATTTACATTTGAATCTATTACCAATAACACTGCACGCTTTTAAAAATGTATTAACCTAGTCTACAGTCAAAGTAGTAACACAACTGAGCCAATGATCAGTTTTATATTAAAACAATGTATTTGACATTCAAATGCAACTTTAAATGCAAAACTGTATAATAAATACTGCAGTAACAAATAGGCCAACAAACAAAATAATGTTTTTTTTCTCTCCAAATGGGTCATCCAAGCTTATAAATACTCTATTAAGTATAATTATTTGACCTGCCTCAAATGACGGGGTAAACATTTGAAATAAGGTTGCCTGACTCCAAGTACAACAAAAATATAATAACCAACAGGAGATACTAGAGCTTTATCTCAGAAGTCTGCATCAAGAGTGAATTCAGTGTCCATTAGGCCTGACATAACACCAAACTTTTGATATTCTGCCACCCGTTTTTCAAAGAAGTTGGTTTTCCCTTCAAGTGAGATTGACTCCATGAAGTCAAACGGATTCTCAGCATTGTAAACCTGAAATTTAATTATATTAATTAATTAATTAACAGAATCATAACATTAGTATGTGCTTTGATCTATTCTTTGATCTGCTCTGAAAATACCTTATCAAGGCCAAGATCTGCAAGAAGACGGTCTGCCACAAACTCAATGTACTGCTTCATCAAAGAGCAATTCATTCCAATGAGATCCACTGGTAAAGCTTCAGTTAAGAACTCCTGGAAAACAACAAGCGGGTTACAGATGCACTGAGGTGGTGTGGCCATTTGTGTCGAAACTAAATTACAAACGTAGGATAAAGTAACTGTACATATAAATAGCACATAAATTTTCATGTTTATTTTATTTGAATACAATGGAATAGTTTTACCTGCTCAATGCTCACAGCTTTGGTTATTATATCCTTTACTCTGTCCTCTGATGGCTTTTTAACCAAGTAGCTATACAGGAGACAGGCAAAGTTGCAGTGCAAACCCTGCAGACATAAATATGTAGATTATATTACTTCAGAATTTTAAATACAGAATTAGTTATGTAAACAAAATACATGTATTTATTTCTTCAAACAAATCTAACCTCATCTCTGCTGATAAGTTCATTGGAATAAGTAAGACCGGGCATTAGACCCCTCTTTTTCAGCCAATAAATGGCCGCAAAGGATCCAGAGAAGAAAATTCCCTCTACAGCTGCAAATGCCACAATTCTTTCACCTAAAAAACAGGAGAAGACAAGTCTATGCAACTGTGGCTTCCATTTCTATATACTTAAAAAAATTAACTTTTTACCAAATGGTGATTTGCTGTCATTTATCCACTGAATAGCCCAGTCTGCTTTCCTTTTCACACAAGGCATAGTTTGAATGGCATTAAATAAATACTCTCTGAAAAACACAATATCCAACATGTTAATTTATAGCTCTACATACACATTATAATTACAAGAATGGACAAAATCATAATAAGAAGCATAATGTACATATGTGTATACATGTATATAAACTTTTATATACAAATCATCAGACTTGTTTTTGTTAAAGTTAAGAGATATAATATTGTTTCCCTTTGGTTATGTCAAATCAACACACAGCAGGTCTGTTACTTACCACAAACCCAAACCCAAACTCAAATCCTGAGCAGGTGCATTTTATACAGTTACACAGTTGATGACAGTATTTTGGTATAGTGAGTAACGGCTGTAAATTGCAGCAGATGTCAAAAATCAACAGTTAATGATTGCCAGGACAGTAAGTATGTTTAGCTGTTTAATGCAGTCTACATGAAGTCAGTTATTTATTTTGGACTTTTGTCTGTCTGCATTATTGGACATGGTCAGGATGGATGCCATCATGACAGAGGATGGAGAAGAGTGAGGAGAAACATTACATTGTATGAACCCAGAACTGGTCTGATGACAAGTCTCTATGACAAGACTACTGATTTATCTAAAACATAGGTATTACATTACCGATATATTTAAAAATCATTCACACTCGTTTTCCCAATTTTGCCTTTTTTATCTTCAAAATTTTACTTCCTCACATCCTAGCAAAGCTCCTCTAATGCACAGAGAAATTATTCATAGAAATTATTATCTGACATATACCAATATAAGAAAACACCTTTATTTTATTGATTTAATGTTTTAGGGATGTGAAAAAAAAGTTCTTATGTGTAAATTGTGCCTAACTTCTGACTAGAATTCTCCCTAAATTGTTAGTATTTTATCAACTTTTCTTGGCTATTTGCTTCTTGATTGGTGTAAATAATTTATATTTACAACTGGCACTATCCTACCAACTTACATCAAAATTAGAGAATCATAAAAATCTGTCATATGCACTATAAGCTGCATGTGCATAGCCTAAAACCCTAGACAGTTGTGCAACCGAGTTATTTTCAATGATGTCGATAAAGTTAAAAGGTTAAAATGGGACTGACCTCTCCTTGAGGTCTCTGATGTATGTGTTGATAAGCATACTGTACATCTCTGAGTGAACTGTCTCTATTAGAATCTGTACACTGTAGAAAGAGCGCGCTTCAGGAACCTGTACCTCCTGACAGAACCGTTGCACCTGCAAAAATATCAAGTTTCTGTTAGTTTGGTGGTTAGAAATGAATGATATGGGAGACAGTCAAGAAACAACTTACCAAATTCTCATTCACAATACCATCACTAGCAGCAAAAAAGGCCAAGACATGGGAAATAAAATGCTTCTCTTCAGATTTTAGACGGTCCCAGTGTACCAAATCTTTAGATAAATCAACCTTAAATATAAACAGACAATAAGACATACTACGTGGCATTGTCCGAATAAAACTAATTTGTTTTAAATCAACCACCCACCTCCTCCACTGTCCAGAAGGATGCCTGTGCCTGCTTGTACATTTTCCAGATGTCAGGGTAATGTATGGGGAAAATCACAAACCTTCTGGGGTTTTCTTGAAGCAGTGGCTCATCTTCTTCTTTACAATCGTTCGGGTGTTCTGTATCTTGGTCTTTTAACCCATTCTGCAAGAATTTATACTTACGCATTAATTACACCATAAAAATGTGTTTATACAAGTCATAGGTTAAACAAAACTACTGCGCGTGCGCGAAGATTCGTAACATCCACAACAAAAGACGCACAAGCTTGTTGTTCTGTTCTGTTCATTATTAAAAAAAAAAATCCAAAACGTACAGGTGAATTGAATTGTTGACATTTCCATCCATTAACCTAGGGCGTATTATTATGCTGTTTGAAGTAGTTAATAAGTATGGCATGAACCAGTCGGTCTCTATTCTTTAGCTTAGCACCAGGTCCATGAGAAGCTAGTTTCACGGTCGTCTTTTGACATAGGCGACTGTTTTGTACGATATAATAAAGCTGTAACACAACATATAACATATATAACATAGCCACCCTCTGACGACCATGGTGGACAAAGCTTTAAGTGCAATGGTTTGTGTAATAGCAATATTTTGAACACATTTGCACAACCACGAGTCCCACTGCTGTGTAATGCGTGACCTGCTTACCGTCTGACTACACGAGTGGTGCTGTTGGTTTATTTTGATCAGGTCCATTTTCGAGAGAACTTCTTTGCCTGTGTCATAAGAAACTGGAAGAGATTAAAAATGCTTCAGCTGCCACCATTACCATTCTTGACTGCAGCCCTCCCCTCGATTTTGTCCATTTAAATGAGAAGGACACAGCACGCCCCCTGCAGGACAGTTACGGTTTGCAATTTTACACAACCACATTTTGACAATATCTAGTCGAATTAAGTCAAGATTCCCAGAGTGGATTTTTGTATCCATAAATGTAACACTGAGCAACACAAGGAAATTGGACACAATAGTGGCAACATTATTTTTGTTTAATGTCATTTAACAAGAAGAATACCAGACTTTTAAAATTTATTTTGTGAAAATTGGACTATTAACATCTAAACAGGAATGTTATGTATTCCCAAACGGAATACATCGTTTGTGCATGCCCATGCACCATTTGGCGCTGACTTCAACATGAACACTTGGTGAAATCCCATAGGAGGATCGTCATCTGCCTGTGGAAAAGAATGTGTAAGGACTCTTGTAAATAAAATAATGAATTAAATTACAGTAACATACTTGTAACTGTCCAAACACCATGATGAGAATACAACTGTCTATTGTGGGTTGAAAGTCTTGTTCAGTGATGACATGCTTAATCCGCTTAAAAGGAAGGCTCTGAAAAAAAGATGCACAAGTTTGTTCAATATCCTAAATAATTACTCCTCAATAGTCTTCATTTATAAATACTTTGCAGCTAACAAAAAATTTTGTACAATACACTTAAAAGCACATTTTTATACTTAATACAGGATTTGGCTGGATGTTATTTATGGGAATACTTACTCCTAGTTTCCCAGATATAGCGGCACGTCCATGAAATGGCTGTCCTTCCCATGTCAAACAAGCACCATCAGACTAAAGAAAACCATTAAATTAAAAGTGTGTCTACGTACTTTATTCACTCCAATTGTTCAGTTAAAGATGTTAAAATAAATACTTACATATAGCATACCTAGAGTACTTCTATCAGAGTTGTCAAACTGTTGATAGTATGCTTGCACAAAGTCTTCTCCGATCTTCTGCCAGATTTCTTTGTCAGCCATGCCTTGAGAGCTGGACCTGTGAATGCAACAGTCTATGTTAAGAAGGGTTAAGAATAGCAGCATCCGGGATATGATAACATTACATTTATATAAACCAACATTGACGAAAATCACAGAACACGTTTGAGAATAAATGGGGACAATTGCCATAATGAATAATTAATTGTGCTCATGTTCCCATGGGATGAACATTATTCCCATTTCATACTTTAGCATTACTTTAGCCCATCTAGCTGCAGGGAACTTGAACTGAAACCATTGAACACTTTCACAAAACAATTCAGTATTACAGCACAGAACTATCAGAAGTAATAGATCACATTATGCTACATGTAACAAAACCAGACTACAAAGCAGTCACAAACAATTCCTGAACTTTGAGCACTTGTCTAACGCGAGCATCATCGCCATATCGGAAATGCGTCTTTATTTAGTATCTTGTCTCAGCTAGGGAACGCTTGGTCTTCAGAAAACGATTTTACGTGTGGAAATGACTAAACATAAAACCGACCTTTGCCGTTTTATTCCACTTTTCAAAACGAGGCCGAACCAACGTGGTACTGTTCCGCACTAGCCGCAGCCTGGTGGTGGCGATGGGATTCCCGCTTCCTCCCAATTATGACCAACGTCATGACGTCGGCACACAAGAGCCAATCAGAAGAGAGTTTATTGGTCTGTGTGTCTGAACCATGGGTCTGAACGCTAATGGCACAACACAGAGCTAAAAATGAGCTGATTTCAGTTCAGTTCAACCTGTTTTGACAATTTTCACCATTAGAAGCACATCTAGTCGCTGCCTGGATTGCATTAACCAGTTTCAAAGTCAGATTAATTCTAGTCATGCATGTAGATAAGTATATATAAGTAAGAAGCTATAAAAGGACAATCCACCCTTGTCATCTTTGGAAAACGTATGAACCAAAATGTACTATAGCTGCAATGCTGAAATAAACACCACATCAAACTCCAAGCACGTGTAACTAACTTATTCATTCACACTCCTCTGCACCTCCACCGTGAAAGATGACACACAAGAGTGTTTCCCACTACCAGAGCCCATCACAAACTTAAAAAGGCAGATGCACTGTTTTTTTGTTTTGTTTAGAGACTACAAAAATATACCAAACGCGTCTTGCATCGGCCAAGTAAAGCGAAAATATTGCAAATAGATTTAATGACTAAAAACTTTGAGCAAAATCAGGTGTATAGGCCAGGTATATACAAAATATTTGGCAAATAATACATAAAATGAATTCCGACAGTGTTCATTATTGATTGGGCCACAACAAAATCAAAACTATTAAATAAATAATCTTTAAGACACACGTGTCTTTCAGTTTCCTTTAGCTTTTGATGTAAAAATGAACCACAGCTTAAAAACTGGCCCCTAATAAAGTGACAGCTCATTTACAGTGTGCTTAAAAATCAGACATGCGTGCATACATATCAAGGAGGCAACTTTAGATGGTCAGAAACAACAAGTGACACAGCAAACACTTTGAATTGGAAGACAAGAAAAGGCCTATTGTTGATGAACCATTAGAAATCCAGAACTCCAAAACGGCGTGCAGATTGTTACAAATTCTATCAATAGGAATGTTCGTTATATTAAAAAAGCTTGGTTATCTGTTTATGAAATGCATTGATCTTTACAATGATTATTGTAATTTCCATAACAGGTACTGTTCAAGAGCTTCTGTAGTTTGAGGATTGTTGCACAGTGTGTATTATTACACAAATAATAAAAACAAATGGACATTATTGTGACCCTTTAGGCACTTTTAAAGATTTGCTACAGTTCAGTGCTGCTGCTGCTGAAAACAATGATTGATCATCAGGGTTTTCTTGCACTTTAAGTCCAGTGATTTGTTCAGAAAAATGTTACTATTGCTTTGTTGAAGCGGCTGTCCCAAAAATCGTCTTACAACAAATGGCAGTAAACAAAGACTACAAACAGGTTTATGTCTCGTAGTGGGTCACTGTTCAGGCTGTGGTGGAAAGTAATCGTCAGTTCGAAAAACACTAGGCACCTCCTGATACTGATGTGCTGCTGGTCGTCTGGGACTGGACTGTTTCTGGAAACAAATAACAATTGCAACAAAACTATTAACTCAAAATATCTCAAAAATTTTATACATTTGTTCATGGAATGGAGTGAAGACTTGCATTTAAAAAACTTGGTGCTGTCATTGTACGGAACATTTTCTTGAAAGCACCAGGGAGCGTTCCTAGCTCTCCCTCTGCCTGTGTAACCTGTTCCTCCATTGCATTGACGTTTGCTCCAACCATCTTCACAAAAGCCTGAGAGATAACACAAAAATAAGTCAATTTTATGCTAAAATTGGCGTTCTTCTTATTACAGTGGTATAAAAATAGAGTTGGTTATATAGAAACACTAGTTGGTATAAACACATACCTCTAGTTTATCAATCTTCCTATATATTTGTCTCATTTCTTCAGATTTCTGTTGGATTTGAGGTAGTTCTTCATTCACTATTTGGGAAGTGTCATTTCGAATCTGCAAATAAAGGCCATTAACATGAGACTGATATGTGAACAAATACAATTGAATCATTATTTTGATGGCAACTGCAGCTCACCATATCCAGCATCCCAACAAATTCATCCACTCTTGTCAGCATTTCTTCCAAACTCTTCTCTAGACACAAGACCTAGGAAAATGTCATACAATTACAAAGGGAGATCTACCTTTTTTTGACTTGTCTAAAAATCCAATCCAAATTGTTAGAGGAAACACAATTTTTTCACAAAGGCTTCATTGTCTTCCTGATTAGAGTGACAGGCATAACTCTGGATCATGCACATTCAGTTAATGCAAATACTGGTGAGTGACAGAGGATCCATGCATCCTAACTTTATATAATATGTTGTATTTTAGATCGTGAGGGGATACATCTCTTATGTGAGTGAACTTACACAGAAGGAACAGAGAATGTGCACATTATAACTAGGTTGAAAGGGAATCTAATTTGTTAAAGGGACCCTATGCAACTTTTCTGATGGAGGATCTGTGACCAAGCTGTAGTACTGTAGGGCATTAAACTTATCGACGAAATCTGTGGAGAAGAAAACATTCATGGAGACAATCCGGTTGCGGACCCTCCATCACAAAGGTTACATAGTGCCACTGACGCAGGATGATACAGATATCTTTAAGGGAGTACACACCCATGCTTGTTTATTATGTTGTCATGCACAGTGGAAATGAGTGGAAAAAGCTGAGCTTTCGTAAACAAATTATAAACGTAGATTCGTGCCTGACCTGATCCCTGTGGCTTGGTAGTTGGTACATACCTCTTCTCCGGCCGTAGCTCTGATATAGGATGAGTAGCTTAATGCCGTTTCCCGCAGTAGTTCATTGTCCTCCTCTGCTTCCTCCTGGTGCTGCCTGTCGATGTTGAGCCCCGATGCTTCCCCCAGACTCGGGCTGTGTCTGATCACATTAGCCGCGGCTGCTCCGAAGCTGGGGCTCTGCGACACTGTTCCGCTGCTGAGGATTTCGCTCACCATGGACAAACTACTCGCACTTTGGGAAACTATGCCACTGTCCTGACTAATCTCGGCGCTGGACTCTTCTAAAGGAGACAGGAGGCCCACTCTGTCATTCCTGTAAAAGTCCATAGCGCCTTCTTCTCTCGGATTGCTGTGTTGTTTGACTTGTCAAATGACTCAATCACGTGGATTAAACCGTGGACGGTGGCCTAGAATGGTCAAAATGGTCATCCCGGAGAATACACATATATATATATTTTTTGTCAACAAACCATGTTTTAATAATCTATAATTAAAATACTCTGAAGAGTCAGATAATATTCTGAGATTGTTATAATATACATAATAAAATGCAAAATAAAATAAATCACTAATTTCACCTAAATGATTAATAGTATGCTGAAGATAAATATATTATTATATTATAATATTCAGTTTTAGTTCTTCTAACAAAGGAAACGGCATTGTTTGTTGTAATTGTGGACACTGCTATTCCTTACAACCATAAAACCTATAATATGAATTTCTACTTTGCCACCAGATGGCAGCCAAACATCCTTAAGGTCTGTGGTTTTACCATCACATTGTCAAAATTTATTACCACATAATTCAGGGTAATTCAATCATATGTGTTACTTCTGTCATGGCTTAACACCATAAAATAGTCTTTGAACATTACTGGATTATTATTATTTTTTTTGCAGATTTATTATTATACCCTATCATGTGTTCCAACTAAGAGATACCAACAACAGATTAGCCTTGTAGATTACCACCAAAGTAGATCACTTGGCTGTCAGTGATCTATTAGCTGAAGGCCTTATTTAAGTAAACACATGCAGCAAACATTCATTAGTAGAGAACTTCCCTAAGGAATGCAATCCTTCTTAAGTAAAAAACACCTGTCAGTAATCATTCTCATTCATTCTGGTGAGATCAAAGCAGTTTATCTCAATAATTTGTAACACATTTTACTTTCACTTATGCAATCAAAGTATGAATGGTCTGTACTTTTCATACAAGATTATCAAGAGTAGGCCTATCAAGGATCTAGCAATTGTGGATAAGGCTTTTAGAGCCAAAATAAGTAATTGCTGTGTGAGGTTTAGTTCAGTTGCAGAATTGAACCCTTGTTGCACAAATAGTTCTCTCCACAAGAAGTCACACCCTAAATGCATAACATTTTGTGGTTATGGATTCTGGTCTAAAGATGCTGCGCTTGGTTAAAAACAGGGACGTCAGCCATGTTTTTTGGAGTTCACAGAAAAGATGCTTAAACTCATGTAACAGATTTATAGCTGTAAGGTTATCATTAAACTTGTAGGAAAGTAAAGGAGTTCTGTAATGCGCAAGAGCTTTCCAAAGCTGAGACTTGGAATAATTTATTGAAACAGGAACAGAATCAAAATCATCAATGCATAAAAGGACTATTTAAAAATCATACTCTACACAGCATTTATTTGAGTTCATTAGAAATATAGATTTACTCTTTAAAAACATCCGTGAGTAACCCCAATGTTGGTCCCAGTTTTTAGCATTGAAAGACACAGTAAAAGTGGTCACTAAGAGTAGAGGCACATTCAGAACGCTATATAACAGTGGAATCACCTAAAAACATTGTTCTGAAGTTTATTACATACATACGTACAATTCTTTTCGTGTAAGACAAATTTTAAAGACAATTTAAAATACATGATATATACATTTTCATAATCCATTTTATGATAATCTTGTACAGAAAGATGTTATAAAAATTAGTATGTGGTAAAAACACACCAGTTTGTAGTCTTTAGAAGTTGAGAGTCTGTGATTTTGTATTATAGTGTGATAACGGTGCCATCCTCCTCCACTCCTCCTCTGGGCAGCACCAGGCTGTGTCGAGGGTCCGTTTTGAGCGCGCTGAGCATTTTGTGGATGCTACCGTTGCTATGGCGAAGCGCGGGGTTGCTGCTGTGGTGGGACGGCCGTATGTGAAGCTGGGACTGCAGGCTGTGTGGAAGGTCCTTGTGGGTTTTGTGGCTGGCTCCACTATGCTGGTGGTGATGGTGGTAATGGTTTTGGGAAGACCCTCCATTAAGACTGGTTTGGGAGTGGAATGAGGCTGTGGAAATGACAGAAGGGGGACGCGCAGGTGGGCTTGGAGAAGGAAGAGCTGCTTGACCTGGTGCTGCTGCTCCTATACTGGTTGCAGAGGGGATTTGGTGGTGGGGACGGGATAAGTTGGATTTGTTGGAAGCCACTGATGCATTGGAACGCTGGGAAGGCCGCTTGATGCTGTTTTCAATGACGATATCAGCATCTTCGTCACTTTCAAGGTCATCAGGGTAACCATGAGCTGCGGAAAGGGGCATCCCGGTGGAGGCTACAGAAGTTGGGTACCCAATGGAACCGCTGCTATCTGAGGACTGACCAGAACTGCCAGAGATCCTGCTACTGCGCACCACATTGTTTCTCTGATTCACTGGCTTCACTGTAACGATCAGATTGTGGCTATTTGCGATCATCATATCTGTGACCTGATCAAGAGACTTCCCTGTAACTTCAATGCCATTCACCTCCAGCACTTCGTCATTTACAGCCAGCAGCCCTGTGCTTTCAGCCAATCCACCTGGCACCAAGCGTGAGATGAAGATCCCCGGGACCTTCTCTAACCCATGTGGCGTCACCCGAACACTGGTCCCATCACGAATGTAGAAGCCAAGAGGTTTGTCCGAACCGTGGCGGTACAAGCGGACACGGCGATGAGACTCCGGTAGGATGTCCACGTCGATGATGGAGGAGACGGGCCGAAAGTCCTGGGGCATGCCTATCCGGATGTGTGGGCGCTTCCGGTTCACATCGTTATTACGTAGAGCCACCACTGCTTTCTTCTTGCGCGTTAGTGTGTTGGTGCCAAAACTGGTGTAATCAATCTCTTCTGCAAAAAAGAAAGAGAAAAGCATTAGAAAACACATGGTACATTATGTTTAGTCACAAAAAGGGCCAGTGCCAACCATAACCCTTGAATAAACAGAAAAGATTGCCATGCAAAACGCTGTCCAAAATCAATATGAAATTTGTTGCATGTCAGGTAGTGAGGCACCGAACCAGGTTTTTCTGTTCTGATACAACATCGATACTTTGGCTTTAAGTATCTGCCTATACCCAATATCAAATGATAGTGGGGCAGAGACTGTGTTTAAACAAAATAAATGTGTTTTGTCATTTTTTTTACAGCTTTGTAAAAATACACATTTAATATGGAGATGTTTTGTGCCAAAACTGGCCAGTAAATCATCTTATTACACCAGTTTATACACCAAAACGAGATAGTATCATATTAGCGCATCTCTAATGTCAAGAAGAAGAAAAAACTGAACGATAGGACAATAATACCTGAATTGTTAATGTTGTTTTCTTAATTTAAACAATAAAACGAATAATTAGGAAACAACCAGCCATGAAACAATGACTGGGGCAATGTTTTGAAATGGTAGACAATAACATTTTATTTTCAGAAGGCAACCAACAGTTTACCAGCTGTGTCAACGCCCTATACTTTTAAATCACAACGCACTTCTCATAAAATTAACCTCAATGAGCTGCAGATGTGCTTTGTAGAAGGTTCTTTGTGTAAAATACTGCTAATAATTTGTACAGATTTATTTCAATGTCTGACAGTTTCTAAAGTCATAAACAACATTATTCTTCCCACTTCTGAACGGTTCTTAACTGATTCACCGAGCAATGGCTGAATCACATGATCTAATAAATTTACAAAAAACATTTTAACTAGTACATGTAGAGGAGTTTGAATAAATTGCTGAGTTTGCAGATGCCTTTTCAGTTTGTTGATACCGACAGTTAAGGCCCACCCTTCTTTTACAAGCAGACCTACTTTCCCACACTCTGTTTAGGCCTCTAGACCCACATTTGTATTCAAGTAATATGTCAAAGTTATATGTCAAAGAGTAGAAAATGCTTGAAAAAGTAGGTCTAAATTTATGGTCAATACAGTGAATTTTCTGCTGCTTCAAATCCCCAAAAATTGCAACTTCTACTATTATTACTACAAGTACAAAGAAAATGGCAGGATAGTAAGTAAGTAAAATAAAGGATTCTCCAACACTTGCCTTTTTACATCTACTACTGAACTGTGCAACTACAACTTATCTACTATTGGTGAAGCACAACCAGTAATTAAGTAAAATAAATACTTTTCATATGTTTAAAAGATTTAAAAGGTGCTTCAGCAGTGACACAAACTACACACAAACTCAGAAACATACAAGACCAATGTGAATGCAGTTGTTATTTTGTGATAGAAACTTTTGGGCAAAAGATAACATGATAGCTCTCTAATCTTCCTTTCCCGGACTGACAGGAAATCTGGACAGAGCAAGGCATGATGGGACAGGAAGTGAAGGCCCCCCTGCGTCTCTATGACAACAAGAATGACTCATCTTGCCCCGCTGCTGTTCGGGACACCTGCTTCTTGAAAATATTGGGGTTAAAGTTGTGCATCTTGGAGGGAGTGCACTGTAATTTTTGGCTGTGTCTTCAAAGTGCCGAGCAGAAGGAGAAAACAGTGAGATAAATAAGGAGAGGTTGAGTGAAACCAGCCCTCGGACCACTGCCATAACAATTCCCGGAGCAGTGTTGAATCATCATTAATATACTGTACATCTTCCCTGAGAAATAGTGACAAAAACATTACTTTGTAGTTTTCAGATTTTGGAGCAGGCCACACATGACAGGAAGTGGCTCTCCTGAGGATCTTAAGCGATAATGAGAAAAGTACACAAAGATCTAGAGCTTGTATTACGAAACTGGGAAAAAAAAACAAGTTTATGGATTTTATTGTTATTATTGCGAGCCTCTTGTGATTTCAAGTTTGGATCTTAGGTTTAGTTAGCACGCACTCTTTGTTGTTGCTGTCTGCACTTCAAGTATTAAGAGCTGCCAGAACAAGTGAATTTCCTCACTAATGTTTTCAGTATTTTTTTCTTTAAATTTAAATGTTTTTCTACCCAGCTTTCCTCGTGAATGAATAAATCTAACGAAAAATGATTAAAAAATAAATAAAAAAAAACTTTAGATTGCAATTACTTGACAATATTGTGGTCACTTTGGAGATAAAGATACGTCAATATTCATGTAAATGTATGCAACATCTACAGTAACCTGCAACCCATAAGCCAGAGTTTGTATTGTTATTGCCCCCACTGATAAAAAAAACAAAAAAACAAACACGTATAACAAATTAAATACACTTTTAGTTAGTGTGTAGTTTCTGTATGGTTTTGACAATACTAAAAGCATGAAGTATGATTTCTATCACCATTTGTAGATTCCTCTATTAAAAAGGTGCATTGTGTGACTTTTCTAGTGGAGGCTTTTCTCCATGAAGATATTATTGCTTTATCTGGAATGTTTCACAGTATGGCATTAAACCTTTTTATCTTCACGGAGACCAACCCGGATGAAGTTACACATCAGATCTGTGGAGAGGAAACCCTGCTCAGTAAGAATGCCTGTTTTTCTAGGTATTTTTGAGCTATAAAACCACCTGTAATTAAATAAATTTAAGGTAGAGATATTTAATGTGATACTGTTGAAGATTCCAGGCAGTGTAATGACATATCCATAGAAACAAGTAGGTGATGGACCCGTAACAAAAAGTTACATAGTGTACCTTTTATGAAAAACACTGATTGACTGACTATATTGGTTTAAAAAAAAAAAAAAAGGAAAAAACTGACTTCACCTAAGTAGAAAGGAAATCAGTCAAACAGAAACCTTCAGTAAAGTGCATGGCTGACATCTCTTGGCAATGCATGAAATGATTTTGTCAAATGTTCAAAGGCTCGGGCCAAACTTTCAGTCCACCATTGTACCCGTAAAAAAACCTACTCTTACGATGTTGAGTGCAGCTCTTAAGTTCTCTTTCTGAGCATGCCGTGGCAAAGGCCTATTTGATTAAATGCAGCCAGAGCATTTGCTATAGGGGTGGAATTTCTGCCACAAGTGCGAGTCTGATGTGATGGGAACCATATTGGAGAGGCTTGAGTTTTGTTAGAGGTCTGCGGTGCAACGCCCACCTTAAGTCCTCCATAAAACTGCTGCTGATGCCACAGAACCAGGTCGGACATGTGATCTTTCAGTCCGAAATCCAACGTGTACAAGTCTAATTGTGCTTCGCCTGTGTAATGCCTCACAGCTGGTCGCGAGGCCCATAAGAAGCCCCACGCTGCTGTAATTTGTTTGGGGTGTGACTGATATTTCCTCGGGCCAAAGAGAAAGAGCAAAGGATTGTGGGAAAGGCAGAGCAGAGGTTAAGTGCTCAAAATGGGGGTCTGGTGGATTCATGTACAGGTATTTAAAAATGAACAAAGGTGTATTCATGTAAAGAAATATAGAGAAAAAATAAAATGAAAACAAATCTAAAAAATCAGAATGAATCCCTGATGACTATGTAACTTATGTAAAGTGAATCTGTGGTCTGCATCTCATGGGCAGTATGTATCTGTCATTTTACACCAAACTACACCAAAATTTGCATTGTAGCCTCTATTGTATGTCACTCCAGTTGGCTAAAACTGAACAGACTTTGTAATGACTTTGTGATCGAAACTATATTACCATTAAAGTCAAGTTATATTTGCAATCACTTTGGAAAGTTACTCAAGCCCAGTCAAGAATGTGAGTGGGAGCAAAGTCAATGCGGGAGAGGCAAACAGACAAAATGAACCTAACTTCATCTAAAATACATTCCACTTGAGATAACAGTATTAATCAGATATTGTATGTGTACATTCACAATGACTAAGAAGCAGACTAATAGTAGTCATAGCAAGTTCAGAGAGAAACTTTAACAGTTATGTAAAACCAACAATGAAAGTCAAAGGGAATTACTTCAAATTTGGCATAAAACAACATTTCTTCAACAACTCAGGTTTAATAAAAAACAACGATGAGTCCAATGAAGCTGAGTGAGATCGAGTATCTGATGAGTTTGAAAATCAGGAGTTTTTCAGTGTAGAATAATTTCGCTTGTTTTGGCCAATCAAACAAAGGTTATCGTAATAACTCTTGACAAATCTAATCCCAGATACAGTGAAGCATGATGGGTAATGGCCTCATGTGAATGCACTGATCAAAGGCTGTCGGGTCAAGTCCAGACTGAAGCTTCAGATCACAGTTTCAATCAGCCATCACTAAATATTTCCACTGTGGTATTAAGACTAAAGGACCAGTGACATTTTACACACACTGTACTATGAGCAATACAACAGTTTGTAATTTGTTGAAACTATATTTTGATGATAATGACTGCAGATAAACAGGAATAAGGGAAAAAAGTACCATTAACTAAAATATTTCCACTTAAATCCCTTTTCCAGACACATTGCTCAGACTAAACTTTAACCTTTGGAGTTACTACGCTGCTTTCAGTACCAGGGTAGAGGGGTCAAATGTGAAAACAGTCATGATATACAATGACAAATTAGACAACACACTTTAAAGTAACTGCCAAGGTAAACTGACAAAATTATATCTATAAAGACATTAAAACAAGCCAATTTGATTTATGAACACCATGTCCCCTAATTCTCTAAGGTAGTTTGGAGTTTAGGTGCAATAGAAAGAAAACAACTGTCTTAATAAGCCTCGCAAAAGTTCAATCATTTTTCCAGACACACGGCTGAGACAAAACTTTAACCTCTGGATTTACTACGGCGCTTCCAGGACCAGGGTCAAGAGGTCAGAGGTGAGGAGACAGTGTGGGGATGACTATCCTGTGCCACTGCTGTGTGTGTGTATTTGGGGGCATGTAAGACTGCCTGGTATGTGGGGGTAAATGAAGCCAGAGATGTCTCCTGACAGGCTGAAGGTCTATAACTTGTTGGAACAGGCATGAACTCCTCTAATGCAAAGGATCTGTATCCTTTAAGTGGGTCAATGTAATACATATATATATGATTTTTAAACTTTTCACACCAACGCAACATATTTAAAAGGTGCACTGCGTAACATTTCACCTGCATGTCTCAATGGAAATGCTATTGTTTTGTTTAGAATGTTCCAGAGTACAGATTAAACCTATTTAATACAGGGGAGACAAGCAGGTTATTGCACTATGCTACATTACAATTCAGATCTGTGGAGAGTCGCACCTATTCACAGAGGGAATTCATGTATTTTTGAGTAATAGAAACACCCGTAATGAATAAATGGATAAATTAAATGAATGTGTTTAAAGTCATGCCATGGAACATTCCAGGCAAAGCATCTCCTTGAAGACAAGTAGGCAGCTGACCCTCCACTAGAAAAGTCCGCAGTGCACCTTTAACATATTTAAAGAGATGTGCAAATGCCATTTTAGAACAAAAACATTGACAACAATTGGAGTTATTACAGTGTATACTTAAAATATTAAATTATTACTTAATTAAAAGATGTGTACAATATACTGTGTGAAAAACAAGTCCTGATTCATATGTGTAAGACCAAAAGCATCTCCCAGATCCTCTGTGGCAACAATTTGCTAATATAATGCATACATAACATTCTTTCTGCATATTTTTTAAGTAAGTGATAACACATTTTGCAACACTAAATAAAGCCACATTTTTGCTGTGAAGTTCCCAATATCCCGTACTGTTATTTGTAAAAAGTGAAAGCGAAAACGCCTTTTGTTCAACAGCAGCCCACCTCTTGTTAACAAAAGTGTGAAAAGAAGCCCCTTTTAAAGTCCAATTCCCATAAAAGACCACAGTTTTATGATCAGCCATTAGGGCCTCTGTGCACACTTGCTTTTGGCTCCGCTTCCTACATCCACAGCTCACTTTCCAAAACATAAACAGTCTGGACAAAATGTTTGTTCTTTAACTTTCGGGGAAATAACTTCAAGGTCACGAGTCTTCAAACTTAAAGGATGCACTGTTCTGTACTGGACAAACAAATATGACGCTCTCCCAGGTTTTACACAACATGCAATAACAAAAATGGACTAACAGCAGTGGTCTCTTGGTCTCTAAAGTGTAAACCAATGAAGTATAGGAGGGTGTTAGGGGCCCGGGGCATGTGCAATATTTCACACATGGCCCTGTGAAAGTTGACATGGTGCGGTGTTTTAAACTGCTGGTATGGAAAAGCTCCGCAGGTCTGTTCCATACTCGGATCTGATTGGCTAACAGCATCATGGCAATTTTGTGCTTGAATGTGTTACCTTTTACAGCAATGTTAAGAAATAATTCATACATTTTTAGTCACAGGTAAGACTGCAAAACGGCAAATGTAACTGTTGTTCATTTAATGTTTTCCTCAACTCCAGGTTTAGTCACAATTAAAAGATGCATTGTGTAAGTTTTCTCCATGGACATGTTATTGGTTTGTCTGGAATATTTCACAGTATGGCATTAAACCTTTCTCTCTTCATGGAGACCAAACCAGAACAACTTACAGGTCAGATCTATGGAGAGACGACTCTCCTCACAGTCAGAATGCCTGTTTTTCTAAGTATTTTTGAGCTATAAAACCACCTGTAATTCAATAAATGTAAGGTACAGCTGTTTAATGTCATACTGTGGAACATTCTAGGCAGAGCAATGACATATCCATAGAAAAAAGAAGGTGACGGAACCCCAAACAAGAAGTTACACAGTGCAGCTTTAAGTTCATAAATCCAATGCTTTAAGTGGAAGTCTATGATATACAGTTTTTATTTTATTCCGAACATTTCTCTTTTAATGTTACTGTTATGATGGTTATTTATGTTTTATTGTATTGTGATTTTAATGTCTTCCTTATTCTGTAAAGCATTTTGAATTACTTTGTGTATGAATTGTGTTATATAAATAAACTCGCTTTGTCTTGCCTTGGGTAACAAAAACACGTTTAACAATTTCAATGACAAAAACTACTGTAATGAATCTGGATGTGACTCAGATCTGAGGCCAAATCCACTGGGGACCACTTTAAACTATCACATAAAGGCCCTCCAGAGAATGTATACTGGCAGCTCAAAGAAACGTTGATACTCAAAAAAGGATTATCTGTGCGTATCAGCCCAATTAAAGGTCCGATTTGTCCAATAACAACAGACACATTTCTAGTCGTGGAAGAAGGGTACTTAGTTGTGTTACTTAAGGAAAACCTAAAGTAAAAGTATCACCTGAAGTAAACCTGTTTAAAAATGTACTTAAAGAGTAAAAACTAAAAGTATTTCAAGGATTCAAATGAAGTGAAAAAGATTTGTGCTGTATTATTATTCAGCAGAAAACATTTGAATCAATTGTTTATTTCATAACTTCATATTTTTGTACATTTTTGTTCACTCAAACTATTAAATGTGCCATGTGCTACAAATAAACCCTCAGCCTTTTCAGCAAGTCTCAGACAATAATGAAAAATACTTTTACCTTTCAGTCCTGTTAAAAATGTAGTGGAGTAGAAAGTACAGATACCTAAAATTTGTACTCCATACAGTACTTTACTACTTTTACTTTCCAACACTGCACATTTCAGCTAATTGGAGATACAAATTTCATAAATACTAGTATGCGAATGTCATGTCTTAAGCACTGTGGACAGATATAAAATGGAATGAGCAGCATATTCATTCTGGGAGTTGTCTGCTTTATTACTCACACACTGTGTTTTATCATCGCCTCAGAAAGCAAGGACACAACCTTACACGGTGATAAGGGTCTTGTTGACACTGAAACATTGCATAAGCTACCACACTTGTCTGCCTACTTCAGTATATACTTTAAATACTATATTTGCTTGTACTTTTCTGACTCACATTCCACATGTAATTGAACACCTCGTGGCTTGAAGTGAATGGTGTTAACGCTGACCACTCAAAGGTATTTTAATGACTTTGCCCTCAACACGACTTCACAAAGGGGGTGAATGATTTACAATTTATCAACTTAAATTTACTGTTCAAACATGTGGTTTCTGTTATATTTTAGTTCCGGTAAACGCATGAAAAAAAAAATCTAACTTGTGTATGATCATGTGAATTGTTCAAGGATGGCATTTCTTTGAGAAAGGTGATAACTAAATACAGTTATCAGCTGAGGGTCAGTTTGTTATGAGAAAGATTTTGGGAAGAGGTGACAACATCAGCACCCCTCTACCAGCTTCAGTGGAGGCCCAGTGGGTGGCCGTCCAGTTATTTTTACCAGTGACCCAGACACTAGTGGCCTGAGAACTCACAAATCATATGGCTTTTTCAGTCAGCAGCTACAGTCAATACATATAAAGAATGACAAGACTGCTTAGTCTTGAACAGATAAGAACATGCTGTAATAATATTGCTAAAAATCCTTTACATTATTGTTCTTAGACAATTTTGATCCAGATGGGAAATTCCTTTGATATATCAGCACAATACATTATGAAAACAATCTAAAAAGTAGGAGTTGTGTTTTGTTACATTCACCCGTGATTGAGTAATTCTACAACGAGTCTGCCTACATCTCAAAAGTTCAAAATACTCTGTTCCACTTTGTGATGTTAAAAATGTGTGAAAGAAACAAAACACAACCAGGTATATATCTGATGAGGAAACATTATGTCATATATCAGAAAGTAGCATAATACAGGCACTTTAATTAGAATAATTATACTGTAATACAAGATAAGATCTGGAATAGTTATTGAATCTTGTACATTATTAACCACCAGACTGCTCATCCTGGTCTTTTACAGTACATTCAAGTGACATTCTTGCTCCTCTAAAGCTCCCCTCCGCCTCTCCACTGTGGTTTTTCTGCCAACCGTGACAAAGTGCTTAGTGACAGCACAAGCCGTAATCACCAGAGAAGAGACGCTCAGAGCAGTGAATAGTGCCCGTCCCTGCTGCCATTCCCATTAGGTCACCCCATGCACACATAGAAACTCACAGTACACAGAAAGCAGATAAGGATGAAGTAGTACCACAAAATCAAACAGTTTCCCACGCAGCAGCAGGTGTAAGAATATGATTAAAGCTAGACTTCTAAACAGTGTAAGGTGTTGTTGTGTTATTGGGCAGGACAATTCACCCACCTTACCCAAGTACTGTAATGTATAAAGAAATACTAATATCAATATGAATATCAGTGCATACCAATACCATAACAACTCTATTTCAGTACTAAATGTTTTTTGTTGTTTGTTGTTTTAATAATAGTAGTTTGTCCAATGATGTTACCATGTGGTCAAATAGTAGTTTTAATATAGATCATGATGACGTATCAATACTTACTTAATACTTCAAATAAGTGTCTAGAGTCAATACTAGATTTAGTATTAATGAGTATATGGGTGTGGGTTTATTTGACAGTGTTGTATTATCGCTGTAGATACCGTAATTTGATGGAATAACCACAGAAAAAGAAAGATAGAATTCATAAAAACAAAAACACCTTGCAATGGGAGATACAGATGTAACCGACAGAATGACCCCAAATGTCCAGCACTCTCATCTCACTTCCACTAAGTGTGTGTTTTGAAGACGACCACTGCCAAAATATTCCGCTCGCAATAACATGGAAAAATAATCCAGACAGAATAAAGTCTTTTTTAAATGTGCAAACATATTTTACATTCTTGGAGGGAAGGCCAGGCCAGAGAGCGAGTGGAAATTTGGACAAGCTCAGTAAATGAACGTAGTTATGGTCACAGCTGGACTCTCAATGTCTGGGAAAGAAACTATGGGAAATTTCTGAAAACAACTACATCATATACACATCAAGGAGTAAAGAGCTGCTAATTAGCCAAGTTAGCTGACCTATTGGTTCAATGAGTGTGAAAAAAATCCAATTAGTGAGAGGATTCCTAGTGGTATTTCACATGAGTCGTACTATTACTGCTTGGAATGACATGTGAGGAATCTGATGGCTGCATGGACAAAGAAATACCTTGAAAGATTAGGTGAAAACAGGAATTTTGCATGTCTACTTTGAAAATAGACAAGTAAATATATGAAAATACAAAGTAGGTCTATATAATATAATGCCACTAACCTGTCACAAACAAAAACTGTTGAAATAAATATAGGCAATAAATAGGGATGTAACAATAACTGAAATATCGTGATATCATATTGTTGAAGTTCTCACAATAATAACATGAGCCATCACGATATATCGAATTACAAGTCTCTTTGCTTAAATTAAGAGTTATGGAGCAGCAATAGCTAAAAAAGACAGAGGGAACTACATAGACCATGATCCTTTGCTCCATTTCAGTGTAGACTACAAAAGGAAATAACTGTTCCAAGCACTTTTAAGTCTTAGTTCTTTGGATTAAGTCTTGTCAAGGCATTTTAAAAGTAGCATATTCACAGTTTTGTTACCACAAATTACAGAAATAAATATCGTACCGTGAGATGTATATCATAAAAATATCGTACCGAGAGATTTGAATAGCGTTACATCCCTAATCATGAGCCTCCCCATCATATCATGAGCTTTCAGATGATATCACAATAAATATTGTACCGTGCGGTTCATACAATGTCATATCGTGACAATGTCATATCGTGAGACTTGGATATCGCTACACCCCTAACGATAAATGATGATAATAAAACTAATTTTTGACACAATAACCCAAGAGCAGATTTAAACTGCAAAAACTATTCTAAAATTGACAATATGGTTAGAAAACATGAGCATGTATAACAACACGTATAAATAGCAAAATGAAACACTTAGTATTTAGTTTACATCTGTAATGATTATTTATTCAACCCAAATAAATGCTTATTTGTTTGGATTTTATGTCTTAAATCTTACAGTATTGCTAAAATAACCAAAAACTTCCTAGTAGTGTACATGTACACATGACATATATTGACCCCAAAAAATATTGTTAAAACCTTCATATATTTAATGATAAGTCAATATAGTAATTATGCTGACAGGCCTAATTCCCACTGCCATTTTGATCCACTGTTTACCCCCTCAGAAATCCTAATTCAAACATTCACTTAAAGCCTCATGTCCTTTTATTCCTTTTCACCATTTTGCTGAAGTTGCTGCAGTCTACACATGGTACATATACAGCACATCTGGGACACGTTAGACAAACTAACTGTGGTGTGGAGAGGGGAGAGAAGACAGGTACGGCCCACCCCCCAGCCCCATAACTTTATTCATGTCGGTACATAGGGGTTAAGACCAAAAGAGGAGTCCTGCATAAGGGATTAACCTGTGTTTTAGTGAGTGTGGGGGGTTGACACTTAACAGAGGAGGACATCAGTGGAGGAGACAGCTCAGCATTCCTTTAACATTTCAAAAACAGCTGTGATGTTTCAAGAACTCCCTTTAATACACATGTCTACTTCAATGTGCTAAGGTTTTGGTGAGGTATGAATAAATGGTGCCAATAAGAATGTGTACAATGTTTTAGGGTTTTGTTTTGTTATTTTTGCCTAAAAGGGCCCTTATTACACTATAATGTTATATCCTCTTCAAAAACACACCTGGAGTTGTGTTTTGGTTCATTCAAAAATGTTTAACACACAGACCATGCATATTTAAGATTTATTTATTTATTTATTTATTTGAAAGTTTTTCTCTCAATTTAATTCTCAATTCACATGATTCTGTGCTTACTTTTGCGCACAATTTTTGCATTTTACCTTAATAGGAGAGATGCATTGTACAAGAGAGATGCATTGTACATCAGTAGCATCATTGCTAATTTCCTCCTGTCATCCCTGGACAGATTCATTGATTGATTGTATTTAACTGACCTTGACTATAAACTGTTCTTGGAGACCTATGTAGCATGTTTTTTGGGTTGATGGGGGAAACCGGAGCGCCCGGAGGAAACCCATCCAGACACGGGGAGAAACATGTAAACTCCACACAGGAAGGCCCGGGTGACCCGGGGATTGAACCAGGAACCTTCTTGCTGTGAGGCATGAGTGCTAGCCACTCAGCCACCGTGCAGCCAGATGAGTTCTTCTCTCAAACCTTAAAAATGCCCACATTCACTAGACTAATTTTGGATAATTTCAGCCCCAAAAATGCCAATCTCTCCTGAACTAAAAGGTAAAAAGTAGCTGTTAAGTTGAAAACTACCACTAGTTTTAAAGTTAATAGAGCATTTTGAGCTTTTGAGACATAGAGGCAAGATTACTCAAACATATGTGAATGAAACAAAACACAACACCAGGTATGTTTTTTGATTAGGTAACAGCATTATAACATGGATTAAAGCTCACAAGAGTCAATTTTGTGTATTATAGGTCCTTTAAACATATCAGGAAAGACAAATATATAATAGAAATGTATTTGTTAGTTTGTCATGCTGACTATTTTTAGATACTTTTACTACCATTCACTAACTACATTATCTTATATACAGTTTAGTGTCTAAGAGTTCCCAAACTTTTCTAGCCAGGACCTCCAAAATAACTATATCTATATAATAACTAACTATGGACCTTCACTATGAAATTAAATTGCAAAAGTAATCATTTTGCAGGTTGAGACGTCTTAATAATTTGGGCATTCTGTGTTTGTTGATAACCTTTCTTTGTCATCAATAGATTGTTCAAACCTTTGAAGTACCGTTAACTACTACTGTTTTTGCTTTAAATACAGCTGCGTCCCTGCTGGAGTTCAAGCGCATATTCCCCAAACCAAAGCCCACATGCTGTTGATTTAAGTTTCAAAAACCTTTCACTACCATCTGGTCCACAGGTACCAGGGCAGGCGTTCACTACACGCTGCCGAGAGAAGGTTGAGAATTTAGAGAAAATCAAAGGAGGTCTGGAAAAAGGTCTGGAAAATATTGTATTTTTAGTATCACAAGATGGGGTTGGTCAGCATCCAGTTTTAAAACAACAACAACAAAGCAGATTTTCTCATTCCAAAAAAGTCATTAAACTCTCTCAGACACAAATGCTCCTCTGTGATATTTCCCACCTCAACATTTCCAGTTCTACAAAGAGCCTCATATTATGTAACATATGGTTTTGGCATAAAAAGAGAAGCAAAGGAAATCCTGGAGGCAGACTTGGACTTGAGCCTTGACCACCTGTCTGACCTTCTGTTTGTGCAGATGAGCCCTCACCTGAAAGACTAACAAGAATCAATTACAGCGCATACAATCTGAAAAAACAGACATTTGATAAATAATACAGTCACTTATGAGAAACATGAGTAATAATAGTAATAGATTCTGGTATGGTGTGACTCAAAAGTGGGTCTGGGGGAGGTTAAATGTGGTATTAAAAGTTAATCTTATAAGGCTTACAGGGTTGTGTGTCATTGCAGCCTGGGTTTCAAGATAAATATATAACTTCAATTCCTCAATAACTATCCACAGATAACTTATATGTTAACAGATCCAGTGCTTGTTGTTATATTCATGGAGTATGGCTTGTATAAACAGCCACACTCCATGAACAAACTTAAACATGATCTGAGCAGTTTCCAGTCTGTTCTAGTCTTTATACGTCAACACACTACGTTCAATAGGCCCCCGGCTGAAATGTTCTGCTCCCAAGTGGCTCAGTTTCTCAAAGTAAAATGAGCAATGTCTATGTGTATATGATTTAGATGGCAAATAGTTACTGGCTCGTTAGCACAAACGTGACAAATTTATGCTGTGGGTGCATAGACAGTATAGGGACGCCACCCATAGCGTTCAGCTCCAGTCAGATGAAGCTCACGAGGCTGGTGGTTATAGGAGCAAATTTGGAGCAGAGTTCCATATTAGGAATAGGAATTTACAAAAAAATAGCAAAATAAAAACTCCAGGATCATGTAGAGTGGGTTAATATGAACATTTTAGACTAAAATGCAGTTGATGGAGCTAGAAGCAACCCCATGATGACTTACTATTTGTAACGTGGCAGCTTGTGGGTTAGCTATGTCCATTTAAATATACAGTCCATGTGGGTGGCACTTTTTCTTTTTAAATATATTTCATCCAACGCAGTGTTTACTTGCTAGGCTCAAAAACAAACAGAAAAATAACAACTTTGAAGTTTTTACTGGATAAAAAGCAGCTTTACCAGAAAACAAAGTGCACTTTTTAAACTTTTCTGTCCTTAAGAGCTTGCATTTGCCCTTTTAAATTTGCTGGTGCAAATCTAAACCCACGTCTTGCAGGTCACTCTATAATCTTCTATCAGCTGCAGGTGACAGACAACAAGCAGGCTGACAGGATTAAGGAGCTTGTGCCTGGAGCTGTCACACACGACTAGGAGACACAAAACACTGAAGGAAGAAGCCAAGGAAATGAGAAAGGCCAAGAAACCAGACAACTTCCCATTGTAAACAACTGGACAAAACCCTGGGACAAAAGCAGAGCTGGTTTAAAATGTAGTAAAATTATATAGGTCTAAAATGGCAAAAACTAAAGGGAATTAATACATAGACAGAGTTATGGAAAAGTACCCCACTGTTTTGGATTTACCTCAGGACACCTACATCACTTGGCACAACGAGAAAGAAAAATAAGCCATGACTTTGTGTGGTCAGGGGTCTTCAGAGTTTAAAGGAACTGAAGGTGTTTGTTGTTATTCTGTACACACTACTTGCCTGGTACTACATTCTGAAATTCTTAACTATTAGAGAAAAAAAAACAATGCCAACTTGCAACTTCTTGCAATGCCAACTATGAAACACAAATTATGATCATTAAATTCTACAGATGCAACAATAGCTGATATATCGTGGTAATGTAATTCGATATATTGTGTTGTAAGACTTTTGACGATACAAGTCTCTTTGCTTGGATTCATTTTTGTGGTGCAGTAAAAGCTAAAAAAAAAACCAAAATAAAACTGAGAACTACATAGATCCTGTTCCTTTGCTGCATTTCAGTGTAGAGTACATGAAGAAATAACTTATGAAGCACTGTTTTTACAGCTTGTCAACGCATTTTAAAAAAAAAGAAAAAAAAAAGAATATTCAGAATTTTTTCAGCCTCCACAAAATATTGCAATAAAAATGGTACTGTGGCATGCATATTGTGAAAATATTGTACAAACAGATTTAGCTATGGTTACATTCCTATTAAATTAATCAAAATACAACTACATCTAACTTCATCTAATAACTATAAAAAAAAAATATTTAGACATTTACGATCCACTATTCAAGTTCGACAGATCCATGATTTGCACCATCTGCAAACATCTGCATTAGCCGAGTTCATGGCCTCTTTCTCCGTCAACAACAACAGTGGTCAAATACACCTATCTTCTCAGGTTAGGGCTTTGCCACCGCTCACTGGTTTCCACAGGTTCAGACATGTTCTGGATCTCCGGCTCCCTGCACCTGAATACAACCGTCTGCCTTACACAATCACTGGGCTTCCTGATAGTTGTGACACACATCCTTGCTTCTTCCTGCTTTTCCTCTGCTCCATCGCCTCTATGAGCTGTCAGGGTCTATTGTTCTACTACGAACTCATATCAGGACAACAGCCATGACTCCCCTCCTCCATTCTCTTTCCTTCCTCTCCCAAATGGTGAACTGCTGACTTTGCCTGATTTTTACCCACAATCCTGTCTGGTTTTTGGACAGGGATTGGTGGTGGTGAGAGGAGGGACAATGGGCAGTATCTTCTCACACAGAGATGGTCTGCATGACTCACATTTATTAAAACATATTTTAACATCATCAAGAGTCCAGTGAGAAGATGCAATGAAAAAATAACATTAGATCATCAATAGCTCATGTATATGGAAATATCCGGACCTCTTATCTTTTTTTTTTTTTTTTTCTAGATAAATCACCTTTCTATCATTAAAGGTCTTGTATTGCCAAAAATTGACTCTTGTGACCTTTAATGTTATAAAGTTGTTACCTCCTCAAAAACATACCTGGAGTTGTGTTTTGTTTCATTCACACATGTTTGAGTAATCCTGCATTATTAGACTACATCTCCAAAGCTCAAAATGCTCTATTCCACCTTATGATGTCATGAAACAGTAACACCTACCTTTTATAGTTTGTCCACTAGAGATTGGCAAGTCCAGGGCTGAAATTATCCAAATGATTGCAGTGAAGGTGTATGCAGTTTTAAAACACAGGGGAGCACTTCCTATATTACCATATGACATCAGAAGTTTAAGCGTTGTACATTTGAGAGAAGAACTTAACCTAAATTGCAGGCTTTGTGTATTAAGCATGTGTCAGTTAAACAAAACACAACTTCAGTATATTTTTGATGAGGAAACAACATTATAACATACAGCTGAAAACCATAAATAGACAACAGAAAATATTGTAATATGGGCCCTTCAACAGTGTCCAAATTTTTGAAACTCCTAAACGAATTAGGGATATGCATCTTCTTGTTATGGCTCATGGTTAGATTACACTTGTATGAAAATCATAACAAAAACACTACTTACATAAGACCTTTGATGACCAACTTCAATTTCAATTTTGCACTGTCAACTGTGGATTTGTGACAGCCAATCGTGACCATTTGTGACTCGGCTTTAGCCAATTAAAGCTGTGCAGTGCGTGTAATAAGAACAATGCTTTACAATGGTGAGGGGCTGACAGCTTGTCTCATTGTTTTAGCCTTGTGACCTATATATGCTTACACTGGCTTTTTATACAGCTACAATAGTTCCTTTGATTCTTCAAGTGCACAGCTACAAACAAGCATTGTGTTTAGTCTCACTTTTAGGAATTAAAAATGCATTTAGACCAGAGTCTGAAGGCAGCTGGAGTCAAAATAAGTGGTAAAAAGTCTAAAGTGGCTGTGGGTTTTGTCAATGTGGTGCGACCACAAGGGACAGAAAACTAGTAAACAGGTCCTAAAAAAAAATCTTTATTTAGGCTGAATTAGACTGAAATATAACATTTTGGCCAAGATACAATGTTGTGCAAAACATTTTTATATCTTGTAATTCAGATGTAGTGTTAGTGTTAGCTAAACACAAAAATATCTTTCAAAATATAAAGCAATAATTCATTGTTTAACTGAGTGAAGCAACATTATTTCACAAAATTTCAAAACAAACTCCCAAACTTTAAGCACTCCTAATTGACAGTTCTTTCCACACCTCACTAAACTTTGCTTTAATTGGTCAAATGACATGTGTTTTTGTAGCATGAACAGAGGAATTTCCCAATTGAAGGGGTCCAAAGTTTAACTGTTCAAAAGCATGAAGAGGACAAAACATCGCTATTCACAGTAAAACCGCACTGTCTAGACCTATAGAGGGGATTTCTAATAGAGCCATATCTGCTTTCAAGTTAAAAAGAGTTGGTTCTGTATGCTTCTTGCCCTGGGGACTATGAACTGCTGACCAGGGTCAACACACAGAGAATAAATCATTCCAACAGGCTTCAAGATTGGCTGAATATAGTCTCTGTGTTAGCAGTTTACAGTGAGGCCTTTTAATTAAACGGTGAGATGTGACGTTAAGAAGCTTTGGGCTGTGGAGTTAATAATAGCAGTGGATGTTTATTGTTGTTTATCAAGGTTTAGCAGGGTTAGCAAATGTAGCAAGTTGCCGATGGCTAGTGTCTACTGAGCAGCTGAGAGATTGTCAGTGGATCCTCTGTATGCTTTGAGTCTAAAATAGCTACAGGATGTTCTTTTTGTACAGTAAAGTAGCCTATAGGTTGAGAATAAACAAATATTTTTTTCCCAAGTGAAGCTTATTAATGTCCTGCTTTAGGGCTAGTACATTTAGGATCTATAGATTATTTATGGTAAATTTAAGCGACCTCTAATCTTCAGATCATCTTAGAAATGTGTATGTATCATGGCCAAAACTATGATGGCTCTTGACTAGGGCTGTAATGATATCCATGTCTCACGATATCGTATCGTGAGACATGGATATCGTTACAGTATGAACCTCACTGTACGATATTTATTGTGATATTGTGGGAAAGCTCACGATATGGTGGGGAGGCTCACGATTAGGCATGTAACAATATCCAAATCGGTACGATATTTTCACGATATACATCTCGCAGTGGCATACTTCTTGCGATAATTTGTGGTAACAAAAACTGTTAATATGCTATTTTTTCCTCTTAAAATGCCTTGACAAGACTTAATCCAAAGAAAACTGTTATTTCTTCATGTAGTCTACACTGAAATGGAGCAAAGGATCATGGTCTATGAAGTTCCCTCTGTCTTTTTTCTCTGTCTCTGTATGTTCTACTTTACTAAATTTTTGAACAGGACTGAAAAGTTCAAATTTGTATGTTAGTTTGAGACCTGCTGAAAACGTTTTATTAAGTTCATAGTTTGAGCAAACAAAAATACACACATAAAAACACCTAGAAAAAAAACTATTGATTCAGTTGTTTCTGCTGAACCAAATTCAGCACAATTCTTTGTCAAAATCACCACATTTGAAGCCTTATTAGATCTCATTTTTAAACAGGTACAAAATGTTTGCATGTGATTTGCACTTTTTTTTTAACTGAAGTATTTTTTTGTTCCTGTATCTGTACATTTACTTAACAATATTGAGTACTTCTTCCCCCTCTGTGTGTTAAGTTGGTCTTAAAGATTTTAGACACACAACCACATTACACCAGAATGAGTGAGACAAAGCTTACAGTAAATCCACCCTAAATATATAACTGAGGTAAATTAGGATTTCCTCAAAAGAATACAAATCCCTTGCTTGAACTTGCTCTAGTCTTGCGTATACTCCCAAAGCTGCACACTCAGAGCAGGCCCGGCCCTGTCCTCCCCCAGAACTGTAATTAGGGGGAAATACAGTGAGCAGTTCCAGTAGGCCTATGTTTTTTTGCACAAAGCAGCTGCTCCTCCCTCTAAAAGCCACGGACGCCCACCCAGCGCCATGTTAACCAGCTCCCTCTAACCCCAAATCCTCACCCTGCTCCTTCACTTAGCCCGTGGATGGTTTCTAAACTTGACATGGGAATTTTCCACTGAGTTCTCTCTTTTGACGTGCTACTCTTGCTTTTATTGTTGTAAGAAAAATACCTCTAACATGGCAGTCATTACAGCTGACCTGGTACGATCCCAGTATCTGAATAGGCAGCTTTTGTGGTTCTAAGTGTGCAGAATTTCATGTGTCATAATCAAATACCTGATAACAAAGAAAGACACTGAGTTGATGCACACTTAAGCTAAGGGTATCAAACACTATCCAAAAACACACTCTTCATTCATAGCTATTCTTTATCTATAAGCCTTTGGTCATATTTTTCAACTTTTATTATTTGGTGCAAATGTTAATGTTGAAATAATAGAAAGAAAAAAAAAGCTGGCGGCAACTAAAATAACTGTTAGTTGAGGCCTTTCCTCTTTAGGGACAGGATTGTTGGAAAGTCTCTACAGTTCTGTTTCAATCAATAAAATAACATTCAAATCATTAGGGCAGCTAAGTTAAATTGATTAATCTAAACAAATGGATTACTGAAAGCTGTTGTCAACTATAATAAATAATCTAATAATCGCTAACTGGTTTATACATAGACTCCAAAACATGTCATGAGCTGACAGAAGAGGTTTTATAACTCAGACAGATCAGGAAATACATCCAAATGACCACAGGAAATGTGTAAATTTATTCTTGTCGGTAAATATGTTCCACCAGGATGTCCTCAAGCGGCTTCACTTCAGCTTTATTTGGGTACAGTTTAGGAAAAATCTCTATTCACAGATCTTTTGCAATCTAAACAAATCAAATAATCAAAATAATAATTGCTGGATTAAGTGATTTGCAAAATAATGGTTAGCTGCAGCCCTAAAAATCAAAACTGTATTTTTGTCCTGTGTTTTTGTCTATTAAGGTTAATGCTGCTGTTTAGCAAGGGCCACAGTGCTAGGGACTTGGGAAGTTGTTTGTTTGTCCCAAAGGACTGGCTATATCCATCAGTACAATCTCCACAGACCCTCTCTCCCTCTCAACTGAATGTAATGTAAGTTAATTAAATACCAGAAAAATCATATGCAATCTATAAGTAAATATTTGTAACAAATTGAGTAATTTATGCATAAATATAAAAAAAAAATTGTGAATTTGAATGTAAGTCAAGTGAAGTTTCCATTAAGACACAAGGCTGTCACATGCCGTATGGTGAAGACACTGCTGTCTGGAAACTTCATTGTTTTCACTGTTGGGGGTGTGGCCACAGTTCAAAGAGGGGTTGTAAAACTAAAATGAGAGCAGAGCCTTTGAAAACACAAACACCAATATTGGAGAGCCAAACACAACATACCCCTACAAGAGCTTAATTAAAACATGTCCCCTCCCAAACAAGGGACACAGGGACAGGGGATTACATGTAGGAGTCTACCAGCAAAACAGGATGCCAAAACCAGGGCTAGAGTAATCAAAACATTCTCCTGTTCACTACAATTTAATTCACAATTCACAGCTCAACCTGCAAGAAGCCAGACGCTACAGGTGTATCATGTTAAACTGCAATTAAATGGAACCATAAACACATCAACAATGAAATATGTTGATACGTGTTGAAAACCACAACATTTGAATAATAATATTTAAAGATACGAGGTTCACAGTCCTTCTCATTCCTTTTTGTTTCCGTTTTGTTTGCATTTCACAATCCAACAGGTTGCATGCACCAACTCCTGTTTCACCAACTGTCTGACATGTACCACCACTCATATAAACACATCAAAATTAAGAATCAGTAAAAGCATCCATCTTGCATGTTTTATTTGTCACTTGTGTCTATTTAGTCTAATCAGTGCCCTGATTTATAGCCTTATCATTGGAGCTACTGCTGTGGATTCAGGTCCCTAGCGAGAGACACAAAGACAACGCTCTTCCTCTCGGACACGGTTACTGTTGCCGGGCCCGTATCCAGGGAGGCAAGGCGCTCCTCTGTCACGTTTAACTGCGGCGGCCATTGTTACGAGACATGGCGAGAAAGGGCCACACAGAGGGTTTATGGACAAGCCTATCCCACACACCAATCCAGAGATTTACAATGTACAGGAAGAGGCATTTCCCAATACAGTCACGGTTTATTTGGGATGACAGGAGAGGCGCAGGTGGGAAAAGCTCTGCTGATCACATTAGACCTAAAGGCATTTGTTTGAAGAAAATATAGACAGCAGGTTGAAATATTGTTATATTACTCAAGTTGAAGTCGTAAATGTTAAGTTATTTTTTTCAGAACACAACACAACTTTCTTCAAGTCGACATTGCACGGAGATAAAAGGACACGTTTTTGTCCAGTGGGATTTTTCTTTTGGAAATTTCATGTAATCAATAAGGGAAAAGGCAATAGAGAAGTATGACATCACATTTTACGATCTGAAATCTACCACTTATTCTTCAACAAAGCACTATAATTACAATAATGTTTGCCCGGGACCCAGAATACACACTTCTTCAATACTTTACGAAGATGTGAGTCTGGTCTGGTGAATCTCCCCGTTTTTAGATGGATAAACTCTGTTAATCTGAGATGATATAAAGATGATATATTAATGAGCTCCTTTGTTTCACATGTGTCACTGAAAACAAAACCCAACAGAGGATGTGAGGACCAGACTATTATCAATCTGTACAAAAAATACAGAGACATATTCAGGATTTGCCAGGTTATTATTATTATTTTTTTTTATTTACATAGAATAATTTTATAAAACAATTAACTGCTTGTGTCAGTTTTTCTTTCTGCTGTTTAAAATGACCTAGGTTTATAGCTAAACCATTGTGAGAGGTGTCATCAAAGCATACATTTCCCGTGAAGCTGTGTGACCCAAATGTGTCAAGGTATCTTTCAAAGCAATCTAATAAACTCTTTTACGGGCTTCTATTGTATATTGCCGTGAGTTATTCCTCGTCTTTGTTTGAGGTGAAGACAGTGACGAGAAAGCAGCTGCCCCAGAACCAAAACATGAACCAAGAAGTATTCAAATCCTCCCATTTCCTCCACATTGAGCCTGACTGTCTTAACCATGTCACCCTGACTCCCCACTGTCTGCTGTGGTTTCTACTCCTCTGGCCTTCACAACTGACTCACGGCTTAAAGTGAAATTCTAATGTGAAAAGAATGAGGATCAGTCTGTGTGCATATCTAAAACAAAAACATTCTTGACTCCAGACCAAGGTGATGTTACAGATGGGTTGAGCTGCATGGCTGGCACTGGCAAGACAAGGTGTAGAGTTTCTAAATGTAGTTCATAAAGACGTTTTGTACATTTTGAAAAAACAACAAGGCTAACACGTGATGCACAGTATTGTTGGGTGAGCATGACTTACCAAGGCAGGTACCATGCATATGTGAGAGAACAAAGCAGACAATACATAATTAGCAATGTAGCAATAACCAAAATATCGTGATATCGTATCATCAAAGTTCTCACAATAATATCATGGACCATCACAATACATCGAATTACAAGTCTCTTTGCTTAAATTAAGAGTTATGGTGCAGCAATAGCTAAAGAAAAATCTTTTGCTCCTTTTCAGTGCAGACTACAAGAAGAAATAACAGTTCTAAGCACTTTTAAGTCTTAGTTCTTTGGATTAAGTCTTGTCAAGACATTTTAAAACGAAAAAGTGAAATATTAACAGTTTTGTTAGCCTCCACAAAATATCACAATAAATATCGTACAGTGAGATATACATCATGAAAATATCGTACCAAGAGATTTGGATATTATTACATCGTGAGCCTCCTCACTATATCGCAATAAATATCGTACCGTGAGGTTCATACTGTGACGATATCAGATCATGAGACTTGGATATCGTTACACCCCTATTAATAATGTAATAAAATAAAGTAAGAATTAATAATGCAAAAAAAAGGTTTTCTGGTGGAGGTTTTAAACTTCTACCTCCATAAAGACAAATATGTGACATCACCAGGCATAATTACAGTTTAGATCTGTGGAGAGGCAAGCCTGTTCACAGTATAGATGCATGCTTTTCAAGGTATTTCTATGCAATAAAAACTCCTGTAATTGAATCAGTGTAAGAGATAAATGACTTTAATGCCATACTGTGGTACATTCTGGGCAACAAATAAAATGGCTTGCTGTTCAACTTTTTTGTTAACAACTTTTTTTGCTTTTATTGCTCTGAAAAAAGTCCCTACAGTGAGTGGACTTGCGTCTCCATAAACCTGACTCATGTTTGGCCTGGAGGAGGGTCTGCCCACCTGCTTGTTTCCAGGGAAATGTTGCTCCTTTTACTATTATCTTTCACAGTGTAAACTTATAAAACTTATCTACCTCCATGGAGAATGTTCTGGTGTTTGGATTTAACTTTCTATTTCCATAGAATCATGCAGATGATGTTCCACCTTCAGAAACTGATACTGTACCTTTAAACAACCCTCTCTATTTTTATCCAGACTTGGGACTGGCACATAATATTGCTTTATGATCACCTGCTGCTAAATTCTACACGGCTTCTGTCACTATTTCCTAACCAAGAATTAACTGCGTACTTTACGTGTAATTGCAAGCTACTAAAACTAAATACATTGCAATTATCATAGATCAAGTATCATATCTTGTGTAATTTAAGTTGCTTTAGAGATGCACTCTATTAAATACACCCTGTTTAATTTGGGTTTTTGTGGTTGCTGCAGGAAGCGCCTATCTCCACATCTGGCCTCTGTTCTCTGGCCAAAGGCTACATGGGATCGAGTGGCAGATGTCAAAGTGTCAGTGCTTAGTCATGCTAGCTCTCCTTTAAATCTGTGGCTCCAGAAGTATTTGATCCATGTCAACAAGTCAAATAGTATTTCAATAATTAGCTCAGGTCTTTCATTTTTTGGTTTACTGTTCAAAGCTGATTTGGCCCTGAAAGATCTATCGTTTTGCCTTACTTTGTGCCAATCTTCAGCTTTGGTTGTGTTGCCCTCATCAGTTTCTTAAGTATAGTTTTCAGAGGGTTATGAACTTGAATGGCTGCCATGCAAGATACAAGAGATCTGACTTTCCTCATTCCAGCAGATCTGACGTGCTGCCTTCATAATGATAGGAGCATCGTCTTGTGCAACTCTTTTGTTGACTTTTTGTTGGCTATCATCCTTGGTATTTAGTTGGCATTGGTTTTAGATTGTATGATGTGATTCAAATGACATTTTAATCTTTGCAAAGTACATAATGTTCCCATGACAACTATTTTCATCATTTGTTTACAGTCATGCAGCGTTTTGGTTAATTCAAGTCAACCGTAAATTGGAACTATTATAACATAACTAATTATAAAATGTAAACTTTCTCCTTCTCCTTACCCACCTATTTCTACAGTATATTCTATTTTTACTTGTACATACATATATATTTGTATAAGTATATCTTATTTGACACAATTTTTGCTTCTTATTTTGAATTTTCTCTTTGTTATATACTATATAGTGATGTTCGAGATACTGTGTCCCTTGTGGATCAACAAAGTGTGAAAAGCACTGTTATATTTTCCTCACAGTGGCTGATGAGAAGGACCAGGAGTGAAAACTACTTTTGGCTTTTTGGGATAGCATAATAAATTTTCATAACTTGCATTCCCTTGCATAACCTTCTTAAAAAAATAAAATAAAAATTACAATTAATATGGTCTATGTAAAAAATAAGTGAAATTCATTGATCGTCACTGTCTGCTTAATTCCTCCTTTACTTTGATCTCACGTCTTAGCCCACACAAAGCTTTAGTTGATTGTGACAGCTGTTATACTTTGGCTGTTTCTGTCTGTCTCGTCTCCACCTCTCTTTAGCTTGGCCAGTGTCTGTGTTTGGGGCTGTAGATTTCACAGGTGTAGAGGCCCTGATACCCGCCGAGCTCCATAAGAAGTCAGACAGCCCACTCGACCTTGGCCTACCTCGTATTTGTTTAAACTTTTATCCCTTTGATAAGCAGGGGGCGCTGCTCTTTGCTCGGTTTAGTCTGTGAGTGAGACAATGGCACTGCCAAAAACTAATTTAAGCTTTAAAAACATGATTATATTGTGAGTGGACTAGTTGGCTATTAGTCCAATTACATAGAAAATCATTTGAAAATAACACTATTCTCAGCTCCATTGCCGCTCTTTAAATTCCAAAAACAATACTCTAACTGTTACGGATAAATGGTCCATTGAGAGGGATCTAATTTGCTTACTATAACAGCCAGTAGATATTTAAATTTTTTACAACTATACATTTGAATGAATAATAATAGTTTGGACTTTAGTTGCAAGACTAACTTTTAGTTATGAACTAGCTGCACCACATAATTTTACTCTGTTTCTTTTTATTAAGTTTTTTCATTATTTAATTTTCTAAAACACAGATAAAAAAATCCTTTTCAACATGATCACATGTGTAATAGATAATGTAGATATGTAGATGTAGATATGTAATGGATATATTATTTAATAGATAGACATGACAGCCACCACAGGAAACCTCTAATATCCCTATGAGCTAATACAAAGGCTTAAATCCCTAAAACAGTGCATGTGACCCTATCGTGCATCAATCATAGTTGACTACACATGACTGAGCTCCTACAATCCCCCTCCCACACCGGACTAGACAGGCCTGTCCAATTACAGAGGGCTTGCCTTCTTCAACGGCAGTCTTTAGAAGCAATCCAGTTTCTTCCCATCGCTCACACGCCCCTCCCCCCACCACTGTGCAGAAAGAACACTGGAGGCGTCCCGGGACCCTCCCCCAATTTTTTACAACAGTTTTGGACTCTATAGGTTTTCTTGTGAACACTTATTGTACTGCACACAATACAGTTTTCCATGTCTTAAAGTTTTCATGGATGTCTTTCATGATAATTAATATATCGACTTATCGTTCAGTTTATGAATGCTGGAACAATACACTTTTGAGGTCAATATTTATCTTACATTTTGTTTGCAATCATGGGGAGATTTTAGTTGGAATATTACTATTACTATTATTTAAGATTACAAGATTGGATAAAGAACTTCTATGTTTAATTATCAGTTCCTTCTGCTATTTGATTGTTGCACCTCAGGGCTTTTAATGATAATTAATGTCTACTTAAAAATAGTTTACTCTCTGTAGCAATATATCATGCTTCAAAATTTGTTATTGTGACAGGCCTAGTTGTCTTAAAAAGGAGCTGTGCAACTTTTTGGTTAGAGGTCTGTCACCTTCTTGTTTCTATGGAGATGTCATTGCTCTGTCTGGAATGTTCCACTGCATGACTTTAAAAAGCTCTACCTTACATTTATTCAATTACAAGTGGTTTTATAGCTCAAAAAATGCCTAAAAAAACAAGCATTCTGACTGTGAGCGGGGTCGCCTCTCCGCAAATCCGACCTGTAACTTGGTCTCCCTTTGTCTCCATGAAGATAGAAAGGTTTAATACCATACTTTGAAATATTCAAGACAAAGCAATAACATCTCCATGGAGTAAAGTATTTAACGGACCCTTCACCAAAAAGTTACACAATGCACCTTTAATCCCAGAGTAACCGATGTTTATTATTCACCTTTAATAGTCTCCAAAGCTCAGTCCGAGCAGGTACAAACATGCAGAATGCACTCACAAATGCATGTTGCACGTGCCAGTTGATATTTAGCCACAAGCCAATAACTTAAACTTCTTTCAGTAAATGTTTGCAGACGGCTGTTCTTCAGGCTTAACCTGTTGACATAACCCAGAATATAAGTCAATAATATAAAATGGCTTGAGCTGCAAACTGAAATACTGTACATTCCACAACATATGTTATTTTCATTTTGATGGAGAAAAAGCACATTCAAAGTTTTAAAAATTATTATTTTTAATGAAAAGTAGAAGAGTTTTAATGACATTATATTAATGTAAATATACTTAATTACTGATCCACAAGGGAAATTACTGGGATATAGTAGCTCACAACTTATATTTTTGCTTTCTGTTATTGTATTGTAAATCAAACTCAGAATAATAAGGGGAAAAGGTTTATGAGTATAAATAAACAGATTGCATACAAGTAGACGGTAAATGTAAAATATACTGGGCTAAATAAAAGGGGTGGTGACGTAAGGTGATACAGTGCACAGCCATAATGCAATACTGTGGAACATTCCA
The DNA here is from genome assembly GCF_026225935.1 of Boleophthalmus pectinirostris. Classification (NCBI taxonomy): domain Eukaryota; kingdom Metazoa; phylum Chordata; class Actinopteri; order Gobiiformes; family Gobiidae; genus Boleophthalmus; species Boleophthalmus pectinirostris. The sequence continues at coordinate 20,372,288 of NW_026571175.1, read as the reverse complement.
GGCAAAGCAATAATATCAACATGGAGACAAGCAGAAGGCAGACCCTCCACCAGAAAAGTTACACAGTGCACCTTTAAATAATAGTAGTTGTTGTGCGGTTGTATGGCATTGATTTTGCATAATATAGGACCGATAAGTGTTCAGTCTGGCTAGCAAGTATTTGTTACAGCTCATGCTAATGATATTTTACTTTTAGAAAATAGTTTACAGTCTGGGAATGTCCTGCTTGAGGGTTATTGAGTCAATGATATTATAATATTGTAAGCGGACACTTTATCTAGATATTTTCAGCAGCAATATTCAAGAGAGATTGATAGTGTTGCAGTAAGCAACCTTTCACAAAAAAATTGAGAAAGTTTGTGATATTTTTACTTCTCCATACAAATGCTTTATTATAACATTTAAAAAAAATAAAGTGTAATCCAAAAGGGAAGGCTGATTTACACCTCCTCTCCTGAATCTTCTCATGTTTTTCTGGCTCATTGTTAGAACTAAACCACAAGTGTAGCAGCTGCCTCCTCAGGCCCAGAGGGAGTAACAGGTATCATAATCTCCATTATAACATCATAACAACTGCACACGCTCCACTCATCCTCACAACAAAAGTGACCCAGGCCTGAAGGTTTGTAACAGGCAGGTACAAAGACATATGCTAGAAAAGCTATTGTTGTCGATTTGAGATGGAGTTTCAGAGTAAGTCTGCAACTAGCAAGCACACACAAAATATGCCATAACTAGTTTACAGGCGTGTTCTTTCATCCAGGCTTACAGGCCCATATTACACTGTTTTCTCATCTATGTTAAGTAATATTATGCAAAAATTACTCATGTGCACTTTTAGCAATTTTATAACATTGTTACTTCCTCAAAAACATGCACAGATTTGTGTTTTGTTTCATTCACACAAGTCTGAGTAATCCTTTATTATTATTTATTATCTCCTTAAAGCTTAAAATGCTCCGTTTCACCTTGTGATGTCATGTATGGTAGTTTTCAATTTAACAGCTCCTTTTACCTTTACTCAGTCTGAAATCTTCCAAATGATTCTAGTGAAGATGTGAGGGTTTTTGTGTTTAACATGTGTGAATGAAACAAAACACAACCCCAGATATGTTTGTGATGAGGAAACATTATAATAGACCAGAGAAGTAGCAGTGTAATATGGGAACTTTAAGAAAAAGTCCCTAATCAATCACTGGGTCAGAACTGGCACAATAGATTCCTTTTGCAGGATGACATCAAATATCTTACTTCTGAGTCGTCTAGTTAAACATCTATTTTCTCATGGGCATCTGAATAGACAGTTTTGTTCAGGTTCTCTATAAAGAATGAGTCACAGCGGAGCCCCCCTTTCTTTGAACCTGGGGTGGTCTCTCTGTACCCAGACACAGGACATACAGTAGCAATGGGAGCTCTTTGCTGACAGACTGGCACTGGCCAACACAGTCATTAGTCCACACATGTTGTCATCCCTGTAGCACAATCATAGTACAGCTTATCTGACCGCAGAGGTAGTCACACTCTCCTCTTTGTGTCACGTCCAACAATGGAGCTCTTTTACAACTGAAGATGCCCAGACTGACAGCAGCTTCAGTAACAACACTGCACATTCCTGAAATCAGCGCCATGTCAGCACTATGTTTATACTACTGCTGCAAGTTTATTCTTAGTCTTGGTCTAGCCTGGGTTTAAACTTCTCAGCCCAATCGTGGTTTAGTCCTGGTATCTTTGTGAACTATGGGCAGATTTTATGTGGTTAGGTCCTGGTTTAGTCCTGGTTATGTGTATTTGCAGATTAGGTGACTGGTCTAATTCTCCCACAGACTCCATAGACATAGAGAGTTTACTGTGTTAAAGTAAATGCCAGAAAAGGTATCCAAATATCACATATCAGCTGTATCACAGAAACAAAATAAAACATGTAACTCTTAAAAGATGTGGGAAAGAGTGAAGGCAGAAACACACTTGGTGAACTCAGCAAGAAGTGACAGGAGCAGAAGCAAGTTAGAGCATAAATATAAGATCACAGCCTCTAGTGGTGTGTAAAGTCTCATGGTTAACTTCGGAAAAGTCACAACAAACAAAGCTCTGTAAAAATATTCATAATGCTACTATTTTACATTATCAAATAAAAGTGGAATAAATCAAGTGTGAGGACAGATTGGTGTTTTTCTCACCAAGTATGTACCTCAATGAAGGGCTGGGAATTGTGTATCGGATTGAATTGTGAGGAATAATTCGACACATGGCTCACGATACAATATGATTACAATACTGATATTTTGATATTTTTGCAAACACCTAACCCAAAATGCTTTACAATCTAAACTAGACAACTGGACTTAAATAAAGATACATATAGACAAAAGTATTAATTTAAGCAACAGTAATGTGCGTAACAAAACATAAGAACATGATCAGTATTCACTAAATGTAATATAGCTCTTTGTAACTTCAATCAAATTCATTTGGCCCAAGTCGCCAGACAAGATACTACTTTGTAAAATAATGACTTCTCCTGTTGCATAAGAAGCCCAGGGGAACAAGCTGGACTATTGAACAAAAACGAAATGTACAAATCTCCATGGGCCCCCTACACACACTGTTGCATGAATAGAAGTATACACTGTGGCCAGCCTGAACACTTGGACCATTCGACCACAATTAAAACAATACTTTGGCGTGTACATGTTAATTAAAAGCCCCACCGTGGGACATTCCTGGAAGGATTGGGGCTTGAATAGATGTGAATGTGATAGATTCATTAGTATGCTCCTTGCTGGCTGCTTGGCGAGCTGTCAAGACCCACTCCAGAGTTTGGATCAATGAAAGAGGGCTAAACTGGGCCCGCTTCCAATTCAGGGTCCAATGTGATGTTGTGTTTGCACAGACACACACACAGCAGTGCACCAAGCCCAGTGAGGAGACCCTCTTTTGTCTAGCAGTAATGTCTGGTATGCTGGGATACAGGCCCTGCTCAATGACCTGATTTCTATGGGGCTGCTACTAGTGGCCAATGCGTGTGTGTACTGTGTAGTGAGTGCTTCTGCCTCCAAGCTTTTCCTTTGGATAAGACAGGGTTTAGCCAGGCAGACAGAGACAGACCCAGGGAGACTGAGACAATAAAGAGAACACATATACAGTGGAAGGCTAGCATCAAGTAAACAGAAATTAGCCTGGAGTTCCCAAAGCAGGAAGCGAAAAGTAATTAGGCCGAGCAACTTAAGTCAGCAAAATTACAACCTGTATATACAACATGAAGATGAATTGTTAGTTTAATAGCTGGGTTTGTATATGGAAATAAACTGCTGTTCAAAAGAAATACAAAAATATACTTCTTCTTTGTATGACTACTTATTATCATTAAGTACTGCATTAGATTATCATTGTTTTTTTTTTTAGTCCAATCCTGACTTCGTCCTCTCTCCACACTTTAGAACAGTGTAAGACATACAGTACACAGAGGTGGATTTCAGTTTTGGTTGTTTAATTTACTGTGAAAAGAAAATATCGTAGCATTCACAGTTCTGATCTGATTGTATGCGTTACAATTAAAAACATTCTTCAACTCACATGGACTTAATTGCTTTTTAATCACAGCTTAGCTATTATAACTGTATCAAGCTCTGAGTAATTACCTTTAGTTTATGTATTCCCTTTCAAATCTTTGAGTTCTGGGACTGGCACAGGAAATACTAGTATGCTCTAATTGATATCTTATGTGTCTGAATGGATTTACTCTTAGTAGGTCACGATAACAAAAGTTCGATATACTGCTGAAGTAGCAGACACTAAAATAGACATAAACGATACTGAAATATTGAAAACTATTTGTGCCAGTGACACAATAATCCCAAAGCAGATATAAACCACAAAAACTATTCTAAATGTACAATACTGTTAAAAATAATGAGATGCAATAAATAAATGAAACACTTTAGTACTTAGTTTGCATCTGTAATGAGTGATAGATGTCATTAATTCAACCTTTTGCGACTTAAAAAATATTGTTCCATCTTTTCATGTATTGAACAATAAGTTGGTGTAGTAATTATCATGACAGGCTTAACTCGAAGCAAATAAAGTGTCCCAACAAATGTTAGTTTTGATATGCTGCGCGGGCAGTAGATAGGGGATTACAAAGGGGTTACAGTGTTTTAGGGGGTTTTAGGGGCCCAAAATTGGAAACCGTTTCAATTAATTAATATTACAAGGGGGCCATGTAAGGCTTCTTGCCTTCGGTCCTGTGCCACAAGATCTGTAATATTGTGTGTCCTACCTTGTCTCTGGATGAAGACCCTGAGCAGCGGGTGGGCCGTGGACACCGCCTTACAGAAGTTGTCATCATTGTTGATGGGCAACAGGTCGCCATGGATATCGGCGTAGCAGAGCATCACTTCCATGTTTGCAATGCGGTGGATGTGCAGGATGAGCTTGTAAAACTCCTCAAATTTGCCCGGTTTGAGGCGGTCGACTGAGAAGCGCCGAAACTCAGCTCCATACTGAAAGAGACAGAAAAAGGAAAATAAATAACAGTGAACTGGAACGGCAATCTTTGAAAATATGTGGATGCTACAAAGATGTGTGATTTGAGTTATTGCTTGCACCTTGCTTTTGACTGGGTTTTTAGAAAGTGGATTGTGTAATTTTTTAAAAGCCAACAAGGAACTAGAAACGCAGAAAATATCTCATCTGAATGTTATAATGTTGTTAATGTTTCCTCAATAAAAACATGCTGGAGGAGTTGTGTTTTATTTCATGTACACATGTTTAACACACAAATCCTGCATATTAAGGCTGAGTTATTCTCTTAAATAGAAAACCACCTTGTAATGTGGTTATACAGGAAGTGCTCCAGTGTGTTTTTAAACTCTATACACCTTGACCTCCACCACTAGAATCATTTGGATCATTTCAGCTCTGGAATGGCCAATCTGTACTGAGCAAAAGATAAAAAGGTAGCGGTTAACTTAAAAACAGCTACATTTTGAGCTTTGGAGGTGTACACAGACTTATAATAAAATGTTACTCAAACATGTGAATGAAACAAAACATCTCCAGGTATGTTTCTGAAGAGGTAACAACATTTTCACATGGAATCACAAGTCCATTTCAGGACCTTTAACCATTACTTCAAAGGCGAACCAGTACTTCAAAGGCAAAATGTGCATGTTAAGCATATTTCTAATTATCACATATTAGCTAATACAAAAAGTATGTCAACAAACTACATAGATCACGCTGATGAGTAAGCTCTTGCAGTATATGCTAACAGATGAATGACACTAGCTCCTCCTCCAAACAAACTTTGACAATTGCTCTGGAGCTTTCCCTGACATGCTCAATGAAGAAGGACTGTGAGAGAACAGCTGAGGGTCACCATGGGGTCGTCACTGGACACAGAGGGGGCGCGAGACAGACCCAGGGCACAAAAGCACAGCCCTATAAACTCTACACTGACTGGTATCTCAATCACTCAGACAGTAATTTGTATACGCTTGTTACTGTAATGAAAGAAGAACTAGAAGACCAATAAGCAGCAGAGGAAAGCGAAGTGTGCAATTAGCAACTACTATGTAATTACAACAAAACATAGACTACTTTAAGATATACACAAACAGGGAATCAAAATGACAAAAAGTGCAATATGAAGGACTTAGAGACTGCAAAATTTTACCAAGGCACTACACCAACTTGCAATGCCAACATGAACATCTGGATTCCAATCTTATAATTAAGGACGGACGCTGTTTTCATTAAATCCTTTGTATCTCTCTCACAATCTGCAATTTATTGTAGTCTCTGGGAGAAGAGCAGTAGATGCATAAGCAACGGGGAAGTCAAGGTTTAGAGAGAAGAAGAGTGGTGATTTGAATGCATTCGCCAGCCCTACTCTGTAATTACAAGATATAAATTTAAAAGGGGGTGTGCCTGAAGACTTTGGGGATGCCAGGTTTGCTACCACATTTACTGCAGAGACTACTTCCCAGAGTATGCTGCCCAGTCGGATTCCTGCTAATAAAACGGCAGTGTAGAAAATAAGATGGTAGAAGAAGTCGACAAACTGGTCTGAGAGGATTTTAAAAGGCTGTTTGCTTTGAGAAAAGTGAAACCTCTTGTCAAGTTCAATGTGTTGCAAGTACAGTAGGGTGGTTTTGCATAGACAAACAAGTAAACAAACAAAAAATAACCCACCCATAGGGATTCGGTCATATTGTGTTTAGAGACACGTCCTGGTTTAGTCCTGGTTATATCATGAAAGGGTAAACCCTTGTTTAGTTATGTCTGGAAAGGCCCAGTTTTGTTAATCCGGATTCAGTCAAAGACTTCTTTTCTTGATAACCTGGTTTCCAAAAAAATGTACTACAAAAAGGAATCAAAATGGCTGGCTACATCATAAGTGCGTATTTTACCAAATGATTCACCATGTTTTTAATGACACCAGGATGTGACGACTCTGATGTACTTGACTTGTACAATAATCATATCTGGTGTGATTACTTTGATTCTGAATCTCATCTTGAACATTTTGTTGTTTCACAAAGAACTCAGCCTCTGGGCACACGCAAGTCCAAACATGGCGATTAATCACTGCTACAAAAACTAAACCAAGAAATAGATCAGTGGCAACATGACATCACTTGTCCTAGTGGCCTACGAGGGACGGCGAGTTGAGACATGCACAAGGACACGTAGAGCTGCAAAACGTACTTTTAAAATGGATCCGGAAAATCTAAGTTGAGCTAAAGGAAACATAGGAGAGAGACCCGAGCCCCCCAAATACTTCCCTCTGATAAGAAGAGCTTAAGGTGAGTTTGAGTAGCTCCAGGCCAAGGATCCAGGAGACAGTCGGACACCTTCAGCACTATCTCAGATAAGATTATCAAGCCGACAGATTTTGTCAAGAAAACCAAACAAGCAGGCGACTGACATGGCCCACCCACTCAACTTAAAAGTGATTTTATTCCAACTACAGAGTGCACAATCAAATGGAAATAGTTGCAATATGCTAAAAGCAAAAGGCTTCAAAAAACTAAATAAAGCCTGCTAATTCTGCAAAGTAGACCTCACCAAACATGTTCTGAAATGCACGGGATTCTTGTTTTAGTTTATCAGCTCATAATTCAGTCTTCTCTCAAATGTTAATGCTCCTGGACCTGCTTAAAATGTGCACTGTCAACAAAATCCAACATTAAGCCATAAATCACAAATCTATCTGCACATGCACAGCTCATCAGAAAAATCTTACATATTTTTCCAGAATTGTCCAGCACTAAGATCTAGGCTAGGATCATTCAATATAAAACACTGTTGTCATTGCAAGACAACAAAGAAAGAACTTGGCACAGAGAAACAATGACTTGACCATTATTAACTAAAGCTAAAAATCAGTAGAAAGGCATACAAATTTAGCAACATATTTTCAATGTATTTTAAATCATAATCACACAATGTTGTGCTTGATCATTTTATGTTGACATAAATAGACAACAAAATCATGTATCTTTCTTACGAAGATGAAAAATGTAATTCTTATACATTGTTATACATTGTCAGTTCTGAGATACCACTTAAATGCAGCTTTGAAGTGAAGATAAACACAGAAAACAACAAAAGCTACTGCCTGCCATTGATATAGCCATTCTTCTTCTTCAACATCCAACTTTCTTTTTAAGCTGTGGCTAACCTCATTTCTATTTTTAGCTCGATGCCTCGTCACATACTCATAACAAATTCACGTCATAAAAATAACGTGAATATTCTGGACAATAAAGTGACGTAGAACATTTTGTGACTCAGATGGGATTGAGACACCTGTACCTTCTCCTAACCTCTGGCACAGCCCACCCACAAACATGAAACTGGACCCTCTGAAAAAGGTACTTTGAAGTATTTGAAGTATTTGCATGAGTAGCCCAGTATAAACAGGCACCTTGTAGTCTTTTTATCTCCTCGCCCACCTATGACCATCAGTGCTTCTCTTGATGTTTCTCCCACTTCACTGCCCTCCTTCCCTGAAACTGGGCAGATCCAACTCAAAAGTACAATCCCCAGAGGACTGTGTGAGTCACCTATTACAACTCATGTCACTACACTTAAGGGACATTGACTCAGGGGGAGGTCAATCCTGAGTGCATAAGTGTAGACATGTTCATAATGCAGGTATGTAGTTTTAAACATTCCTGAGTGAAATTCTGTCAATATGGTCTAATGCTAAGACACGTTCCAGGATTTTCTTGAAGGCTTGTTTTGAGTAATAATAACACCACTCATCAACCGTAGGCCTATCTGCCCCTTCATCAAGCAGTGATGTCCAATCTTTGTTTTTTTGTTCTTTATACTTTTTGTCACATCCATTTTAATTGAAAAAAAAAGAAAGAAAAAAAAAAAAAAAAAAAAGAAAAAGCTGTAGTTATCTTAAATAGGCCAAATCAAATATATTGTCTAATAAACAGCAGACCTCTTAATTGTATTGTTATTGTAGTCTTTTGGTTAATTTGTATAGCGTAAATAATGAGTATGTCTAATTGGTTACACAGTACACTTCAATAGTGTGTTTGATTGTTGAAAAAAAAGATTTCTGACTCATTCAACATTATAACTACATTAATAGACTGCTATGGGTAACTTATAGACAGAAACTAGATCACATTATAGCCTATGTAAGAAAACTGTAGAAATAGAAAACCTCTGTGTTTAAACTCCATCGTTCATAGACTATTACATAACCCCAAATTGAGTTAGGCCAATTGGGCTTGTTTGCACAGTCCTTTAACTTTTAATAGTACACTTGTGCAACCTGGATAACAGCAATTAGCAGATTATTCTTCCAAAAAAACCTTCAAAACACACGCGCAATTAAAATGTGTGAAATAAACGCGATAAACTGTGTGCGTAAAAGTCTGCTCCCAACTGTGTCAAACCCTTTCCCACTTTGACGCACAGAGGGAAAGAAGAGCCACATCCGCACTATCTGTCTGATCAGAGGTTTGAGAGAAATCACGGCAAACCAAACACCAAGACCCCGCCACTGCGCTCCCTCAACCCCCGCGTCAGAAAACAATTGGCTGACTTGATATTAAACAATATGAAGTTGGATGCAAGTTTGTCTGCGTGGTTGCTCCGCGGCTTTGGATCGAGCAACCATGTGAGACCGCACAGAGCAACTTTTACACCAAAAATAACTTCAAAACTCACCTTGCTCTTAACTTCAACTGCGTTACAATCCGCATTTCGCTTAAAACTCCGGTTCATTTTTGCTGTGGTTGAATTCCCCCAAAGTTCAGGCGCCTTTGCCCACTGAAGAGGGGCTCTGGTCCGCGTTATGGGGTAAAATCCTCCTCGCTTGTCTTGATCGGAAAATATGTAGTTTTTCGGTGTATTTCCACTCCTCGGTGTCCTTTATGGGCTTCTTCTCCAACACGACGAGAGACTTTGCAGAGGATCGGGACGTGAGCAGCTCGCCGCGCTGACTGGGAGTGTAGTTAAGTTTTGAAATGACATCAGCCCGCAGAAAAAATGTGAACCTGCGCTGCGTTCAGGGACCACTCGTAAACTGTAGATTACAATGTAACACAACAAGTGGGTTAAATCAATCACCAATTTTTAATTTGATTGCCATTTGATTTGCCAAAGAAACAATATTCGTGACACTGTATCCAGAATAAGATGAGCTGAAACACCCAAATTTGCTGTAAAATGCACGCAAACTTAGACATGTAGTCCAGTGGTACGTAAACATACCATATGTGAATCTCTTTTAGTCCTCCAGTACACCAGAGGACACAATTTCTCTCCCATGACAAGTTTTTTTGTTTGTACCATGGATCTATAATATGAACTGTCTAACTAATCTATCTCATATCTTTAATAGTATCTTAATATACTTCCATGATTTATAATTAAAGCTTTTTCACACCCAAAATGGGCTGTTGCCACCAGGCCTATCCTATAATTTCAGTTTTATAGTTAACATAATAATTGGATATAAAGGCTATTACTGTATGGCTCACAATCTACTAGATCTGCAACCACTGGTTCCATAAAATTCAGCTCAGAGGGTGAGTATCCCTTCCTCCAGCTCTCTCCCAGCCCCTGCCATTGACATTCCTGTCCCGTGGGTATGTGTGTATGTATGTGTGCATGTATGAACGCCTATGTGTGTGTGTCAAACAGCTGCAGTGGCCTGTCCCACAGTAGCTCACTAATGCGTGTTTACTCACTGCAGGAATGTGTTGACTGTTTAAATCCACTCACGCTCTGACAGGTGCTGTTTTCAGTGTGGCCCTGGGCCCAGGACAGCTCCGTGATGGTGACAGACGTGACTGTATTGTTTCATTTTCTTTGCATTTTAGAACAGTGCTTCTAAAATGTTCAGACCTATAGACCACACTTTGGAGATGCAGATGTTTTAGGTATAAGCCAAATTAAGTTGTCCAAAGGAAATTTATGATACAGCCCCTAGGCGTAGTTTGCATATGATTTTGGTTTCTTTTCCCGTATCCTATGCTTCTGCACTGATTGATGTCTAAATGTGTTTCACTTTTAAGAACTTACAGGTTGCAATTTTATTATAAGATGTGGGCAATGCATGATTTCACACTCCATGGCATGATAGCGCCCTCTTAAGGACACGGATGCTCGCACACTTTGGTTGCGACTACTCAGTTACGTGGTACGATCAACATAAACTTTCTGATGTGTGGTTGACCTGAATATCATCCATAGATGTTCAACTGGCTTCTATAAACTTGATTTTTATGTATTTAATATTGCTCATATTTCAAGCAAATGTGTAGCCTAATAATGTAATGACATATGACCGCTAGAGGTCAGCAAACACCAGGTAATAACAGAAAGACAACAGGGACAAAGACGCTTAGTCAGCCACTAGAGCGCTGACACAAGAATTACAGAGCACTACATTTTTCTCTTCTAAACAATGACATCTATGAATTTGACCATGTTCAAAATAACACTCATCTTACTATTAATTAGCCCATATATAGGAACACATTTTTATGACTAGGATAATAGTAAACAGGCCTATTATGTGCATTAGATTTATTTTATCTTGTTGGTGTGTAGGCTATGTGTATCTATAGGCTACCCTAGACAGCAGTTTTATATTTAGCCCCAGTTATTTTCAAATGTATATTTCTGTTTGTGTCATAAAACTGATAATAAACAGCCTGTGCCGCCTGTTTGAATCCAGGTGGTCTTTGTAATATGAGAGTCCACATTTACAGTGGGATGAAGAGATTGGTGCAGTAATGTGCCCTGTGTGTGGAGACAGACAGACATCCGGACCTGGTTATGGGCTGTTATTTAGGCGACTATGGTGCCAACTGCCAACCCCAAAATCAGACAAAATAAAGCACTCTGAAAACACCAGGAAAACAAACTGAGTTGGAAGAAGAACTAAATGTTGTTGTGGTAAAAGTACAGATACAAGTAAAAGTATCACATAAAATTGTAAATCTAAGTAAAAGACGAAGAAGAGGCAATGATGTGGACTACACATAGCCAATAAACATGCATATGTGCACTGAACAAAGGTAAGTAGCCTCTTTGAATAGAATTTTGACTTGTGGGGAATTGGCATCAACAGAAACAACTGAATCGATCTCTTAATTTTTCTTAAAACTTTATATAGGCCAAATCCTATGTGGGATTTGAACTAAAGTGGAGCTATGAAAAAGGCCTACCTCAAATAGACGTCTAATCAATAATTTGTACTTCGTACTTTTTATCCACCACTGGATGTAAAGGGTTATATTAGGACGTTGTTGGACTTACCATAGAGGGCAAGGTGACAGAAACTAAGGCTTATATATGGACTGGGATTTCTCTGAGGCTTCCTCCTTGTTCGAAAAAGAGCAAGTAAATATGTGAATTTAAAGAGCCCATGTGTGGAACTCTCTTCTGTTTGACTATGGTGGTAACCTGTAAGTGCCATGAAATTGTTGCTGAGATATGGCATTGGCACCCACCAGTATTTCTAAAAGGAAGAGAAAAGAATGTAGTTTAGCATTGTCTGTTAAGGTTTAGCCTTTTTGACACCATTTTGCAAGCCATTCCCTATAGGAAAGGCAGGCCCAGTGCAAGTTTGAAAATGAAAAGCTGACTTGTGTTGTTCCCTCCCACTGTGCGGGTCTCAAAGAGTGAATCAGTGTTTTAGACGAGAATGAAAGGAGTAGGAGGAACTGTCTGTCTGAAGGCTGCTCAGAGTCTGTGGAGGAGGGAACGAGACATGCACAGTGCAGTATGGCTTTGAGCTTCTTTTATGGGGTAGCCTACTTTATCTAAATTATTTTGCTGCCAGTCAGTTAGTTAGACAGCCTACTTTATTAACCTCCTTAGGAGAAATAAAAATGTAATGGCATTTTTTTCTTTCCTGCTGCTTAGAATGTCCATTAAATGGTTTTATGTCAGATGCCCTTCCCTGGTGATATTGTCTATTTATCTGAGCTTGGGATGAATTGACACTAATTACTGACCAAACTATTCAGGTTGAGACCTATGGCCTAAGCGTTATGAAACAACAAAACAACACATTTCTATTGAAATAGAAAAGAGTTGAACTGCCTTCTACAATGCACAATTTTCTTCATTCTTCATTTTATAGTGGCTTATCGCATTCATTTTCTCTTCAACTTTTCTGTTCAATGACCAACAGATTCATGGACATGACACGTGAGCTCACCCATTAAAAGCCCCCTCTCCCCCACTGCCTGCACGTGCTCCCCCCGTCTGCACGCGCGTCTCCTGCAGGGGGCGACATTACCCAAGCGGTTCCTCCGTTCACGCATGCACCTTGGCACGTACGCCGGCCTGTGAATCCTTCGCTGCGCTAGCTCAGCCTCTGCCTCTGCTTTACATCCACACATTTCCTCCACACATTCAGACCTACATAATACCACACCATGGCACCACCCTGAGTCCGTGCGGCTCGGCGCTGCTCGGCCTGGTTCTTCTCGGCCCGTGTGCTTGTGATGGCGGAGGATTGTTTGAAGTGACCGAGACCTGCGCCTCATCTGGACTTGGTCACGGTCTGTAGTCAGCAAAATCCGCCCGTGTTCAACCAGCAAGCAACAAGTATCCTACATGACGGGCTTTAGGCTAAACAAAAATACAATTCACACTTCTTATACATACTTCTTGTACTTCACATTATGTTTACCTCGTTAAAATTATGTTATGATCACAAAAGAATTGAATAACACTTCTTAGTTTACAAAAACGAAAACCACAATCTAAGAATCACAGTCACAGTGCTTGCTTGGAAATGACCGTGTCTAAATGTATTTATTCAAATGCATTCAAACTAATTAGGCCAATTTTTGTAATAATTTTAACCCAAAAAAATCTTAAGGTCTGAGTCTGGACACACCTATTAGCAAACAAATGACCTTTTAATTTGGTGGATCAAATCTCAACAATTAAGAATGATTTTTTTCAGATACAGTGTGTTATTTTCTTATGAAACTGCGTGCTGTCTTATTTTGTGCCAACCTTGTCTTGTAACGTTGCCTATTTATATTTTCCCTTCAGGTTTCAGATTTCTTCATGAAGATTATGAAACGGGCCCTTTTTATAATCACATGCACCGTTGATTTACAAACTCCCTGGACTTGTTCTCGAGGCGTGTTGAGCGACCACTCCTCCACTCCTGCACCATTTCTTCTATCCTGCTACTCCCTCCAGAACGAAAACATCAGCCATCTGGTCCAGGGTTCAAAGGTCAACTCTCAGGCTGGTAATGAGGATGGCGTCGCTAAGGGGGTAGACACGGGAGGGGTGGGCGAGATTGTGTGTATTTGTATGGATGTGTGTGTGTGTGAGGCGGCTTCCTGAGTGTGCATTAAACATTAACGACCAGGGGGAGAGGAGACACAGAGGCCTAAAAAGGGAGTAGGTATACAAGCACCATGCATAAAGGTAACACGCATAGATAGAGGCAGACACATGCAACGGTATATAGGTCATATGAGATGAAAAATGTGCTTCAATTCTGTATAGTAAAGTTTAGGGCTGGGCAAGTAATTTTTTAATTGCCAGTGATATTGTTGGAGGTTTTAAATAAAGATGGCCAATCCTGTGTCCATAAAATCAAGTGGTTTGGAGCAGGATTTGGATTTTGTAGAAATACATTGGGCTGTTTTTGTGAGATTGCTTATAATCCAGAAGAATTGACGGCCGAATGACCTCTGCCGATATTTTTGGGCCGATTTTGGTTATTTTTCCCAAATTGTGTAATTAGAATTCAGTACAAACACATCTGCAATCTTGTTGTCACATCTTTGCATTACCCTCTTTAAACATAAGTGTTCAATTAAAGCTTTATTCATACATTTTTCTTGAATATTTAGGCAGCTGGTTGGACCAAACAAAATAATGGCTGCTGAAGATGTAAGGCCGATAATCCATTAGCTAAAAAACTAATAATTTCAAGTTTATCATGTTCATGGCATCAATACTGGTTTTGAAAAGAAAAAGTAATCAAATCAAAATCACACTGACTTTACTTTATTACCCAGCCCTATTAAAAGCACTGTTACCTTTAGGACACAAAGAAATTATTGTAGTGACAGTAAAAATAAAAATTAAACATTAACTTGAGTCAACTTTACAACCACTTTACATCTTATTACTCTCACTGTGATGATCAGTTTATAGGACGACTGATAATATGATTTTTTAATTATTTGCATGGCTATTTATATCAGCCTTGCACTGAAGTAGTTTTTTTTTGTCCCCCACAATTGTACAGTCGCTATAACTGATTAACGGCCTAATTGTCCAAAAAGGTTTACTTAACCCTAACAAAACTCACTTTGCTGGTTAGTTTCTTGCTTCCAAAAGTGTGTCTCCTCTGCTGTTTATTGACTCTAAGCGTGGAGCACATCAATATCTATGGTCGATGGCAGAGCAAAAGGAACAGTGGCTATAGACAAGTTACACATTCATGCATTTGAAGGACCCACACTTCCTCCAACAAATCTCATAATTAGTTCCACTTATTTTCTGCCATAATTGTGACGATTTCCTAGTTTCCATAGTGTGCAAATCTATGCAGTCATGTGATGGAGGGAGAAAAATCCCCCTGTGACTTCTATTCGCAGTGTAATAATGGCAACATTCTTATGTGTGGTGCGGAGAACTAACACATAAACACTTATAGGCTTCTGTGACCTTAAGACTTGGTTGCGTTGTTGCCATAGGGATGCTAATGATGTTAACTGTAGTAGTAAAGTTTGTTGCTGAACACATTGGAGGAACATATGGAGTAAGATATAATGCAATGTTTTAATTTGCATTTACATTGAATCGCCAGGCTTATGTATTCAGTACCATAGTGTAAAGCCCCATAAGGAATGAAAAAGGAATAAAACAAATATTTGGCTCACAGGCAAATACCAGGGACGAATCCAATCAGTACATTAGTGCACTGCAGCCATTTTCCTCTTAGAGTCATGACTAGACATTTCCATGTTCATTGAAATGTTATTAATCAATAATTACTTACTTCAATACAGTGTCAAGCTGTCCACCAACAATCCAGTCCCTCCTCTATTTCCATGCTGGGTTAAATAGATAAAGAAGAGCATTTGGCTTAGAAATAAATACATTTCACATGCACAAGTTGTCCTATTTACTTGTAGTTTTGTGGTTCAGCTTTGTGCACTTTTAAAATATATATTCTTTTCTTGAGCCTCTCCACTCCTCCTGACTGATATTTCTGTCTGCAGATCTTGTTGAAATTCAGGTGGTGGGTAGAGACACCTCCTCAGCCCACAGGAACTCAAATTGTTTGCGAGCACCATTCTGTGAGAGGCAGCTTTCCAAATGCTTCATGCGCCCGTCATAAGGTACTAAATATCACAGCGATGCCGAGCTTGCGTTAGCATGTGTAATGTGTATCGATCCTCATTTTAAAGTGCAGGCATTAATCTCATTCTCCAGAGAGTAGCGCACAGTTTACTTTTTGGCAAAGGCTGGGTGAACGGAGTTTGTTTGACAATCCCAAAGAAATTAAATGCATAACTCTCTCTGCATCCAGTAGCTAAATGCTGTTGAGAAAATTATGTTGTATAAGCTTTACTAAAGAACCACTTAAGATTTTATAAAATTTGCCACCCAAAAGCACTGCATAAGATGGCTGTGTTTTAAGATGGTCATTGTACAGAAATTGAATACAATCTCAGTGTGTGTCAACTGTGTCTTTTGTGTTTATACCAGCCTCAAACCAGGTGCCCGATCATCATCCAAATCAAGAGGAAGATAATAATGTGATGTGATTTCTAGAATAAAAAATACAATTACACGCACACATCAACACGGGAAAATATGTAACAATTGATGATGTAATGAACGTATCAGGTCCTAAGCAAACAATTAACCCTAAAGAGACTGTAGTTAAAGCTACAGTGTGTGTGTTTTTTTCCCCAAAATATTAAATTAAAATAAATCTTTTTTTATTTTGGTATTGGTTATTGCACACAACAACTTGGAAAAACATGCGTCCCTACTCTGAGCGAACTTGCATCTCCACAAACCTGACTCTTCTTTGGCCTGGATGAGGGCCTCCTCCTACTTGTTTCCATGAAAATGTTGTTTCTTTGGCTATAATCTTGTACAGTATGGTGTGTATATATGTTGCCAAATTCAACAGAATACTTCCTACAGTTATATGTTTACACATTTAAAATATTGCCTGCATAAAGACAGCTAATTTGAGTGTTTTATCCGAGGGGGTCTTTTGGGGTCTGGTTCTGCAGTGAGATAGGCCCGACCCGAGGCTGTCCCTTGCTCAGACAGTGACAGATCATGCCGACTCAGTGTCTGGGCCTCTCCTCCTCCCTGTGCTGCACTCCTCAGTGTTTATGTGGGCCGACTGTAGCGTGAGCGCGTCCCACACCGCGTCCTGATTGAAGGAAAACAACATCAATTCAGCCCTGACCCCCGGCGCTCACAAATCCACCAGACTGTTTGCTGCTGTTCACTCACTCATGTTGGGTTTCCGTGCTTCTTGGGGACATTACATTGACTTACATTCATTTCCTCGAGACTGATCCTGACTCTAATCTTACTTACCTAACCTCACCCTAAACCTTAACCTATTTTAACTCATATCTTAACTTGGCGACCTAATAATCAAGGATGTACTTCGCTTTACGATTACTGACAGGTCCCCATAAAGTGAGAATGTATCCAGGTTTTAGCCCCCCCCTTCTCCCCCCCACCAACACAGAAATGAACAGACCATATTGCTGAGTGCATACAGTATGTGGACTTTATGTTGCACTTTATGTTCTGCACATTATTGTTTTAGTACTAACAGCGCTCCCTGTAAAATGAATACATACATATGATGGGTTGATTCTTTTAAATGACATTACTTTACTATTGTGTTGCCTTGTGTATGGTCCTTGAAGCCCACATCTACAAAGACAAAAACGGTATAACCACAGAGCCTATACTTACACAAAATGGGGAATATCTGTGAATGGGAAAACCCTTATTTTTTTCAGCAACAAAAATCATAATCATTTATCCCTAAACCAAAGGATCCCAAGTCCATGTTTGGCTCTATATTCTTAGCATGGTCTTCCAGAGGTCTGTGCCCTCAGAGTGCTTCTAGTTTTCTTTGTTTTATCAACGCTTTGCCTGACTGTCTGGAGGAGGCCATTATTTTCCACAGATATAAATATTCTCCCCTCAACTCCACACTCCCTTTGAGCTCTTTTAGGGGGCTCTTTCTCCTCCCTTTGGCCCAAATACTCCCCCTAAAACCCTGCCGCTTTGCCCCAGAGAGCAGAGGTCCCCGCAGCCCTCTTCCCTCATCACTCCTGGTTTGATACTGCATTTTGTCTCACCACTCAGAGGCTAAAAAACTCAGGGGAAGACTTTGAAGATGCTGTCGAAAAGGCCAAGTCTATGACGAAGATCAATTTGTAAGGTTAAAGGAACATCTGTGCACACTTTCAGGCTGCGCTCATTCGACTAGTAAATAATTCAGAGGATGTTGTTATGTGAAACTGATAGGGCTCGGCCTTTATAAAGCTCGAAGTCTCATTTAGACAAGTCAATACATTGCAAAGTGCGTTATAACAGTCCTATACTCATGGCTGTATAGCTGGAGGCAGATTGAATTGATTTAGTAATTGACAAATTGACAAAAGCTTCAACTTTTTCTGCTAGGTTCTAAAACTGAAACCATCTTATAGTATATGCTTAATATCTTTTTAATAATTGTGTCCTTAAGCCACCGAATCAGTGTTGCCTGTGTGAATGAGAGAGGCAGTTAGACCAATGGTGAATATTTAAACCAAGTATTGGATTTGTATCAAAACTATTTTTACTCATAGTCTCTTGCATGATTTCAGTTCAAATAGATCTGACTAGTATCTTAGCTTAGTGGTGTCGTGTTTAATGCTGTGCGATGGAATATTCAGGCAAAATAATAACATCTCCATGGAGACAAGAAGGAGGAGGACATCTCTGCAGAAAAGTTACATGTACAAAGTTATAAAATCTGAAATACCAATGCACTGGTGAAAGCGTCAATGGAGTAAAGTAAAAACTTTAAGCTAGGTTCAAGTCCTTGTTATAAAACTGTTTATTTCATTAGTTTCTTTCTTTCTGGTTTACTTGAGCTACCCAAATTTACTCCCCCTCTTCTCTTTTTTGCAGATGTGTAGATGGATGAGGCCTAGATGGTGTACCTCTCAGTCACCCAGTAAGTGTCCTCGGGGTCACCTGGAATAAAAACTCCATGTGTCCAGACCCTTTTCCTAACACGTGCACTAACTCACGCTCTGCTAGTGGAGGCGACATTGTGCAGACTTGACAAAAAAAGAAAGTACAAAAAAAACTTGGATGGTGATGTAGAACAGTCCCACCTCCCACACTCCAAACATAGGCATTACGAGGTGTCCCGGGCTGAAGACAGACGATGAGGGTCTGGTTAGGATTAGACCATAACATAACCCTATAGCTGCGTCTCAAATGTGTATGGCTATCTTTCATCCACACCTGTTCTAGCTCTGATTTGTACAGTAGCCCTCTCAATAAGGAGTGATAAAATTACCTTTGAACCTCGTTTTTATTTCACTGGTGGAAATTTAGTAGCAGCAGGGATCTAGACCATCATAATATAACATTTATCTACTGCTGAGAAGTCATTGAGAAGCAAGAAAAAGTAGTGGGTTGATACGTGAGCCTAAAGCAACTCACTGGTTGTTTATAGTCAGTAGAAAGAGTAGAAAATGTATGCATTTTGTATTCTGAATACTTAGTTTCACATTTAGCTGCATTATATTATATTATAGTGTAGTGTAAAAAGCTCAACATCATTAATTAGAGGAGGAAAATCACACATGCCCAGATGCTTTTACATTACTGAAACAAGTAACACATTTAAAGGCCCCATATTACACTATTTTCTGATCTGTTATTTTTTGATCTCAGCTCAAATATGCAGGAAACATGTGAATGAAACAAAACACAGCACAGTCAGTTTTATGTAGTATATTACTTTTAAAAAACTTTTTAGGGCCACGCTCAGTGCGTTAGAGTTGTTGTAAGTGGAAAAATCAAACTACATGCAAAATGTGGTCATGAATGCATACAACCTTTGAGAGTATAAAAGTATTTGTTCCTTGTTTTACATGCATTTTAATTGCATCAGCGCTTTTTTGACTAATAGAACTATAAAATTTGAAGTAGTTACAAGTATGCTTTTGAAATCTTGCCATTAGATTATGCCTTTTCACTTTTTCAGCAATGACCTTTGTTTAAGTGACTTCATCTTTAGCTCCCCACATCTGCACTCTCACAAAGCGGCTGCCCCTGCAGGAAGTGGTTACATTTTGGGCTTTCTGGTTTGACATGCCTCTCCTGTCTGCATGTGTGTGAGTGCACCCAGGATTAGGAGCTGAGGCCCTGCTTGAGGTATCAGAGACAGACATGGTCACTCCTTTCTTTGTCTTTCTGTGCAGCTTTACCCCCGCCCCATTCGCTCCCCAGTGGCCCGGTGATGGATTGCAGACCGCAGGGGTGAAGGTGGAGAGGTGGAGGGGAGGTGCGGCTGCTGTGTTTTCGGGTGAAGTTTTTGTCATGCGAGCGAGCTAGCGGCGGAGGTGAGTGGTGTGAAACCTGTAATGATGAAATGAGTCACTAATCACAGTGATTAAAGGCTTGATGAGGGGGCTGGCTCTGGGACGGTGCTGTGAGCTGCACTGTCTCCAACATAAAGACCAGGCCAAATGTGTTACCATAGTACATGACCAAGGCAGGTTTTAAAATGGCTTAAAATGTGTTCCTTAAAACAAGTGCAGGTTAATAATATGTGGTATTATTGACTCACAATTAGCTGTGATTAAATAAGTGTAAGAAGACACACTTCACCTGTTAGGCCATCAGAGTCAAATAGACAAAAATACGAGAAATGCATACAATTAAAAAATATAGAATAAAAGTCATTAAAGGAAAGATAAGTTCACAATCTGTACAAAAAATATAGGACAAATGGTATTAAAGGGGACATTAAAGGCTAACCTTAACTTAAACTTATCCTTAAATTAATCAGAACTGTACTGGACTCAAATCAGTGCAGTCGGTGCAAAAAGTGCAACCAAAATAGGAATAGAGCAGATGTATTTTATCTGTGAAATTTTTTTTTCAATTATAGAACCCCTTTTTAAGTGTTAGAGAGCCTCTTATATTTAATTTTCCCCAATTCATTTCATAATCACCTTTCAAAAATATACTGAATATGAGAGGTGTTCAAATGTCTCTTATTATACACATGCAAGGCCCATTGAAAAGGCCTTACTCAATGGATATTGATTAAATATGCCCCCACCCCCACCCCCACCCCCATTCAGACAATGCTCATGGTCATCACACTGACCACACAGGCTCCCACCATATTAAATGAACTCACTGCTTCTGTAACGGTTTGTGGGTTTATGCTCTCTCACGTCACCATCACTTACAATAGAAATAAAGCCCCGCACATTACACTTCAATTAACCATTTAATATGGCCATTAAAAGAGTTCCATTTCAGAGCTGTATGATAACAGTTTGAAAAGTGATATAGGGTTTTATGGACTATACCTAATAAATCTATACAATAAAGACACCAGGGTGGTTGGGCTAAATGTGGTGAAATTGAAGTGTGTGTTTAATGAAAAAATACAATAACAAGAGAAGATAGTCATCAAAATCCTGGCATTAGATCTATATGGGGTCTTTTAGGCAATTTTCTTAACAATAGATCGTGAGGCCTTATATTCAAACGGGAATTGATGTTTTCATATGGTAAAATAAGGTTTCAGTCTAGAGACACTTGCTTGATGGTATAAAACGTGGAATATATATTTTTGTCATAGTTTTGCTGACCAGAAGATACAAACTAAACTACAAACCAAAATAATTATTGGAAAAATAATTGGTTATATTTACTTAATTAAATTTTTGACATTCCTTGTGTAACTTCTGCTAGATGGTTGTCACCTGGTTGTTTCCATAAATATTTTATTTTATTTTTATTTATTTATTTACAGTTATTACTCTGCCTTTAATGTTCCACAGAATGGTATTGCATGGTATTAAACTTGTCAATCTTCATGGAGCTAAGCAGGTGACACTTCAAGGCCAAGTTACAAGTCAGATCTGTGGACAGCTCAGATCAGAAACAATAAAATATTTTTTGAATTGATTAAATAACATAAGTTCCATAGCACACCTTTAACTTTATCTTCAACACATTAATTGCTAATAATTCTGCAACCTAATTCTAACCTAACCTAATTCTGCAACAGTACAAACGTAGGACCACATGGGGTCAACACACTGAACAGTTTTATTGTACATCCATTCATTTGCACAATATACTCAATAAGTGTTAGATCACATGTCCTGATACAGATCTCTACTACGCTTCTCAAATGCTGTCTATAAAAAAACACTTTCACAGGCCTCAGCTTACTTCCTGTGTTCACTCATACAAGAGAATATGAGCCAAACCACTGCACTTTCTGCACAGCTTCAGTAATGTTGTCTCAACCCGCGCGGCATCTATTTTCAAATGCCATGCACACAATAAACAAACATACTCTCACTCCACCAAAGTGGGTTTCTTTGTAGCACTTTTCTAAAAGTCAAAACAAATTACTCAAAAGTGGTGCATTGTGGAAAACATATTACAAATAAGTAACTCAAACCAGTGGTGGAAGGTAACAAAGTAAAAGTTGTACAGTACTTAAGCATACATTTTAGGTATCTCTACTTTACTAAGTAAGTGGATACTTTTTTAATTTTACTTCACTACATTTGAGAGCAGGTATTTGTACTTTATACTCCACAAATTTTTTTTACTGGACTGAAAAGTAATATGTTTTTTTTATGATAGTTTGAGATCTGCTGAAAAGACTGAAGGGTTTAATTTGAACACATTTGTAGTTTGAGCAAACAAAACTATGCAAATAAAATCAGCAAGAAAAAAAATGACAAAATCACTGCATTCGAAGCTTTATTAAACCTCAAAATATGCATTAAATAATTTTACTTTTTCAGTACATTTTAAAACAGGTACTTTGATACTTGAGGCAATTTTTTTCATGTGATACTTTTACTTTTATTTGAGTTTTTTTTTTTTTTGCTCTTTTATTAAAAATTTTGTATTTGTATTTAGTTTTATATTTAGACACAAACTGATGCAAACACAATCATTCCTACCACCACGACTTTCTACTTACATATATTTCATTCAGTACTACTATTATTACTACTTTTGCAGCTTTACCACAAACACCACAATTACTTATACTTAGATATAAGTTTCCATTGCTGTCACTTGTATTGCATTGGATGTCAGGCACATCATCTGCTCCTTTCATTGTACTCATTCAAAACAATTTTTGACTTATGTACAAATTTATGCTGCAAGAAAAGCCCTTTAAACTCAAACAGCGTGTTGTTTAGTTGAAACCCAGACACTCTATAGACTTGACAGACGGTCCTTTCTCACATGATCCAAAAATGAGAAACAGACTGTTGTACTTGTTTGCATGGACCCAGGACAGATGGGTTTAATATGACTGTTTTTCTTATAGACCAAACAGAACATTTTATAGAGAAAAGACAGGGCAGAGAGGGACATCACCCCAGAGGCAGTGTCATCTGAGGCCTCTCTCTAGTTCTAAGTATATGTATGATCACACCTTTTGGCTGAAACTGAAACAGTTTGGGGCTTACACATTTTATTTTGTTCATCAATGACAACACCACTTCAGTGTAAGTTTTCTGACAAAGTTACACAGTGCACTTTTAAAGGCCCTTTTATTACACAAAATTGACTCATGAGCTTTTAGTCATGTTATAATGCTGTTACTTCATCATAAACATACCTGGGGTTGTGTTTTGTTTCATTCACACATGTTTGAATAAAACTTTATTATTAGTCTACAATGCTCTGTTCAACCTTGTGATGTGATGAAGCAGTTTTCAAGTTAATGGCAACCTTTTACCTTTTGTTCATTGGAGATTGTCTGAAATGATGGGAATGATTCTACTGAAAGTGTATGGAGTTGAAAAACACAGTTGAGCAATTTCTGTATTAGCACATGTCATCACAAGGTGGAACAGAGTATTTTCCTTTTAAGAGAAGAACTCAGCCTAAATATGCAGGATTTGTGTGTTAAATATGCAAAACAAAACACAACTCCAGGTATGTTTGTGATGAGGAAACAACATTATAACATAGATCAGAAAATAGCGTAATATGGGCCCCTTAAATTCTTAGGGAAAACTATCAATACATTCACTCAATCACTCATTATCCATTACATTTTAGTTATTATTAACACATCAGTTTGTTAAATTGTTTTATAATATATCCCTCACATCAATTGGTCATAAGTCTTAAACTACTTTTAGGATATCAAAGTCAATGGTCAAAGCATCACAGGAGGAAGCTTAAAACAATACAGAAAATTACGGAAGTGGAATGGAGAAGCTTTGAGGCCAAAACAAAGTTGTAAAATGTATTTCCTATGATGTTTCTTGCTTTAAATGCTCAGTGCAGTTGTCAGCTGTGATCTGAGCAGCTTGTGTGTGTTGATAGAAGGCTGACCCGGGCAGAGCAGGAGAAATCTAATTCTTGCTCAAATTGAAGAGATTGTCAGAACTAAGCAGAGCTGACAGGAAAAGCCTTTATACTTTGTGTTGGACAGAGAAACTGAGATGCCCGTGTCCATTTAGAAACAAAACCATGGCATTTGAACAGCTTGGGTGATTTTGGTTTATAAGGAGTGGAGATCAGCAGGGATGCATGATTGTGAAAAACATATAAATATAATATAATATAAAAATTATCTGTAAAGGAAGAATAGACTGCTCACAATTGACTAATGTTTTGAGATTCAGGTTTTAAAAGCCACTGTACACTGTAGCTTTCCTCCATTTCTCTTTTGTGTGCCCATATCAGTCAGAACATAATAGATTTTTTATTGGTTAGAGTTATAATTTGAATCTTTTTTTTAAATTTTATTTATTGTGCAGCCCTTGTGTCATGGCTATTAAACAAAAACCTCAATATCAAACATGATAGTTGTCCCATTTATCGGTAGTGCATGAAGTTGCAACAATCCCATATTAGTATAAATATTAAGACCTCCTTCTATAATCTAGGAAATGTTCTTATGATACCTCTCCTATATCGGTCTGTGTTATGTTGATGCTGAGCTCTTCTCTTCATTTGAACAGATGGACGAGGCAGGACGGGTGAAAGGGGAAAAGCAGCAGAGCCACACGGAGCAGAGCCTGGACACATCACACTGAAGGAGAAGCGTCAGACAAGACACAGACACGGGCGATGAGAAATGGCCCACAGAGGAACACAGGTGAAGATCATCTCATTTGTCCAAACTTCACATCATTGCCGATTATTAAAAAGAAAAGCCCCCCCAGCCCCCTTTTATTTTTAATGAGTTGAAAATCAATTAATCCCTCCTAACACAGACATCGGGGTTTAGTCACTGTTTGAAAATGTGTAAGTTCTCCTACAAGCATTTTGTCTTGTCTTATTCCTGGATGTTAACAATACTTTCCCTGCATACTACAGCCATAAAAATAATGAAAAAAATTTTTAATAATAATGTTGGACGTATAAAATAATGATAACTATGACTGACAGTATAAATATTGCAATTATAGTAAGTTTCTCTATATATCTTTGGAGAAACACTTCTTCACATTGTACTTATTAGCCATTTGTAGCTACTTCGGGTCTTAGGTGGGTAACATTTTCTTATATTTGATGATATGTTTTGTTGACTAATGGCACTGTATTCTTATGTAACAGAATCACTTTATACTTGTTGGGAAGATTTTTCTGCAAAATACACAAACAAACTGCACATTAGCTGTTACAGTCAGATTCTGTTGTAGAAAAGTATAAATCTAAGTGCACTCAGTTCACAGAGAAAGGTCAAAAAAGAAGATAAAATCAGAGCAGAGAATGACTTTATAGAGACATATCAGATAGAGACACATCTGGAAAGTCAACACACAGTGTAGATTAGGCCTACATGCAGATAAAATCTTTGAAAACAATAATCTGGTCTTTTATGTCAAACATCAACATTGATTCATTTTCAGGAGGAAATATGTTGTTTGTTGCTAAAATAATTTGAACTTTTCAACGTTCCATTAGTTTGGGTTCACATCGAATCTGTGATTTGAAGGATTAAATGGAGGATTACATTTATTTCCACATCAAAGCAAAATGAAGCGAAACAAAATCAAGTGTTGCAGCTATAGTTGGATCCTAGACCTGATTCATGTACTTTGGATCAGATACAGACTGTATCTGGTCCAAAGTACATTCTACTGTCTCATGCAATATACTATCAATCATCTGTCATAAGTAACAGAAATTATAGAGACAGATAAGAGAAACAAACAGAGTGGAGCTGGGTAGTTTAACAAGATTCAAGAATCATAGGGGCAGAGGGACTCACCTTTTGTCCCTCTCATGTAATTCTCATATCTAGAAACATCATATAATACCTTTGTATATGAGTGTACAGTGATAAAACACAGAACTTTTTGTATGTTGTGGTCTGTTGTGTTCATTGAACTATGCAGTCCATACTAAATATTTGACCAAAGCACAATATATATTTTTTGTGAATAATATTTTATCTGCTTATTCAGAGTAGAGAGACAGATGCAGGACAAACCCCTATATTCCCTCTATAATTGCATTTGGCTGTAGTCAGTAGCCAAACACATTTCGTGGTAACTTTCAAATGATAATGCACGATCACTAGTTGGATTAAATCACCTCACTTTGCTGGGAATGTTCCTCCTGAGAACCACATTACCACGGTGATAAGGTCCTGCCCTTTCCTCTCTGCCCTTTGACCTTTGCT
The DNA here is from genome assembly GCF_026225935.1 of Boleophthalmus pectinirostris. Lineage (NCBI taxonomy): Eukaryota > Metazoa > Chordata > Actinopteri > Gobiiformes > Gobiidae > Boleophthalmus > Boleophthalmus pectinirostris. The sequence continues at coordinate 20,345,842 of NW_026571175.1, read as the reverse complement.
CTCTTCCAAGGCGGCATGAGCCCTGAGTCAAACAGAATCCCCCAAAACAATGACAGCAGAAATGTGTGATAAAAATAGATGGCGCTGCTGGGTCTGTTTTGCTTGAATTGGGCCTTTTAAGCAGGAGTCAGGACTTTGTGGTAACTTTTGCAGGAGGAGGTCATATTCTGTATGCTTGTTTTTGTTTTCTGTGTTTTTCTGTGTACCTCAAATGCAATCTCACCTGAAGAGTATGAAAAAGAATGATGAACAATATGATAATAAAATGTATGTCATTTTTTATGTAAATACCAAACTACAGTGTCATTTGGTTTCTTTGTAGGATTACAAATAATATCACAAAATTGTAATCTTTGTTGTCACTTGTTAAGTTAAAAAAGTACTGTGAAATATTTATGATAATCTTTAGAGACAGTTCAGGATTTTGCAATTATTATATTTTCCATTTTGTCAATATGAGGTCCTTGTTAAATAAAGGTACTGCATATGATGTATTTTGAAGATAAAAGAAACCATTGATGCAGTTGCTTTTCAGTGGCTCTAAAATATAATTTGCTTGAAATTATAAAAAATCTAGACCTAAGATAATGCTAATTTTAGTTTCGAAATTAAGTTCATTATTCATATTTTGTATATAGAGTATCTTCAGCAGTTCTTACTTATGACCTCTTCATTTATCATCAGTTTTGGCGCTGACAAAGGGTACTCCCATAGCTGATTTCTTATTTTAACTTGTCTACATCATGTACTGTGGCATGTTGCTTTATTATCAATGTAATTTTAAATTCTTGGTTTAATAATCGGTTTAAAAGATTTGCTGACCATACAGTTCTCTGGGCTATATAACTTTTATCTTATGGAGTGAATCTGTTCGGCAGGTAATAGACCCATTCTTTCAGTTACACCAATTGGAGACATCCCTAAAGGCGCATGTTTTGTTCCTCCTAAAATCACCACTCCAGATGCAGAGCTAGCGAGTAATTGCCAAATGTTTTTCTTGCATCCTGCGCCCAGATACAGGAGGAGAGTGAAATAATTGTTGAAGAGACATTACACTGAAGATGGAGCCAATACAATGAAGCCTAATGTTATGGTGACAGCCTGCAGTCTCCTCTATAATTTTGTCCTTATCCATTTTGTTTGTTTGCCTTTGTGTTTGAGCATACATGTATTTGGAAGAAAAGAATTTCCCACAATGCCATGCTTATAAGTGGTGGTAAACAATCACGCCATGCTCCTAATTTTGTTGTCACGATTTGAGCTGTATTGTGAATATATGTGTGTAAAGTGCTACAGCAATGGCACTAGCAGGCAGCGTGTGTATTATAATAAGTGTGAAAAATCTCATTAATGCTGTTCGGTGCTGCTATGGCTGAAGTCCCTTGTATTGTCACTTTTCTGGCGGGCCCCCGAGCGCTAGCTGGCTAACTAGCATCATTGCCATGGCGACCCCAGCAGCAGAGATGCCTTCCCCACTCAAACTCACACCTTACCCTCTCCCTTTTTGTGCTGTGACAAAGCTTGACAAACCGCATGTGACTCAGAGGGCTTAGCGCCGGGGAATTGTCAGAACGCCCCCCACCCCACCAAAACACCCCCACACCTCCCCAGCGCCTCCCCACTCCAACCCAAAATTCTAAATAAGTGGCCATAGTGATTTTTAATGATGCCATGGGGTGTGGAAGACCCCTCTGCTGTTAGAATGGTACAGGATAGCCCGAGCAAGTAGCTTCTCAGTTGGAAATTAAAATGCTGAAGGCGTTTAGTTTTTCCGTGTGATTTTCTTTCTCATTCTCTCTTTCTAATGTTATGCAGAGTTTAAAAAAAAATAAAAAATGGATCAGTAAAGTGTGTTTTGTCCAAGTCAAGATTGAACAAACTAGAACAAACTAGCACCTTACATTGTATTATTCATTCACTAGCTGGTTGTAAGTGTCTTATATAGCTACAGCCTGTCCAACCACTATAAGACAATTAGACCTACGTGTTCAAATATGCATTCATACCGGCAAGTTGGATGAAGACTTGCCCAAGGACACAACAGCAGTAGCCAATGTAGTGTTGGTAATGGCAACCAATTTTTTTTGTGTGTGCAATTTTGTTAGCTTATTGTTTCTTAAAGTGACCAAGTGTACAGAATTACATAATAATAATTAATAATATAATTGTCTAATTAAGTAGAAGCACTGTATGTTTTTTACTTCGCATGCCCATGATATCATTTTCATTCACAAAATATTTTATTTTATCTATAATTGCCCCCCTTTTTATTTTTTTGATCATGCCTTGTCCTTATGTATTTTTGTCTTTTTATTATCATTTATGTTATTCAGATCTGGTTAGTACATGGATGGGAGACCACTGAGAATTCCAGGTGCCACCGTGGGGCGCCAGTGGCAAAAACTGTCATTGTGTTCTTAGTGAAGACACTTCACCCACATTGCCTAACTGCCTAGTATGAAAGTGGTGTGTGTGTGACTGATGGTGTTGGTCAGAGGGACCGATGGCACAGATTGGCAGCCTCGCCATCAGTCTGCCCCAGGGCAGCTGTGGCTATAATCGTAGTTTACCACCACTGAGTGTTGAGTGAATGAACAATGAACTGTAAAGCGCTTTAGCTATCTTGAAAGGCGCTGTATAAATGCAGTGATTAATTAATTACATTTTCATTATTTAAAATTACTTTATATTGTTTTTTTTATTATCATTTAGTTATAAAGGCCAATCTGCTGACTTCCTGTTTGGTTAATTCTGTTGACTATTTGGGGTAGTGGTAAATCTTTAACTTAGCTGGGCCTCTTTCATGTCCTGAGCCTTATAGTATACACGTTCTTACAGATGGCATGACAGTGGAGGAATCTGAGTGCACCATGTTGTGAATCCAAAACATATGCCCTCGCCATCGGAGTGGCTGCAGCTCTGTGCTCAGCTGTTTCTAATATTTGAGCAAAGGTTTTCCTGCAGGATATGAAAGTCTGTCATCTCAAAGCCCATTTGTCTAGCGCCATTCCCTGTCCTCAGATGTAACACGCACTCACAAGGTCTTCATTATTGTACTGTGGAGGATAGATCCTTAGATGCCCTTGTTTGAGAGACTAACTTTACATTACTGCGCTGTTTGAAGCAAGTTTTGAAGAGGAAGTGCTTCTTTTTTTAACCATATTTTTCTTCGCCAAATGGTTGCAATGCTTTATGTTTTAAGTAGTTGAGACTTTCAAGGCCCAAAGGAGAGTTGCTGTGTTATGGCAACAACAGTGCTAACAATAAAGTACCGGACAAAAAGGATTTTACTCAACATGAAATATGTTGTGTAAGTTATTTGCCAGAGTCAGGACTTGGACCACAAGACATAGATATATCTACTGCACTACCACTTAATCAGAATCTTGACTACTTGGTTTAAAGTATGTTTCTCTGCATAGTACACTGAGCAGTCTTTAAATCAGCCACAAAGCCAGAAGTTTTGTTTAATTTTCCTAATCGTCTTGCAAAAATGTTTTGATGAATCATTAAAGGTTTGTACACAAAACTGACCCTTCTGACTTTTTAAGCTACGTTATAACGTTGTTACCTCCTCGAAAACATACCTGGAGTTGTGTTTTGGTTCCTTCCCACATATTTGAGTAACCCTTTATTATTTGTCATGTCACATTGTTTACATCTCCAATGCTCAAAATGCTCTGTTTTACCTTGTGATGTCATAGTAGTTTTTCGAGTTAACAGCTCCTTGGCAGATTGGCAGTTCTAGGGATGAAGTCGTTCAAATTATTTTAGTGAAGGTGTATGGAGTTTAAAAACACAGTGGAGCACTTCCTGTATTACCACATGACATCACAAGGTGGAACAGAGTGTTTTATGTTTGAGAGAACTTGGAGAATAGTGGAATATAAGCCCTTTTAATTCTTAATCATACACTCATTACTAATGAATTTTAGAGAATGAAATCATTCATTCTCTGCCAATTTCTTTCACTAATGCTTCTCTGGTATTGACCTATATTCATTGTATATACCCACATGTAAATCCATACATACAGGCAGGTCAACATCCCACCTTTTTAGTTATCTTCTCTTGTTAACAGCCATCTCAAGCCTCAGCGAGCCCACTCTTGTGCAGCTCCTATTATACAGACTGGCCTGCTGTTTAACATAGCTGACGACACATACGGAGCCTCTCCCATAGATCAAAGTGTCGTCACAGCTAATTAATCCATATCGATGTTAATTAATCAACTTAACCTTAGGCTTTAACAACGCCCCCCTCCCATTTTCTCCCTTCGACTCCCCCGATCTCATGTCTTAAAATGAGGTGTGTACTTGCTACATATTTTAACAAATGCCATGGAAAGAATTAAAACATATGTAATTTCAGACTAATATATGGGAGTATTAAGACAAAGCTAGTGATAGAAAAACACTCGGGTGCAAAAAGAGGAAGCCATTAACCTCCCAGACATTTACCTAATTAATTCTGTCCACGCTGTAAATGAAGTGCAGCACCTTGGAGAAGTCGTACTCCGCTAAAACTCATGTAAAATGTATGTCGGCCCATATTAACAAGAGCTGCCACCACCCTAATATAACGACACATGTAATCTTTATTCAACTCAGACCCCCAGGCGCTCAGCTTTGTAGAGCTACAGAAAGCTCAAGCTAAATAAACCAAAGTATTGACACAGGTGCGACGCTGTAAGAGCGTGTTTGTATGTAATTAAGGCGTTTATGTTGGTATTAATGATAGCACTAACATGAGTAAGTGGAAGTGAAATGGATTTCCTATGCATTTTTAACATGAAAACCAAACATACTTTTAGAAATGCCAGAACATAAATTAGAACTACATAATTATACAAAAATACCACAGGCAATGCAAAACATGTAGGTAAAATAACTTACGTATTCTAAATTATGTTCTTATTTGTTATTCTTATTCTTAATCTGTGAAGCACTTTGAATTATTTTGTGTTATATGTGTGCTATACAAAAAAAACTTGCCTTGCCTATTAAATATTTTAGATAATGCATCATCATACAAAAACAAAAAAAAATAATTCATAGGTATTTAGACTCAAATCTTTTTTCCTGAAGTATAGTTTAACGCTAATGAGGTCAAATTTAAACTAATTGCACAGTAGTGTAGTAATTATAATTAATATGAGTAAAGTCAGTGTAAAAGTTTGAAATTGAATGGTAACATAAGTTCTGGTCGCATTGTTTTGTTGATAGAGCAGTTGCTGGCTCAGAGTGCTGCGGTGTGCTGCCGGTGCATTCCTGTGGTTTAGCACTTTGCTTTAGAAAACAAATGTCTGACCCACTCTCTGTGTCCACACGCGGCTCTGTGTGTGATCAAAATAACAGACAAACTCTGTCCACACTGTTCTCCCACTGACCACCAACACATCCAGAGGCACAGTCATTTCAGCTGCTCACAAAAACGCTGGTTTCATTCTAAACTTACTAACGATTTTTCACAGAGGTGGACAAATCATTCAAATATTTATATTACCATGAATGTTGTTTTGATGATATGCAGATATGTTATGAATATCTGTGTTTTGTATTTATTTACTAAACTTTTGTGGTGTAGGGTCCATCACCTGCTTGTCTTCATGGAGATTTGTCTAGAACGTTCCATGGCAGAGATTAAAGCTATCTCAAGGGGGCCAAGTATAGACTACAATACAATTCAGAACTGTGGAGAGACAACCCTATTCACAGAGAGAAGTATTGTAATTCTGTTTTTCAGCTTTTTGAGCAATAGAAACACCTGTAATTAGTAAATGCTAGATAGATGTGTTTAATGTCATACCATGGAACATTCCAGGCAAAGAAATAACATCTCCATGGAGACAAACAGGCGATGGACCCTCTACCAGAAAAGTTGCGCAGTGCACCTTTAAAGAGGCAATGCATATTAAAAGACAAGATAATGCAAAAAAAAAAAAAAAGACAAAAACTACATTCACCTTTCAACTCTGTAATTGCTCTGCTGAACAAAAGATAAAAGAGCGCTGTTAATTTGAAAACTACCACTTCATGGCATCTCAAGATGGAACAGAACGTTTTGAGCTTTGGACACAGACTAATACTACAGGGTTACTCAAACGTGTGAATGGAACAAAACACAACTCCAGGTATGTTTTTGAGGAGGTAAGAGCACTATAACATGGATAAAATCTCACAAGAGTCAATTTTGTGTAATATAGGATGTTTAATAATTACTCCTTCTATTGTAATATAGCTTGGTAATGACATCTTTAATTTGATATTGCTGTGTCATTTAACACCTCATCTAAATGCATGAGTATTACAGGTGCAGTGTAACCCAGATAGCATGGCAGGTGTCGTCTCAGCAGGGTAACAGTTGATGATACATCCTTGTAAAACTTCATCCTCGTCTGGTTGTTTACATATATTAGCGGTAAGTACACAAATAAACATACAGCGCACCTTTTCTGATGGGATGGAGCCAGCACCTACAGAAGCACATAACGCATTTAAATCGTGACTATTTGAGAGGAGCATTGCCTTCCACTTACTTGTTTTTGCTTGCTATTCACATCATTAGCTACTGCATCTCAAACTTTGATTACTGCGATTTGGAGTCGATTGCGTTAGTTTAAAGGGGCATTGTGTAACTTTAATGGTGGAGGCTCCGTCAAATGCTTTTCTCCATGGGGATGTTATTGCTTTATCTGTATTCGATTAAACCCTTCTATCTATCAGATTGCCTGTTTTTCTTAGTATCTTTGAGGTATTAAACCACCTGTAAGTAAAGATTAAGATGATTTTAAGAGATGTTTATTGTCATACTGTGGTATACTGACATACCCTTAGAAACAAACAGCAGACGGACCCTCAACCAAAAAGTTGCATAGTGCGCCTTTAATATGCTCTCACTGATGATCTCTTGCATACCATGGTTGTGTTTGACCAAAAATTACCATTAACCTATTCTTTACTTTTATTTTCTTCAACAGTTCCTGTGATGTAAGTGGCACAATCTATTACAGTTTGTCCATGGTTTTATTGCTTGGTATCCACTGCTGTGTGAGAATCAGTTTTTGTTAGTGGAAAGCAAAAGTGTTGAATGAAGGATAATTGACTATCCTCAAATGAAGAGGTGCTTGTGTTGTGTGAATACAGACAATACAACATTTAATCAGTTTGAGATACTGCATTTTGTATGAATTTGCATGGAAATACTGACCAAAATGTAAAACTGTGCGATCAAATTTTAATAGGATTCAGTTGTTTCAATTGAGGGGTATATAGCCAATGTGTAAAAGCATGTTGTGTGGAGCAGAGTTCAGACTTTGGAGGAAGAAATTTAGATTTTTTATGCAATGATTAAAAGTCTGCATTGTTTATGTGAAGATCAATATTATTTGAGTAAAATGAAATAAAATTCAAATTCAGGATCAAGCAAAAATAAATCTTCCATTGTCCAGTCCTAACAAAAAGCTATGTTTCAATAACTATCTTCTGCTTTTTCTAGACTGAGTCACCAAGGCAACCTTTTAAGCAAAGATGGCCATACTTATCCACCATTATTAGACACATGTTAGGGCACCAGTCTTTAGTGTTTATAATGGATGGAGCGTATTATTTTCAGTTTTTTCCTTTTTTGGTCTGCAATTGAAACTCCAAAACACTGCCACAAACAGACGAGGAGTTTATAATGTGGCTTTTGTTGAAGTTCCATTAGGATTTATCACAAAACATAACAAACAATAGAGGTTTACAGTCAAATCCTTTAGTGGTCCCAGCACAATAATCTCATACAGAGACCCAAATGTCACGCACAAAACCAAAAGCAAACAGCCCAGACATACTCGGTCAGACTAGAGGTTCAGTCCGCTCCTGTGCGAGAAGTCGAATCATTGAGTGACGAATGAAAACCTTTTCGGAAACAATTTACCGGCTCAATCTGCAGCAAATTAATCTCCATCCCTCTTTGCGTTTTGCGTTGTTGAATTATCCGTGAGTGCGAAGTGCGCGTTTTCCACCGTTCTGGTTGGTCGAATTGTAGGACTGTAATTTGATTTGATGGTATTATGTCTTTAGGGGCCTTCTCGCGGCTGCAAGAGGAGATTTGAAGCCGCCCTGCACCTCCGGATTAACACCATCATATTTACATTACAGAAGCATTAGGTTTCCTCATATGTCTTTCAGAAGTGATGATAAAAGCCATTTCAAAAATATATGCACACTGTTATCTCAAAATCAATTGGCTTATTTCCATTTTTGGTGGCGTCCGTTGTTTATTCGGGTCATCGTATTTCGCAATTCATCTAAATTTGCTTATAAATCTTGAACGTTTTTATCTTTCCATCTCTGCACTGACACACATCTTCATAATGGTGTCGTATAGTATTTCAGCAGCAGCTAATTGCAGTGTTTTTGGCTGGTTTCTTGCAGGCAGGTGGCAGGTTATGTTTTATTTTTCTGCAAACAATTTAAAGTATTGGAGACAGGCATCTTCCCCAATTGAGCGGCCAAGCACAAAAGCCTTATTGCTTGTTAGGGAGAGTGGGTGCAGGGGAGGAGGCGAGGGGGTGAGAGAGGCTGGGATGAAAATAGCAGTATTTGTTTGGGGTTTCAAGGTGATGTCCACTCCATACAAGTTTCAACGAGGTCAAAGGTTGTCATCTGGATAGCTTTAGCATCAGAGCTGTCCCCTTTAGCATTGATTAAGGTGCCCCCAAACTTGTGACCCCTAATCTCCTCCAGCAGCTTGAGTTGGGATCGGGTTTACACAGTTTTTAATATTCTAATAATGAAGACACATAAAATCTGGTTCCTTGCGAAAACTGGGTTAATGAATAAGCATAAAACTCAAATCTAAATTTCAAATTTGTTTTGTACCTTTCCATGCAACAATTGTCAGTGCAGCTGTAATAGACTCTATAATGTGTTGTATTGCATTCTGTTGCACTGAACACACCTATCTGGAGTTTATAAATATTTATGCCCACTGTGTGATGAGAATATTTCTATATCATTATAAATGATATTATTTTAATTATAACACATAAAATATGTCGTAAAGCAGATGGTAAATTTGAAGGTGCCCTGTGTAACTTTTCTGGTGGAGTGTCTGCCATCTGCTTGTCTCCATGGAGATGTTGCTTTGTCTTGAATGTCCCAGTATGGCATTAAGCATATCCATCTTGCATTTACTCACTAATGTGAGTTTTTATTGACTTAAAAACTTGTATTCTTACTGTGAGTGGGCTTGCCTCTCCACAGATCTGACATGTAACTTGGCCCTATGGCATCGCCTGCTGTCTCTGTAGAAAAAATAAGTGTAATGCCACACTGTGGAACATTCCAGGCAACATGTCCATGGAGAGAAGCTCGTGACGGACCCTCTGCCAGAAACACACAGTATTACACACAGTATATAGATATGAATACAAAATATAAATAACGCGTGATATTATAAATTATACGGTCAAAAAGTAATTGAAGCTATTATTTAAAAGATGACCAAGTAGGCTGTTACCTTATCATATGTTTTATTAGTCTTCATATTCAAATAAGCTCTTACATGAAAACATATTCAGATTGTCCCATGTGTCACCTGTGTAAAAGCAGCCATATGAAAACACATTTACCACTTTGCATAATAAGCTCAAAACTAATACACTTAATCACAAAGGCAGCCCAATAACCGAGACGATTAGACAGCAAAAAGATGCTGTAATTATCCCAAAGAGCCCACGAGAATTCAGTGAAAATAAACGTGCGGACTGATTGAGTTTTGCTGTTGCTTTATCCAATATATTTTTATGTGCTCCCGCTGTGTTAATAACATGAAGTTTATGGAGTGTGCCCTGTAATTAAATAATGCTGGATGACTTTGAGGGGAAGGCAGTGGCTGTTTCTGTACAGGCCTGTTCTCTTGTGGCTCTAATGGGGTACAGATGGTGGCCAGAGGTTGTCCGACGCTACAGACAGGGAGCAGCGGGGAGTGTCCCGTTCATGGCATTAGACTGTGCCCCACATGCCAGTCCTGGGACAGAGGGAGTGTGTGTGTATGTGTGTGTGTGTAGGACAGTGGTCAGGACAAGGTAAAACATTGTGAAGGCATAACAGACATGTGTGGGTGAAAGTATACAGACAAGTGCACAGTGAGAGAGTCCAACACACTGGAATCGAGCCAAAACGTACATGTACAGTTTTGATTACCTGGCCAGCCAGAACCATACGCTCCAGATGAGTCCTGTCCCTGATTTCAAAGGGTGTGATTGACAGGTGGATTAACCAATCAGAAAGATGCATGCTCTGTTTGCGTCAAAAACAAACAACACAAAGGACTGAGAAACATCTTGGATTTTTGCTAAATCAACAATCGGGGCACCAAACTGTTACTTATTTCAGGTATGAGAAGTTATATGTTTTGTTCTGAATGATAGGCTATGAGAATATTTAAGAGGAGATGTCTTCCACACTTGAGAGACACATAATACAAATTAGTGGCTGTGGTCAGATTGTTTCAAATTTGGACTAAGATTTTCCATGCTCTAATGTCCGGTAGTCCATGTATGTTTTCAGTATTACAGCTGCAAAAACATACACATTTTTTGTACCCATATTGTGTTTTTGGAGTGGAATTATACGACATAGTACATTTTTAGAGTATGTTCACACTTGATATGGTCCTGGTTTGAACTCAGTTTAGTTATAATGTAGACTTGGTTTGGTCCTGTTCAAGTCTTGGTTTAGTCCTAGTCTAGTCCAGGTTTAGTTCCAGGTTTTGTCCAAGTTTAGTTCCTATTCTGATGTATTTATGTGAGTATGAATGCATTAAATTTTTAATACACCCTGGTCTGTCGCTAAAATTTGCTTTTTATGCGCTTTATCTGTAATATTAAAAACATTTTTACAGCTCAAATCAGAGGTAAATCAAAGGGTAATTTGTTCCATATGAGTTTTAAATTACACAAGAAATTACCCCAAAACCAATTTGGAATAATTCATCATTTAGACTCCTTTTAGTTATTATTTAATGGACAATTCATATCAAGTAAATGCATTGATCTCCCATCTAACTTACTGTGTTAAATAAGAGTCTTTACCAGATCTCACACTGGGACACTGCCTTGTTTCGGAACAGAGAGGGATCTGAAAGGCTTTTGATTAATTGTACAAATCCTCTTCTTTCCACTGCTCCAGAGGACTGATGGGATGTGGCATTTCAAAAGACCCCCAGGTCACGGAGCCTTTGAACTTTGACCTGTGACCTGTGGCTCCATATGAAAAAGGTTCAGAGACAAAAGAATGAGCAGAAGTGGCACCTCCTGCATTGCACTGCATCCCTATACCATTATATCCAGACAGGATGAAATATATGCCCTGCTGATACATTGGCACAAGTTAGCATTGAATTATTATTAATATCACGTTTTGTCTGTTAGAAACATTTTTCAAAACAGACATTTATATTTTTATGTAAATTTCAAGAAAGGTCAGCAGTCATCTAGAAAGAGCGGGTACTTTTCACAATTACATTACCAGGCTCACTACTGAAATTTACAGGTGAAAGTCTGACTAGCATTATTCAGGAAGTTAAACAGACACACCGTCTTTTACTGTTTTATTTTACAATACTTCACTATTGGAGTATGATAACAATTATGAGAAAATATTTTGGTACTCCATACTGCCTTTATTTTAAACAGTATACCAGATATTCAGCTTTTGCATATCTTCAAAACAATATCCTTGATCATTTGACAAGCTGCAGAATTAACATCAGATTTGACTGGGGGTTACACTGGTGCTATTGGCGAGTGATATGAAGTTTTATTGACTTACACTAAGGGCCTGTATTAAGCTATTTTCCGACCTGTGCTATAATCTTTACTCTTACTTTACTTTACTCTTATCTGTTTGATTAACTAACGTATATTATGCACAGTTGACTCTTGTGAGCTTTAAGCCATGTTAGAATGTTGTTACTTCCTCAAAAATATACCTGGAGTTGTGTTTTGTTTCATTCACACATGATAGAGTAACCTTTTATTATTAGTCTGTCTATATCTCCAAAGCTCAAAGTGCTCCGTTCTGCCTTGTAAAGTCATGTCACGTCAAGTGGCACTTCTCAAGTTAACAGCTACTACTTTTACGTTTAGTTCAGTAGAGATTGGAAATTCCAGGGCCGAAATCATCCAAATGATTCTAGTGAATGCGTATGAAGTTTAAAAACACAGTGTGAATGAAACAAAACACAACTTCAGGTATGTTTTTGAGGAAGTAACAACATTCTAACATGGCTTAAAGCTCACAAGAGTCAACTTTGCATAATATACGTTAGTTAATCAAACAGATAAGAGTAAAGTAAGAGTAAAGATTATAGCACAGGTCGGAAAATAGCTTAATACAGGCCCTTAGTGTAAGTCAATAAAACTTCATATCACTCGCCAATAGCACCAGTGTAACCCCCAGTCAAATCTGATGTTAATTCTGCAGCTTGTATCAGCTGAATAAATACAAACTGGAGTCTGTTATGGTGGTGGGGCAGTCCTGACGCCGTGGAGATTTGGCAGCTCTTGTGTTTGATTAGCCATTAGCCCGTGGTGATGGGAGCCGCAGTCAGAGCCACTCCCTTTGATTACAGCACACCGGAAAAATACATGTCCCCAGCCAATACACATCACTTCAGGGGGCTGATTTGGCTGGCTGCCTCGTGACTCCCCTCTCCTGTCGCAATCAGGCGTGCTGTCATAGTACGGAGAGGAAAAAACATTCAAATGCAATTATACACAAACAGAATGATATTGTAAGAGAAAGTGAGATGTGTCATTTGTGGCCAAACATGTCACAGGATATTATGAGCTGTACTGAGTGAGTTTGCTATTAGAGAATTATTGGAGACTTAAATCATGTTTGAATGTTGCCTTGAGTTAAAATTATTTTGAATGTTTCTACCATTGTTTTTAGGTTACCACATTGCTTCCCATTGTGATTTTCTTTTTGTGATGTTTTTTTTTAACAATTTGACATAGGCTTTGACTTGTGACCCTCACAGTGTGAATTATTATGGCTATACATGGAGCAATAATACCAGCTCATATGGAAAATAAACTTTTGCTACTGGACCACTTTAAAGTGTTACGCTGTAAATCTTTAGTTTTAACAAGGCTACATAAACACAACACAGCCAGAGATCATAAATCACTTGAACAGGGACAGACCTGAAGAAACTAGTAAAGCTTTCCCCTCTTCAGGAACATAAATTTAAGCTCAGAGGACCAGTGCTTTTAGATTAATAATGGCTTCCGGATGCCAGCCAAAATGTCTTCTCTAAAACTCTCAAACACAATACCTTTGAAACCTTTTCGACCATGGACCACTTTTTGATTCATTAGGAAATACATTGACTCCCAGTAACATTTTTATGATTTTAACAACTTTCTTTGTGGCTTAACTTTACAACTACAAGCCAGGCTGTCGACTTTTAAAAATATATATAGTAGAAAAAGTATTACTCAAGAAATAAAAGTTAAAGCTGCGTTACCTGACTTTATTGTAAATCAATAAATTTTCAGTTCAGTATATTGTGAGATCAGTATTTTATTACTTGCAGAAGTAAGAGCCGAAAGCAGCACTGTGATTGGTTGATTCCAGTTTCACTTCAATATCTGAAAAAGGCAGCTCTAAAGCAGTGTGAAAATCCAGCTCACTTTCATGCATTGTATTATTGTACCTACTTTTAATCCTTTGTTAGAATTCTAAAGATAGCATTCTTTTCATTTATACATTATTAAAAGCTTCAAATACCTCACTGGGCAGCTATTGCTTGTATCACAAAATGCATTAAAACAATCACATCTTTTGGCCACAGCTCATAGAAAACGCACCATCACCGCACACCTGAGTCAAACCTCTGTGATCTGATTGGATGTGGGACTTGCCTTCACTATTTCACCACACTCACAAACTCTTTAAGTGGCGTTCTGAACACAACAGCTGGCGGTTCATGCCCCCTGCTATTTTCTCCACATCTCAGCCCTCATTTATTTGCCCCCCCCTCTGCTGCTTTCATGCTCCACTGCCGGCAGCTTTTGTCCAGTGGCAGAGCAGCTCCTGAGTGGGATGGGGTGGAGACAGTGGGGTTCCAACGGGGGACAAGTTAGTAGTTGAGCCTCAGTGTTCGTCACTTGAGATAAAGGTGGAGGTACAGCTCTCTTGGTACATGGTGCTAGGAATGGGTGATATTGAAAAAAAGATGCTGATCATGATGTTTAGACGATATTCTGGCAATATCCATCAGTAATATGCCTAAATTTGCAAGTTATTGTTGTAGTTAAGGCTTAAGTAAAAGTGAAGTACTGGACAAAGCGTACTCTCAATCAGAGGCACTCCCATTATCAATAAGAAAGACTCCAACATTGGCCACTTTCAAATCACACTTGAAACAGTGGCTAAAGGAAAACCAGATTTGTGAAAACTTTTAGTGTACAACTTTTTTTTTTTTTTCTGTCAAATGTCTGGTGTTACCTGCCTAGGGATTACAGATGGAAATGAGCATTTTTGCTATAATCTGTCATATTAACACTACAGTGTTGTAGATGTTCATTAATATGCACTGTCCCTATTAAATAAATAAATACATACATTTAAACAATTTAGCATTTATTTCGCATAGACAATATAGACAAAGTAATCCCTTAATCCCTAAAACACATATATGGTTCTATAATCCAAATGATTCTAGTGAAAGTGTATGGAGTTTAGCAACACTTCTGTATAACCACATGTTTTCACAAGGTGAAACAGAGTATTTTCAGTCTGAGAGAAGAACATAACCTAGTTTTGTTTGATGAGGAAACAGCATTATAACAATGATCAGAAAATAGCGTAATATGGGCCCTTTAAAATTTATCTCAAATCAGTGTCAAATTGAAAATGGCTTCTGGATGGGAGCCAAAACATTTTGATTGCAAAAACAATGTCCGGATGACTAAATCCATAACAATGCAATATTATTTTTCTTAGTATATCTACCACCTTCAGTTGAAAATATGTTGAAAAGGTGTAGTATAGCAGATCTATAATTATTTTGCCGCAGCATCTTGAAAGAAACCCAAAGAAAACAAAAAGATTATCAGTAGTACAGTATAAACACAAGCCATAAATGTATTAAAATTACCTCAAAGTATAGTAGTATTTCCCCCTCTGCAGATCCCTGTTATCTAAAGGCTTGAACAGCAGTCAGTAAATTCAGGTGTTGGTTTCCCTCAGGGTCCATCCGGTCTGTCCCTCTCCGCACACTTACACTCTTCATTTGGCTCCACATCTGGATCAAATACCACTCTTTATGGAGCCAAAGCAGCGCAATGGACTTCTAATTGTTTGTGAGCTTCTGTTTCGATTTCATTTATTACTCCCACATTCTTTTTGTACAGCTACATATGTTAGTGTTTTGGTATTTATACATGTGTGTGCATTTGTGTGTGCGTGTGTGTGTGTGTGTGTGTGTGTGCGACATATGCCCCAGGGCTACCACACAGGCCAGACACTCGCCAAAGCCCTGAAGCTAAACTGCTACACTTAAACATGGCAAACATGTCTCAAAAGCATGCATCCAGAAAATGTCATGAATTTGTAGGAGTTGACATCCTGTTGACATCTAGAGCATATGAAAGCTTGTGGGTTTGTGGTCTGCTTTAACATTTACCCAATTTAGTTTTTCTTTCCATATGTACAAATTGTAAAAACAACTTCTTTTTTTACACTAACATTGAAATTACAGGGTTGGGATATTTTTTATTGTAAAAAAGATGTTTAAATGGACAGGGTTACATAATTTTCTCAAGGTCATACACGTAAAAAATGGTTCTCAGAATTTATTACGTTCAGTCACTGGTAATACTTAGCTTGACTATGAGTTGCAATGTTTTATTTAACTCTATTTTTTATCCTATTACTAATATCAATTTAGCATACAGTTTTAATGATTTATTTTGTTACTATTTAAACTTTTTGTTTGAAAATTTGCATCAAAATGCTGAAAGCTATTTGGGTATTTAAAACTCTATTAAAGCTCGCTGGAGGCACAGGGTTCAAGGGTGCTAGACACAGGAAATGACTGGGCGTTTGTTAGCCTCTTGTATTCGAGTCAAACGAGATCGTAAAAACGCCAATCTCAACAGTCTGTGGCAGGATGTGTGGCAGTTAGCACATGCAGGTACACCACACACACAGCAGCGTACATAGGCCTGTATGTAAATGAACCAAGTCCCTCTGATCGTTAAGGCCCCCCCTCTGGTGAGACCGGCCACGTGCGCTCTCCCTGTAGCTCTGGAGCTAATTCTGCCATTGACACAGCTCTGCATACTAACACTGCAATGGTGCCAATTGATTAGTGTGCAGACAACGTAGCCATGCTAATGAAGTTAGCGCTCAATCAGCTAATTATACAGCATGGGACATATGGGAGCTGTGTGTATAGGTGGATCGGCCTATGCACACAACAGTCATGGTAAATATTACATGTGGTGGGAGCTGCGAGCAAACAGATGCACAGATACAAGTGTTAATGCATGTAACAGCTCTATCCCCTGCTATATCTTGAGATAAGCCCTTTAAATCAATAACAAATCTTATAACAGTTACATAAAATTTACTCTTGTGAACTTTAAGCCACAATGTTACAGCATTGCTACTTCTTCAAAAACAGACCCGGGGTTGTGTTTTGTTTCACACATTTTTGAGTGATCCTTGATTATTAGTCTGGCTACCTCTCCAAAACTCAAAATGCTCAGTTCCACCTTTTGATGTCATGAAGTTTTCAAGTTAACAGCTACCTTTTACCTTTTGTTCAGTATAGACTGACAATTTTAGGTCTGAAATTATGTATGACATCACAAGTGTTTTCTGTTTAAGAGAAAAACTCAGATTAAATTTGCAGGATTTGTGTGTTAAAGATGTGTGAAAGAAATAAAACAGATCTCCAGGTATGTTTTTGATGAGGAAACAACATTATAAGAGCATAAATAGCATAATATAGGCCTTTTAAATCAACAATGAATCTTAGAAAAGCAAATTAATTCTTTAAAAGTGCATTATGTAACATTTCCAGGAGAGGGTCCGCCACCTGCTTGTCTTCACCACACCAAGTTGCATTCGGATTTTTCAACTGTAATAAATAAATGCAAGATATGATTAAGGCAAAAAATTTAATCTTCATGGACTGGGGCAGATGGCATATTCTCCACCAGAAAACTTTTACTGTGCTTACTTAATGATTATGAGAGCATCTTTGCATCTATTTACCCCGGCCCACGGTACAGTGATTGGCTACTCTTGCATTGTTGTTTATTTTCTCTTCAATTTTTTCATCTAAGTTTCCTTTCAGCCAGTCATACGGGCGGACAACGTGAACAAGTGCCACCTACTTTCCAAAAAATCAGACTCCAGCTGCTCGTCTCTAATTGAAGCGAAAATCAGTGGAACAGCCCACACACACTGTACAGTTTTACTCACAGCCACAGACAGGCGACAGAAGTGTGTATTTTAATTATTAAATGTAAATGTGTGAAAAATATGTTTGAAGTGTAAGTAGTAAGGACATTATGAGATGCTGCAAATGAATAAACAAAAAAAGAATATTCAACTCTACAAATTACCAAACCGCTCCAAAGCTCATAGCTATTGGCACTAACACTTTTTACAAGAGGAATATTAATTTAAAACCACTATATTACCCAATTAACATATACAAAGTCTATTGAAAATACCAACGCAAATCTATATAATCACTATGAGAAAAATTAAATTAGTTTCTCTTCCCTGCTTCATTAACTCCTCACTTTGTTTCATCCTGACCAGATGCTGCGGTGGTCACCATGGCAACAGAGTCGTAATTTATCATAACCAAGTGGCTAATATGCCTATAAGCGCCGGGCGACCTCTGACCTTACACTCACGGCTGAAACACTTAATATTCCCGTCCCATTGTCTGGTAATTCCGCCGCTCGACGCACGCGGGATCTTGTTAAATGCATGTAATTGCCTAATTCAACACGAATCATAAATGTAGTGGTTAACTAATAACGTGCGATAAGATTGGGCTAACATTATCTTTGCACATAACAATTAAATAATCAGAGGAGGTTGACAGGAGCAGCTGCTTATGTGTACACGACATGTATTTGGTGTTCTGAAATTTCACTTTTCCGAGGCGCACTTTGGCATGTTTGCTGTACGCGTGGGAAACAGAAGTGACAAGAATGCAGCAGGAATTGTTGCAAGTGTCAGTCAAAAAACAAGGGGACGTGCGCCGTATGCTCAGAGCTGTGTTTAACTCTCACCAATTAGGCAGAGGGAAAACACGGGGATTTAATTTATGTTTACACACTGCAAAAACTTAAATATTATAAGTTAAAATGACTTGAATTAAGAAAATGTTGTCTTGATTTCAGTACATTTCACATGACAAGTAAAATTATCTGCCAGTGGAACAAGACTTTTTGTATTTGTAGAATAGGAAAATATATCTTGTTACACAAAAGATAAGAAAAATAAGTCTTTGCACTTGAAATAAGAAATGAAATCTTATTCAGCTTGAATTGAGAAAAAAAGCCATTGTAAGAAAATTTAAATTGACTTAGATATTGCTTTTTGCAGTTTAATACGCAGATGACACTAAGTCTAGATTTGAAATATGCTTAATTTCTTAGTGATGGATAAAAATCAAACGTTATTGAGTCAGACTATATTAAATTGATGGGTAGTTTAGTTTTTGCATAGTGCTGTATGATTTTCATATTATTTTGAGAAACACATGAATTTGTTTATTTTTAAAAAAATCTTCAAACTGGCTCAAATACTAAAACACTGGATTTTTTTTTTTTTTTTTTAACTTTTGCTTTTGCTTTTAAAATGTACAAAATTTTCTATGACCTTAATATATTTCTAAAACAAAAAAAGCCATTTCTTTAACCACTATATTTTCAAGTAAACTTTGTCATTTTCTACTTCTGAAATGTACTAAGTGTAGAATTGTTTTCCGAAATGCATGTTGTCAATAGTTTTAAATTTGCTTATCCATAAGTTTCAGAATGATAACAGTTTGAGTGATGCTGTAGCGATTAACAATTTAAAACTAAATTATGTATCTTTGGGATGGGGAAAAGTTTGCAAATAAATGGATAAGTACTTTAAAATCTTTTGAAGTTAGAGTAAAAGTATAGTGAAGTGTAGACCTGTCACGATAATTACTATATTGACTATAGTTTCAGTATTATCATCTATATTTGCTTTATTTTCTCAGAGTTTGTTCTCGTGACAGGCCGAGTAAAGTGAAAGTACAACATGTTGTCCCTGTAGCTCATGTGACCCACAGCAGATGTTTCGTGTTAGCAGAGTTTGCCCTCAAAAGCAGGCACGGGTTTTGCCACTTCCACTTCTTTGTTTCCGCGGCGACACTGTAAAATGTGAGGAATGTGCAGCTAACGTCCTCTTAGCTTTTCTCCAGGCACTTCAGGTGTTTTAAAGGTAAAGAGTAAAGACCAGTATCTGTTTAACACGTGCTACTGTCACTCATAAGATCACAACTAGAGGCAAGTCACCTGCACCCGTGTGTTTTTAGATTTGTGGCTTTCAACTTCCTGTTATAAGCAGCATTTTGTAGATGTTTTCCCATTCCAAAGATATACTATTTTGTTTTACACCAAAAATCAAAATGTTATTCTAAAACCACAGATAAGCAAATTTAAACCTTCTTGAAAACAATTGTATAGTACATTTCAGAAGCAGAAAATGACAAATTTAGCTTGACTAATATAACTATTAAAGAAAATGTTTTTTATTGTTTCAGAAAGACAGAGTTTGATTGTTGATCTTCAGAGGGTAATTTTGTTTAATGCATCACCAAAAGCATGACTGAATATGAAAGATTTCGCAAAAAGTAAATAATATCAAAGTGCTGACAAAACTGGTCAAAACATCATTTGTAGCTTCATTAATTCACTCATAATTAACAAAATGTTGCAACTACGTCCCAGAGATAGATGTTTTCTCATGAGGAATCCTTTGAATCCTGTTAATGAATGCAAATATGGCTACAATGCTAATTCTGAATACTTAATTTGCACAATGCATTATAATAAACAATAAATAAAGTACATCACGCATACTGTTGTTGCTGTTACATTTTGAAAAGTGTAATACGCTGCAGTATAACCACAGATTTATATTTAGACCAGGGAAGCCACAGTGTCTTGCTTCTCAACCGTCTTTTCTTTATGTAGAGTGGAAACTACTCCACACTTCAGACGAGCTCTACTTGTGACTACCTCTGCAAACTTGTTAGTAACTTCCTTTTCACCAATATTCCTATTTTTGTACAACACTTGCTTTCTGCTGTTGCGTTGCTTCACTCGGCCTCCTTCGTCCCCCGATAGTCTTCCTCAGTTTTCTTCCTCACGCAGTAGACAGTGCAGGGCCACAGCTTTAGAGCCACTGTTCACACTAGACTTTTGGTGGGAATGCTCTGGTGAGAAGAAGGCAGCACTGTTGGAAGCCCAGAGGTTTGTGTAGTAATGTTTTCAAAATCTCTGAGGAGAGTAGATAGTTTTCACAGTTTGTACAGTACAGTTTTACCTCTCATGGGCCAAAATGTTCACTGAAAAAATTAAGGAAGAAGTGAAATTTCGAGGCTGATGTTCTGTGTAAAAAGATGTACAATCTGTTCTGTGATCTGCCCTGGCACAATGCAAAATTTTGTGAGCAAATGTGTGCTTATAAAGGGACAAATACGCCTTTTTAATATAGCTACATACTGTACTCCTTCTGTATCACAAACAGCCTGCAAAGAAGTGGACTAACAGAGTGTCGCCCATCATGTTCAGCTTCAGTCAAATGAAACTCATCGAGGTTGGCAGTTATGGGGCAATTTTGGAGCCAGTGATTAACACACAAAATAGAAAAATAAAAACACCATAAACACACCAGGATCATGTGCGGGTTAATACAAACATTTTAAGAGAACCGTGACAGCAGCAGTTACAGAGAGAAGGGTGATTTTTTGTTGTGTGTGTGTTTTTTTTTTTTTCAATATAAAGTGAATTGGCACCAGAGTCCATTCCTTTTTTGCATGTTTAAAAAAATATTTATATTCACTCCAACTCTCTTGGAACGAGGGTGAAGCAAAAAAAAGTCCCTAGTCCATTGAAGCACTGGGGAGTAAGACTAAGTCGACACAGAAAGCCTTTGAGAGTCTGGTTTCAGAAATAAAAACACAACATTGCTATTCTTGTTGGAGGATGTAAACTTTCCACCTTCCTCACACTTGTTCGCTTTGTTTTGTGTCTATCTATACTTTTTATCTTCTTTGACTCTCATCTGACTTCATAAGACTTTGTGAGTGGATCAGAGATAGCAGCCAGTGGTCATACAGGGAAAGCTGGGGGAGGATGGGGAGGAATGCACATGCAGTGATCCCATGATTCACACGCACACAACAACACTACAGCTCTTTTCAGCGGGGACACAATGAGCAGTCTATCGAAGAGCTAACCAGCCATGTCCTGCTAGTGCCTGTTTGATTAAAGCCCAAGAAAGACTGGCTTTATCTGCTAATGGCTCAGACGAGAACACAACTTATTCTGTGGCTTATTGGTACCAAAGCAGTGTTCTGTGTTTATTTATTTATTTATTTGTTTTTGGCGAGGCACAAAAGGGAAAAGTCAATGTTTGAGCTCTTGTTGGGGCTTATCTAGTGTGAGTCAGTGAGCCTCGATAAAGCCAGTACACCATACAGAGATTTGTAGTAGAATTCAGAATGAACAAATGAGAAGAGAAGTGCAAGTTTTAGAAGATGGTAAGACTCTGCATGTGAAAGGATGTATGTTCTACCTACTGACATGAACAGATAAAATTGTAGGCACAGAAAGACAGCCACATCTTTGTCAGTCTGCCATGAGGCAGCAGAGGACACAGAATTTGGTAACCACCATTGACTGTAAGGGAGAATTTAATACATGATGGACTAATTTGCTTTAAAGGGCTCATATTGTTTTGCTTCATTCACACATGTTTAACACACAAAATCCTGCATATTCAGACTCTGTTCTTCACTTAAATGGAAAACAGCCCTGGAATTTCCCATCTTTACTGAACTAAAGTTAAAAGGTTGCTGTTATCTTGAAAACTACAATTACATGACATCACAGAGTGAAAGAGAGCATTTTGAACTTTGTAGATGTAGACAGACTAAATAATAAAGGATTACTCAAACATGTGTGAATGAAACAAAACAGTCCTGGTATGTTTTTGATGAGGTAACAGCATTTTAACATGACTTAGAGCTCACAGAAGTAAATTTTGTGTAATATAGAACCTTTAAGACACATGACAAATTTTGAAAACCCCATAGTAAACAATTTGATCAAAAAAACTAGTACCATCATTCTACCATCTGCAGCTCAAATGTTACAAACAATTTAAAAGTACCCCATAAAGCAAATAAAATGTACAGATAATAAATACTGAGCCCTGATAAGTCAATATAGTAACTCTCATGACAGGCCTATTTGAACCAAATTAATTACGAGTTCAAACATTCTTAGAAGGAGCATCAATTAGCTGCTTGATGGAGATAAGAGCGGAGGAAAGGTCATACACCGGCCTCTCTCTTAGTCATATAATGTGTTCTCTAGTATCTTGTATAAATGAGTCTGTAGACTGTTGAGCGATGTGGTCCGTGTATTGGCAGAAACATACACAATACAATATGCACATACGGCTGTCTAGTCCCCAAAGCTTTGAGTCGACCTTTTCCGGATGCTGCAGAGAAGTCGCTCTTAACATAATGAGCTCCTTTGCTTCTCAGTCACACCGCACACTCGCTCCTGTTCATTTGTCAAAGAACTAAATGTCATCTGCGCCAGTCTCTAAAGCAGTTACTAACCTCTGCGCACTCCTACACATTCACTCCTATGAGGCTTCATATTAGAGCAAGCCCATGTCAATGCCTGTTCAAGTGTGCACCAATATCAGACCGTATAGAAGTTGATGGTAACATTTTCAGGGATCAAAACACTCGCTTTATTTTACAGGCTAAAGTCACGTGGTTGGTTTCCACTTGTGTTGTGGGAGTTGAGTGGCTGCTCTGATTGACAGCTTGCATTCATCTTGTTGGTTGCTACACTGTGTATGTTTGGGAGAGCCAAAAATAGATTACAGAAAGTCAAAAGGGAATAGTTTTACAGAAAATTCTATTTACAATTTGTAGAGTTAGACTTGACTAACACAAACTTTACCGATCCACAAGGGCAGTTATTTGGACACACTAGCTCACAATAAATATAATAATAAAGAGCTAAGAAATATAAATGGCAAGTAGGGATGTAAGGATATCCAAGTCTCATGATACAATATCATCACAGTTTGACCCTCACATTACGATATTTATTGCGATATTATGGGAAAGCTCACTGTATGGTGGGGAGGCTCACGATTAGGGATGTAACAATAACCAAAGCTCTCGGTATGGTATTTTCATGATATTTTTGGAGGCTAACAAAACTGTGAATATTCTACTTTTTCCTTTTAAAATGTCTAGACGAGACTTAATCCAAAGAATTACTTAAAAGTGCTTAGAACTGTTATGATCTATTATGATCTACACTGAAATGGAGCAAAGGATCATGGTCTATGTAGTTCCCTTTGTCTTTTTTGCTATTGCTGCACCATGACTCTTAATTTAAGCAAAGAGTCTTGTAATTTAACATATTGTGATGGTCCATGATATTATTGTGAGAACTTTGATGACACCATATCGCAATATTTCAGTTATTGTTACATCCCTAATGGCAAGTAGCAAGAGACTGGTGTCAGATATGGCATAATTATTCAAATAGTAATTATAGTTTTAAATGATTTCCAATTCAGTTAAAGAAGCACTGTGTAACATTTCTGCAACACCTGCTTGTGTCTGTAGAGATGTTTTCTTCATCTGGAAATTTGTCTGTCTCCATGGTGACAAGACCCAGGTCAAGTTACAGGTCAGATCTATGAAGTTAAATCCCATACCTTGGAACATTCCAGGCAAAGCTACAAGTGGAGAAAATTAGGTGGTGGACAACCCACCAGAAAAGTTACACGATGTACCTTTAAAATACTTTTCCTCAATATGAAGTGAATTTATGAAGTACATTTGAATCGAAGTGGAGCATTTATGTAGTGATAAATCTCGACAAGTTTAGTGGGAAAAGTTTAAATGTGGAGATTAAAATATCATTAGAGCATCATTAGGAAATAGGTAGTTTTTCTCCCCGGAGTGTCTCTATAATGAACATATGGCCCTGATTTGGAAGCAACCGAGACTCATTTGTATTTTTATAGCTGTGTTTAGGCCACATAATGAAAAATACCTCATCAGCCAGTAGAGGTTAGGGCACTCATCCTAAACGGTCTGAAACTCATCCAAGACAAAATGATTTTCAGAAACAATAATATGCTACATTATTAATACATTAAACGTGAATGAAATAATTATGTGAAGATAGGCTATATTAGTGAAAGATAATGGATCGTCTTCTCAAAATGTTTCAACTGAACTAAATTATAAAAAGAAATACAAGGTGTAAATATTGTTTGGCAAAGATAGTAGGGCAGTAGTTGTAGTAGCAAGTAGTAGTATTAGTTTTATTAGCACAGGTATAAAGTTTCTACCGATTAACTTTACTAGTTAGTTTAAAAAGATCACAGTTTTTAGTTTACATTTCTATATATTTTAAACTGCGAAAAAGTAGTAGAACCAGACACTACAGCCAGTGTAAATCAATATGGCATCAGACCGTTTAGCCAAAGGGTAAAACATTAAATAAACCAGAGCATAATGTCCCTGGGTGTATTCATTGACTACTATCATTGAAAAAGGAGCTCACTTTTCTTCATAACATGCTTGAGTGCTTTCTGGGGCCCCTGTGCTCCTGCAGTCCTGGCTAGTGGCTAGAGCTTTTCAATGAAGCCATAGGGTGCTATATTTTACAAGCTGTGCCACTGGAAGAGGGTTTTTGTGCAGAGTAGACCAGGACATTTGCATTTGAAACAGCCCTACCCAGCCCCTTCTCTGCCTCTCCGCCTGCTTCCCTGGCCTGGGGCTAATGCTCTCTTGTGCGTCCGGAGAGGGCCAGCACCTGTGGATTATGGGTCCAGCTGTGGTCTGCAGATCAGAGCTGGGCCTGGCTTAAGCAGTGGTCCGGATGTTGTACCAATAATGATGTGCAAGACTGGAGAATGTGCACTGTGGACTGGAATAAAATGGGGTTTGTTTAATGCGATCCCTCTGTGTGAAATACGCTATAGGAGTGAAAGTGGAGAGGCGTTGATCCAGCCATTTCAGTTCAGATAGACTTAGACTTAGACAAACTTTCTTGATCCATACGGGGAATTACTTGGACACAGTAGCTCACATATAATAACAAAAAGAAAATATATAAATGTTAATAATAAATTGTAAATAACTAACACAAATAACAAGAGAATGTTGTCAAACATGGGATAATTATGTAAATGTACCAAGATGTAGCTAAAGTGAATATTTTATCTGATATCAACCATCAGTACAGAGATTTATAAAGGTGCACTGTGTACCTTTTCTCATTACTTGTCTCCATGGAGATGTTGCTTTGCTTGGGATGTGCCACAATATGGTATTAGACTTGCCCATCTATGTATTTCAAGGTATATTTGGGAAATAAAAACTATTTTAGTTAATTGAATGCAAGATGGATACGTTTAATGATGTACTGTGGAACCTTTAAACACCAATAGTCTATCCCAAAACTGATCCAGATATGTTATGTGATGGGTGATGGCTATGTTAAAGTGTATTTTTTAGTGCTGTCATGCGATTAAAAAAATTGAGAGATTAATTAATTATGATCTGTAATTAATTAATCTCATTTTAATCTCACCTAAAAATTGCTGAGAAAAGCCTTCAATTTGAGGTATTTTCATTTAAATTCATTATTACATTATTGTGGCAGATCAAAAGACTAATATAGATTTAAAAAAGTGACTTTATAAAGTCATTTATTGTTTAACAAATCTCTCCAAATTGGCTGTTGAGCCCAAGTCTCCATGAATAAGAAACTGTTTGTTGTAAAGTAGCAAAGACGAGGAAATCTGAACATAATAACTTTAACTCTACTTAAAGACAATAAAAAGTCCAGTCTTTCCTTAACCATATTAAAAATATCATTGATAGAGAAATGCTTTATATATGAGATCAGTGGTTTTAGTCCTGGTTTAGACCTGGTTTAGTCCTAGTTTAGTCCTGGAATGGATTAATCCTGGTTTTAGTCCTGGTGTTAGTTGTGGTTTAGTCCTGGTTTAGACCTGGTTTAGTCCTGGTGTTAGTTCTGGTTTAGTCCTGGTTTAGACCTGGTTTAGTCCTGGTGTTAGTTCTGGTTTAGTCCTGGTTTAGACCTGGTTTAGACCTGGTTTAGTCCTGGTTTAGTCCTGGTTTAGTCCTGGTTTAGACCTGGTTTTAGTTCTGGTTTTAGTTCTGGTTTAGTCCTGGTTTAGTCCTGGTTTAGACCTGGTTTAGTCCTGGTTTAGTCCTGGACTGGATTAGTCCTGGTTTTAGTCTTGGTGTTAGTTCTGGTTTAGCGGCGCACAGGAGGAAGCGCGGTTTACGCCGCGTACGCGAGAAAACACGATCCACACGCGGCTCACGGGAGCACGTCGGTGTCCGCGCAGTGTCTACGGAAGGAAACGTGGTCTGCGCGTTCTCAGGTTAATGACGATGATGAAGGTGTGTGCTTGTGTTTGTGTTTGTGTTTGTGTGCGTGTGTGTGTGTGTCCCCTCATGTGGCAGGTCACTATAGGACAGTAGTGCAGACATCATGAGCCTATGCAGGTTGTTTTCAGGCGATATTATATTTGTTAATTTCTTTAAAATTTCACGTCGGGAGAATAATTTCCAAGACACAAATGTGTTTTTACCTGTGCACTGCTGCCTCTGTTCTACTGGCTCTTCGACCTCGTCCATTGTGCGACTGACGCCGCCAACGTGAACATGACGTTTACATCGCTCTTACTGCGCGCGTTTTGTGTGGGTTTCCGGCAATGAGTGGAATTACCGAAATAAAAAAAATCATAAATGTGTTTTGTGTGTGTGTGTGTGTTGTTGTCCCAACAACACATAAAAACAGGTTTTATAATAAAGAAACTCACATACAGAAACACTAAAGTTAGAGATAAAAAATGAGATTAACTCGATTAAAAAACATAACGCGCTAAATATGACTGTAATTAATTAATCGCAATTAATGCGATAATTTGACACCCCTAGTATTTTTACCTATTAGAGGTTTGTCCAGTTCACACTGTAGTGCGTTATACCTTTTATAATCATAAGAAGACTCAAAATAGAGCCTCTATCATATAGTACTCTCCATTCAGTGCCACCACATTTTACCACAACCTTTCACTGACACACCTCAAAATCATATAGGCAAGGTGTTTGCAATGTCTTGCCCAAGGACACAACAACAATATAAACTGGTCCAAGTGGGAATCGATCTCCTGAGGTTTGAGTTGGTGGAAGAAAAAAACATTTCACTTAATCAAAAATTACTCGAGGGCTATCAAAACCCTCTCTGGAGTTGATTCTGTGTGAAAACTGCATTTGTATAGTGTGAGCGTTGTGCGAAGCTGGTGGTGGCACTTTCTCTTCTCACTGTGTATAATTCCTCTCTTGGGGCCTCTCCGCTGTGCCAGTTGTCTGGATGCCAGGCATAGTGCCACTGAGGCCCTTTCACCATTTAGGGCATTGGCACCACACTTGAACCGGGCAGCTCCTCCATACGTCTTGGCAACACCTCCAACTTAATGAGGCCAGAACACAGAAGCTGGGTTCTCGAGATGATGTTTCCACTGCGATCCATGTGAGCAGACAAGACAGAAGTGTGTCTGCTGACCTATAAATCTGTCATCTCTCATTTTGTTAATTTATTTCTCATTGGAAAGTTTGGTAGTGGACAGAATGAATTAACAACAATCTTAGCTAGGAAACTGCTAACCTGGTCTTTTCTGTTGTGGATACTGCCTTTTACTTTTTGTTCTATAGGTTTCTTTTATTTTTTTTAAATATAAGGCCTTTAAATCACATTCTTTTAGCTAATTACGACTTTTAATGTACATTTGCGGTCACTTAAGTCTCTTTCTTTCTGTCATTATTAAATGGCGTTCCTATAGCTCTGTCTGCTGACTGTTAAAAATCCATGTCTTACTGTTGGCTGTTAGAGAAAAGCCAGGCCAGATGTGGAATGGTTTACAAGTGCGTTTGATGTGGAGTCACGGAGGGTCAATTGGTTTCCATGTTTGGCACCATCACTGACTTGTGGTTTCCTGTAACACGCCTGCTCCAAACGCACAACAATGCCACATTCACAGCCCGATCAAAATCGTCATTGTAATGGGCATCAAAATAGCGTTCTAACACACATTTATGTCTAATCTGGGCTTCTCTTGTCAGTATATCAGAGGAATCTTCTGTGTGAATTTTTCAGTCGATGTCCGGTGCTTTTCAAATAGTGTACATGCCTGGATTGATAAATGTTGCCGAAAGCTCAAAGCCATATGGAGCTTAAATATAGACCAAAGGGACTAAAGGGAAGTTGGCTCTGGGAGATGTGTTTGTAACATGTTCGTTCATAATTTCCTGAAAAAGTTAAAATAAGATCACAAAAGAGGTTCAGTATAGCTAATCACACATACACTGTGATGACTTTAGTTTCTCACACACCCCATGGCTCTGTTTTACGTTACATGATACACTGAAGAAAGACCATTGACTTGTTAATTATATTATCATTGTTTCACGAAGCAAAGGCCCAAGCTCCAGCAACTGTAAAGTGAAGAAAATTATTTAATTGACTTTTTAGCCAAGAGAATTAAAATGTAGATGAATTCGCTTGATACTTATGAGTCCACAAGCTTGATTCAGTTTGCTGCAGATACCGTGCGTGCTTTTGCCAGGTTATTTTCCTAATGGTCTTCCAACACAAAGCATGTAGTGTTTTTTTTTTTTTTTATGCACATGCCCTTCCTCTTTATTCTAGCTTAGGGCCAGGCCTCTGTGGCTGGATTCCAAAAGTAGTCTTTCAAATAACATCTTTATTTGTTCTCCCTCTTCACATTGAACATTCTAGATGACAGCTCTGGTTTCCCACTGGTACAGAAGCCGAAATCTTAAATGATGCAAGACAAGTCAAGTGGACAAGCCAAACTACCTCCACTACGTGTTATCTTTTCCCCGTTTTCTACCCGCTCTCATTTCGGAGACACTTATCCAAAGAGCTGCCAGTGTAATGGCACTATACTTTAAGCTGCCATCAGTCAACAGGTCTTAATCTGTTGAGTCCAGCACTGTTCTCCACTGGGACTAAAGGCCTATTAGATTTCACTGATTTGAGCTCCCATAGTAATAGCAGTACCAACTGGCAACTGGGATTCCCCTGAAAACCTTCTTTCTCTGCAAGAGCGAAGAAGTCTACTGTACATTCCCAGACACGCCGTTATACAGAGAAAACAGATTGAAATACAGTAAAGTGCAACAGCCCCTGGTGACAAAATATGGCACCCAGACCAGGACTCAAAACTACCTCATGGGTGATACTGTGGTGCCGTTGTTAGTACAGAGCAAGACGGTTCCAGGCTCAATTCCCAGGCTGCATTGGGTCTGTGTTTCTCCATGTGTTCATATGGGTTTCTTCTAGTTTCTCTGATTTCCTATACCACTGAAAAAATAATGTAATTTCTTAGCATGTTCTATGTGACCTTTTATATGTTGTACTGTCAGTGTAAGTTTTTCGATTATTTACAATACTTTACTTTACATAACATCCTTTTCCATTGAGTATCTTAAGTCTCAATTATAAATAACTATCTTTAATTCACATCTCAACAGGGTACAACTACACACATCTGCATCAAATTGACAAAGCATTTAAGTTAGCCTTTTTTCACACCTCTCTAAAACCTTCACACAGTACAATTTGGTGTACATTTTGCACCTATTAGAACACAGTGTTAAACAGCTGTAACATGGGTTTTCAAATGTGTCTACAGATGCTATGGTCCGAGCCTGAGATTATTGGAGCTTTAATGATCTTTGCACAGCCGACTTTGCGAGTGCTCAGGAGGTGTTGGTTTCATGTGTGAAAAATCGTCTCTTCTGATCTCACTGATGATCTGATGAGTATCGTCTTTCACTTCCCGCTTTCAGCTGTGACTCTACATCCCTCAACCCCCCCTCACCCTCACACTCCAAATCCCACTAAAAAGAAATGCCAAAACATTTAAAGGTCCTATATCATGCAAATTCTTGACTCTTGTGAGCTTTAAGTCATGTTATAATGTTGTACCTTGTTAAAAACGTACCTGGAGTTGTGTTTTGTTTCCTTCACACATGTTGGACTATCTTCCTTTGAATATCCTTAGTTTGTCTACATCACCAAAACTCTAAAAGTTCTGTTCCACCTCGTGATGTCATGAAGTAGTAGTTATCAAGTTATTGGCAAGATTGGCAATTCCAGGACTGAAATCATCCAAATTACCCTATTGAAGGTGTATGGGGTTAAAACACACAGTGGAGCACTTCATGTATTACCACATGACATCACAAGGTGGAATAGAGTGTTTTCTTTTTGAGAGAAGAAGTCAGCCTGAATATGCATGAGTTTGTGTGTTAAACATGTGTGAATGAAACAAAACACAACTTCAAGTATGTTTGTGATGAAGAAACAACATTATTTATTATTAGGTGTTAAAGTCATACCATGGAACATTCCAGGAAAAGCAATAACATCATGAAGACAAGCAGATAGCAGGGCCTCCATCAGAAAAGTTGTGCAGTGCACCTTTACCTATAAAAAACTTTGTAAGAATGTGTCTCTAAACTATTTGTATCTAACTCAACCTCTACCGTGCCCCTAAATTGACTAACACCTTGTCAGCAGCACAATGAACCCTGGAGTCCATTTATCTCCATACATCAACGCAGGCGCTGCAGAGGAGGCTGGAGTCACACTGGGGTCACTTTAAAGAGACACAAGTTAATGTTCCACTGATGGACACTCAAGGGCAGGTGCTGTTTTTGTCCAGCCATGCTTTCGGCAAAGTATGAAAACCATACCCCCCGGCCAGAAACCGCAGACTGTGGTCAGGCGTCAAGTCCTAGTGGCTATAGTGTGAATGGGACAAGCTACAAGAATGTTTACGATTTTGCAAGCCCTCATTTATGGAGTTAGACATCTTGCGTTCATATGGCTCTCGTAAATAAAGAACACTGAGATAATTTACATTCTCACTGGTTAAAAAACACAAAAGAAATGAGATTCGGTGCGGTCAGTTTGGCAGTCTGGAAGCTTTTGTCTTGGACTGAGAGAAAATTAGCAGCTAGACAAATGTACTTGATTTGTGTAATTTGGAATTGCCAATCTGTACTAAACAAAAAGTAAAAGGAGCTGTTAACTTGAAAACTACCTCTTCATGACATCACAAGGGCTGCGTTCAGACTGCAGCCTGAAGTGACCCAAATCCGATTTTTTGGCTTCTATGTGACCTGTATCCGATCTTTTAATGACAGTCTGAACGGCACAGATCCGAATTTTTCAAATGCGACCCAGGACACTTGGGCTACGTTCAGACTGCAGGGCTTAATGCTCAATTCCGATTTTTTTGTGAAATCCGATGTTTTTGCGAGGTCGTTCACATTTCCAATTAAATGCGACTTGTCTGTGACTCCAGTGTGAACGGTAAACGGCCTGAAAGTGTCCTGCATGCGCACTGGAGGACACGATGACGTCAACCCCATTCGTCAACCGCAGCGAGCATGCTCTGTGTTTACGGAAGTTGTCAAAACATGGTCGCGAGCATTGAGCACCTGGCGATTTTACAGTTCCGGTTTCAGCCTGCTTCAGCGCAGAATAGTGACGTTTGTCGCTTGTTGATGACGTGTAGGTCGGATGGATGCGCTTTGGCCGTTCAGACTGAAGTCGCATGTCAAAAGATCGGATATGTATCGGATTCAGGACCACATATCCAAGTGGCCTTGGTCGCATTTGAAAAATTCGGATCTGTGCCGTTCAGACTGTCACTAAAAGATTGGATACAGGTCACATAGAAGCCAAAAAATCGGATTTGGGACACTTCAGGCTGCAGTCTGAACGCAGCCTTGGATATGTGCTCCTGAATCCGATACATATCCGATCTTTTGACATGCGACTTCAGTCTGAACGGCCAAAGCACATCCGTCCGACCTACATGTCATCAACAAGCGACAAACGTCACTATTCTGCGCTGAAGCAGGTGGAAACCGGAACTGTAAAATCGCCAGGAGCTCAATGCTCACGACCATATTTGGACAACTTCCGTAAATACAGAGCACGCTCGCTGCGGTTGACGCATGGGGTTGACGTCATCATGTCCTCCAGTGCGCATGCAGGACACTTTCGGGCCGTTTACCTTTCACACTGAAGTCACAGACAAGTCGCATTTAATTGGAAATGTGAACGACCTCGCAAAAACATCGGATTTCACAAAAAAATCGGAATTGAGCATTAAGCCCTGCAGTCTGAACGTAGCCAAGGTGGACAGAGATGTAGACAGAGTAATAATGCAGGATTACTTAAACTTATGTGACTGAAACAAAACACAACACCAGTGCTGTTTTTAAGGATGTAACAACATTATAATAAGGCTTAAAGCTCGGAATATAGAACCTTTAAACTGACATGAAATAATAACTTTACAGATCACAGTCAGTCTCAGTTACGCAATACATTCAAACGTAGTCCCAGATGAAAAGGGAAACTGATTCTCTCACAAAAACCTGGGGAGACTAACGCTGTGATTTACAACATGCAGGACAATTAATGCTGACGACTCCAATTAAAACGCCTGCCTTTGATCAGCTGAGGGAACAGGCCCCAGCGTAGCACACCATCTGCGACTGTGCTCTTAGATCAATCTGAAATGAAATAATTATGGCAAATTAATGGTGTAAAAGTCACTGATTGATACGCCGGGGATGTCTCATATTCTAATTGGGAGAGGAGGGAGGAGGCTGACGGGATACACTTAAAGCATTAGGGACAGGGCTGACAAAGGAGGAGTAATTGTTGAGCTTAACAAAATGGAGGAACAGTTATGTGATATTTTACCGTTTTGATTGGATTAACATCAATTGAAGTCAAAAGAAAAGGGGAAAAAAAGAAAGATATGTTTTCTAAATTGTTCCAACAACAGTAAATTCTTTGCTACACATTTATAATAAAATGGATTGTCTGGTAAAACATATGCTTAGTCTTTACCAAAAGACTGCAACAAACTCATTCATTTTCACTTTAAGATACAAGGTTGAAGCAGCAGGACGTTGAACAAATTTGGTCACCCTTCTTGAACATTTTGTAGGGATTAGACTTTGCGGTGTGGAGAGAGGTGGGTTGTGAGTCTTATTTTTTGTTTAATGTTTGTTCTTGTTTTGTACCTTGTTAAAATCTATTTTAAAAAGATACAAGTTTAGATATGATTTAGAGAATTTTGATATAGGCCTCCCACGATAAATACTATATTGACTTGACTTGGTTCAATACATGATGAATGGAACAATACTTTTTGGGGCTCAATATTTCATGGGTACTTTTTCTTTGTGCTCGTGCTCACATTTTGGTTATTTTTCTGCACTTTGATTTGAACGATTTGAGCTGTAGAAGGTTGAATTATGAGCTTCTATGACTCATTATTGACACAAACTAACTACTTAAACTGTTGCATTCTGTTATGTATTTATTGCAGCTCATATTTTTAACAGTATTGTACATTAAGAATTGTTTGGTTTGAGTATTCTCATTAATATTTCGCACTTCAAAATTTGTTTGTGACAGGCCTATTTAGAGTTAGAAATTCATCTTTGAAATACACCTTAAAAACCCTTCATTCAGAATATTTCTGTCATATAAATTCACACATACTTTTTGTGGCATTGTAATAAATTTAGCAATGTAAACTGATAAACAAATATAACAGTTATTCTTATATATATTTAACATAATAAAAAAAAAAAATGTAGTCTGTGTGTTCTGCCCACATCGAGATTGGGGCTAAACAAAGGGAGAATAAATAAGGCTGGCAGCTGCTGTGGCTGGTTATTGGCTTGTATATCTCTTCTTCACCTGAGAGCTTGTGTGACAGTCCTGGTCCGTATTCAAATTCACACATCCAAGCATACAATACCACCAGGGAGAAAAAACAGAATAACTGAATAAATAATGCTTTTCACAAGGCTGTTGACTTGTTTTGTTGCTCCGAAGAAACACAAAGGGAAGATTTCAAAAATGTTGGTTAAAAAGATAAAAATACTGTTTAATATGCACAGTTTATATTACTACACTTCCTGATTGAATAATTCTTTACATGCATTAATTTCCGTAACACCTGCTAGCTGAACAGGTGTGAGGAGCCTAAAACATGGTTACGAATGACTGAGGTGTTAATTAAAAAGGCAAAATATTAAAATGTTGCAAAGACGTGAGCTTAGACTTGTCAGACGGGTGAGCGAGGACAGCAGGTTTGCGTTAATTGTCACGGCCTTTCGTTTTTTGGGGAGAGATGTCAGGATCCTCACTGGGGCTCGCTCATTTGTGTAAGTTTTTCTGTGTTTTTTTTTTTTTTTTTTGTGCATTCACTCTGCTCCTTCTGTGTTTGGTGACCCCTCCCCCATTCCCTCTCTCCCTCTCTGCTTTCCATAAATAGCCAAAAGACAACCTTGATCTCAAATAAATAAAAGGGTGATTGTTTTTGTTTGTGTATGAAATTGTCAAGGCAGTTTAGTATTTTAAGTTGCAATTGGTATTTTCTGTCTCTTTAATGATATTTTACAGAAGTTATTAAAGGTTCTATTTTATGCTAAATTAATTCTTAGCTATAAACCAGGTTATCTCCTCAAAAACATACCTGGAGTTGTGTTTTGTTTCATTCACACATGTTTGAGTAATCGTTTATTATTAGTTTGTCTACATCTCCAAAGTTCAAACTCCTCTGTTCCACCTTGTGATGTCATGAAGTGGTAGTTTTCAAGTTAAGAGTTACCTTTTACCTTTTATTTAGTTGAGATTGAAAATTCCAGGGCTGAAATCATCCAAATGATTCTACTGAAGGTGTATGTAGTTTAAAAAACACAGTGGAGCACTTTCTGTATTACCACATGACATCACAAATGTGCAGGATTTGTGTGTTTAAACATGAGAATGAAACTAAACACAATGTCATGTTGTTGATACAACATTATAACGTCAATGAGAAAATAGCATAACATAGGCCCTTTAAAGAAGAGGACTTTTACCATTGTGGAACAAACAAAGATTCTCTTAGTTTAGTCTTTAGCCAGTAGAGTTTATGATCAGATAATGTTGTATATTTAATTGTCATCAGTGGTTGCTGGAGCTGGAGATGGAGAGGCTGAGGAGGCAGGTGGTTTTACTGCTGCATTTAAGACTGGGCAGAGCAGAGTTATGGCTCATAGCTGGAGGTGGAAGAGAGAGTGAAGAGAGAGTGTATTTAATGAATAACTTGATGAATAACTTGATTGATTGAGAGGCAAAAGTTGGCTGGAGGTGGAATGAGAAACAGGAACAACAACATTTGAACATTAGTGCAATGGCTTGACAGTTTAGCTGACAAATGGAGTATTTCATTTATTTAATCGTTTGCATTTTTTTTTAAGATTAATGACTACCTCCAACTTGTCCAGAACACTGCAGTTCGTTTTTTAAACCAACACACCCAGATGTCAGCACATCACCCCAGTCCTTTTATCGCTTCATTGGCTTCTAGTTTCTTTCAGAATTGACTTTAAAATGCCATTGTTTGTTTTTAAAGCTCTTAAAATCCTCCCCATTTGACTGAACTCCTGTCTGTTCACAACTCAAACAGGGCATTAAGTTCAACAAACTAACTCCTGCTGGAAGTCCCCAGAGCCAGACTCAAACACTGGGTGGGGTGATGGGGCTTTCTCTGTCTCTGGAACGAACTGCCCCCCGTTATACGCACTATCATGGACTTTGGCCTGTTTAAGAGCTTGTTTACACGAGAACGACAAAATATTTTATGGGAAGTGCCTTTTGTTTAGACGGTGATGGTGTTTTTGGGGTTTTAAAAACAAAAAAATCTGAAACTACTCTCCGGAGTGGAAAAGTTGAATATGCTCCGCCGTAGGGTTTTTGTCTATACTGCCCAAGACGCACAACTCCAGTCAGATCTGCTCACGCCACGTACAAGTTTACGTCACGCCTGGCATGCATACCCAATCGAATTCCATACACTTTTGCATCACCGTATGCATATTCCTTCTGAAAATGCTCGTCTAAACTCAGAATAAAAAGTGAAGACGCAATCCCACTTTTGCGTCTTCTGTTCAGACCGTCAACATTTAAATGTAGCCTAAATCCAGCCTCAAAATGCATCTATCAGACTGGCTTTCAACACTCAGTAATGCAGTGACACTTTGCACATTTGTTTTATTTCATTGTTTAATGTTTTTGTATGTTTTTATATTGTGTTGATTTTATTGAAAAGCACTTTGGTCACCTTGAGTGTTGTAAAGGGCTCGATAAATAAAGATTTATACTTCGCTATTACTTAAAAAAAGGGTGTGAAGTAATCATAATAAAACCCATTGAATGAAGTTATGAATTAAGTAACCAAGCAAACAAGCTATGACAGCAGTTTATAAATTATGCATAACTCTGATGATAACACTAACCATGGCTCACAGACTTGTCAGCTTTTATATTTAGTAAGTTGTGACTCTTTTAACCTTCGTGTTGCTGAAAAGTGGCAGAATCTTCAAAACAACAGCTGTTTATTTGTGGCACCGTCATTTTGACAAATCACCCCTGTGCATTTTATTCACTGAGAAATGTGCTACGTTTGCATTTGTGAAAGTGTGATGGAGAAAGTGCTGTATCCAGTCAAACCTCGCCCAGATGTCACTCCATTTATCACTATATTTACTCTACAGAAACTATCTAAACAGTAAAACAACATTCTGGCTCTATGAATACACAGGATCACATTTAAAGGGCCCATATTATGCTATTTTCTGATCTATGATAAATGTTGTTTCCCCCTTTGAAATTTACCTAAAGTTGTGTTTTAATTTGTTCACACATGTTTAACTCACAAAATCTGCATATTTAGGACGAGTTCTTCGACAGAAAATACTCTGTAAACTGGGAGGAGCACAGCAAAATCCAAAATAATGCTGAAATACTGAATGTGGAGAAATAAACCCATAAAAACCTATTCAAAAGATAGAAATATTTGCTGTTTCCTCATCACAAACGCACCCAGAGTTTTGTTTCATACACACGTTTTAACACACAAACCCTACATATTTTGGCTGAGTTCTTCTCTCAAACAAACAAAAAAAAAACTCACTCACTGTTCCACCTTTTTATGTCATGTGCTAATACAGAAAATGCTCCACTGTGTTTAAAACTTCATACACATTCACTGGAATAATTTGAATAATTTCCGCTCTGGAATTTTCAATCTCCACAAAACAAAAGGTAAATCGTGGCTGTTAACTTGCGGTTACTCAAACATGTGTGAATGAAACAAAACACAACTCCGGGTATGTTTTTGATGAGACAACATATTATAACCCTCACAACAGTCCATTTTGCATAATATAGGACCTTTAACCGTGTTTTGCTGCTGAAATATTCAATGTCAGATGGATAGAAAATAAAATAAGCTAAGTGTAAAGGTTAGGTGCATTTTGCATTCCATAAAGAACAACCTACGCAAACACAGGAAGAACATGCATTAAACTGAGGACCTTCAAGCTGCGATGCCAGAGTCGTAACCCCTGTGCTTATATGCATAATTCATTACCACGTCTTTATATAGGTGGATAATTTCCTCACCATTATGTAATTCAGTGTGACTTCAAAGAGGGTTGGAAGAAGAGCAAATTGGGGACTGTGACTGGTCCAGAGGCTGCACCAATCAACTTAGTAAGTAAATAAAAGATGCATTATGTAACTTTTCTGCTGGTCTCTATGCAGATGTTATTGCTTTGCCTGTAATATTCCACAGTACCTGCTTATCTCTTTGTTTTAATCAAAGGTTTCATCATTATTATACTGTGAATCCTTACAAACAACAACTAACTTCTCCATGGACATGAGAAAAGTTAGATAATGCACCAACAAAGGGAAAAAGAAATGATACAAGCCTACCACAGTACAGCCTCATTTTTACATGTAACAGTGGTATTTTACATTGTTGTCTTGTGGCATTTTTATCCTCTCATCTGGCTGCCTGTTGTTTACTCTTCACTCATGGTTTCCTCTGTGGTTTGATTGAAGGTTCTGACCGCTGCCTCCAGAGCTCCACCAAACATTCCCAGGAGCAGTGCTGTGGAGTGATGATGAATTACGTATTATAAAACTCAATATATATCATTTTATCTTCATGGAGACCCAACCAAGGCCAAGTTGCAGGCCAGATCTGTGGAGAAGTAACCCTGCTCACAACCAGAATGCCACTTTTCCTAGGTATTTTTGAGCTATAAAACCACCTGTGAGCTGTTTAATGTCTGTGGAACATTCCAGGTAGGGCTGCGTATCATTAAGAAGTTGCTGATACAATACATACCTCCATACATAGGTCACGATACGATACATGTCTCAATACAGTGCACTTTCGATTCAATACAATATATTTCAAATCGATTTGGTACAGGTCAATAAAAATAAAGGCTAAATCATGGCTGTATACTAAAGTCTTTGTTAAACCACTTCTTGTGCAAAGTGAATATGAAACACAAACATTTTACTCATCAAAACAGTGAAAATGTCAAATGTGTCACATAAACAAGTTTTCTTCCTCTAAACAAGCAACAAAACTGTAGCTGTAACAAAATAATTTTGTAAAATATACCAAAAACTACTCTTGGTGATCTATAAATACAGCAGCCCACGATATCAATACTGTATCATCATTATAAATGATACGATATTTCCATATTTTTGCACACCGCTAATATCAGGCAGAGCAATGACATATCCATAGAATCAAGCAGAAATGTTACAATGTAGCTTTAATCCTTTTAGTTGAATACTTTCTATTCTCCCATAACTGTCCAGTTTTTATTCCTTCTACATAATACTTAACTGAGAGATGTGCGTCTGTTAATGTGTCTACGTGTCCTAGTAGGAGAGTCCAGTGTCCATTATTCACCTTTTTCTGCCCCACCCACTTTTGTCTCTAAATTCTTCTAAACTGCACTTTCTTGTGGTAGCACTTCCAGTTAAACAGGGACAACCATTCATTTCATCAGTGAGAATTTGGGAGAGGAGGAGTTTTGCTGCTAAAATATGACATAAAGTAGATTGTTATTTGTAAAATGTAAAAATTTCATGTGCACCAATAAGTAAACAGTTCATCGATTCTCTGTGGGGCTTTAAAACGACTTCATAGTCCGTATTGAACTCGGCAGCCTCACACAAAATAACCCAACCCAAATGATGATGGTGGAAGGCACAGCAACGCCCGGAATAGGGTGAATGAATGCAAAACAATCCACAAGTGGCTGTACT
The DNA here is from genome assembly GCF_026225935.1 of Boleophthalmus pectinirostris. NCBI lineage: Eukaryota > Metazoa > Chordata > Actinopteri > Gobiiformes > Gobiidae > Boleophthalmus > Boleophthalmus pectinirostris. The sequence goes on along the minus strand of NW_026571175.1, from coordinate 20,306,205 downwards.
GCTGTGTATACGTACACATGTCTGTAGGTGTGTACCATGAGAGAACCCATAATGTTTTTTTCCTGGTGTCTAACATGTCCTCACCTGTGTGAATAAGCCTCCGTAGCACATGGACCACACACCCACAGCCGGAGGCACAGGTACTGTAATTATGACCACACATCACCTGCTTCTGGGATTCATGAATTACTGCTACTGTTAAACCGATACAAAGTTAGACGGGCTTTCAAAAAGTGAAGAGGAGAATTACAACAATGGTGCATTTTAGGAGCAGTAACAAGGAGAGAGGAGACAATGTGTTGCATTAAACAGCCTGGAAAAGTGAACCGTAGAAAAGCAAAGAGCAACTTTTAACCTTTTTAAAACCAAAATATGATAAAACCAGTATTCATTTTAAAATCTACACAGCAAGCTGGATAAATTCATGATAAATTATGATTCAATTAAAAGCTGTTCAACAAATACACTCCACACATAATTCACTTCTCAAGACAATACACATTTTTATGAAGCATCATTGCACCTCAACGTTCCCACCTAAAATTCTTCCAAAACAAAAGCCACGCTGCGTTACGGGCCCACCCCTCCCCCTCCTCCGCCCCCTCCTCCTCCTTTCCACATGTAACAAATAGTTTCCCAGTGGACTCTCCCCCGGTGAACACAATCAAATAAACAATACGGCTTCTTTTACTCCGAGCCGAGTGCCTATTAGAGAGAGCAAACGACCTGATTGTTGATTGTGTTAGCATGTCTGAGTGCTTCGCTAAATTGCCCACAAGGGTTGCCATCGCAGGAGTAGAGAAGGAGGAGGGAGAGGTTGGAGAAAAGGTAGAAAAAAAGAAAAACAAAACTCTTGACTTGGAGATGAGAGCATGTGTGAAGGATAGATTAGCCTGGGTTGGGAGTGTGATTATAGAGCTATTGTGGTCCTGTGGAACATATCATATCAGTGGGAGTCTCCCGCAGCTCGGGCTAAATAAATCTGCAGTAATCCCCGCCGTGAGCCCCGCCGGCTTCACCAGCACCTACTTACCAGGCCTAATTAAAACTTTCCTTGTCTTGCCTGGCTTGAATTTACGTGGCAGCTTGTGCAAATGTGTCTGAGGACTCCTCCCTCTCCTTTTTCCTCCTTTTTCCTGTGCAGCTCGAGCAGCTGAACAATGGGAAAACTGGCCAGGAATTGTTCAGGATTTGTCTGTCAAAATGTGTGAAATGATTTTGAAGAATGTGACAATGGTTTGTTGGTTTAATTCAAATCAATTAAGAAGAGTGCAGAGAAATATTAATAAAGATCCATTAAAATCCAAGTAGTTTAAACTGTGTAACTTTTGGTGTTGGATCATTTTCTTTTCTCTATGGAGTTATTACATGGACCATATATATGAATGGACATAGTTAACACATTAGCCGCTTCGTGCTAAACAGGAAGTTCGCCAGGAGGCTCTTCTGGCTCCTTCGGACTCTGGCTCCAATTGACTTACATCTTGTTGCCCCTTTCTTTAACTACTGCAGTGAGACTCGTCATTTTGGTCTTAAAATGTTCATATTAACCCACAACACATTATCCTGAATTTTTTTCCACTATTTTGTCTGTCAGAAAAATCCTATTCATAACATAGAGCCTGGCTCCAAATTCGCTCCTGTAACCATTAACATCAGGAACCTCATTTGAGTAGAGCCGAATGCTGCGGGTGACGTCACAATCACTTAGTCCACTTTTTTTATACAGTCTATGAGTTATCATGGATAGAATGGTGCACAGCAATCTAACCAAGGTGCCAAAGCACTTTATCAAGGAACCATTATCCCATTCACACACATTCATACACCAGTGTACAGAGACACTGGGGCACAACAACATTTACCTATGGGAGCTAGAATCGCACCATCAGTCTGTGGGTCAGTGGATCTGACCACTCTACCAGTGTTTACATCAAGATCTAATCTAAAGTCATAAGTAAACAAAAGTAAGTTGTTCAAAGGTTTCAAAGGTCATCAGGACGATGTTCTCTTGAGATTGCAACAATTTGCCTAATCATGCGGAAGCCATTATCTTCCCCCAAAACACACACATTTTTATAGAAAGACAACTCAGACTTCTTCCTGCCTTCTTTTGGACACAACACGACAAATGACATTACAGGAAAACTTGCTGGGGAATACAAAAGAACAGTGCGATGATCTAAATATGGCCTGCTCCACTTTAGCACAACGAGCTACGACATTATCAGTTCAATTATTGTAGCCCAGCTAATTATGAAGGCAATTATGGCTGCTTACATGGCAGGGGGAAGAGAGATGTGAGATTTTTGTACTAGATTTTGTGTGTTGCAAATTGGAGGAGGAGCGACCAGTGAGTTTCTTGGGAAATAAAGGCGGCTCACAGGGGGGTGCTTGTCACTTAATCATGTGAATTTGTTCAAGGTGACACAGAGATGCACTTGGGATGTCCCGGTCTGATTCCTCTTCCTCTCACGGCAACTGGGGCTTAATGAACGCAAGTATCCTGGGGCAACCAAAGAGGCTGTCCCTCAAATAGGAATAGTTTGATATCTTTTTACAGGGCCCATATTTCTCTATTTTCTGATCTATGTTATAAATATTGTTTCTCCACCAAAAAGGTATCCATAGTTGTGTTTTGTTCAATTCATATGTGTGTAACACAAATTTTCTGTATTTAGGCTGAATTCTCTTCTCTGAAACAGAAAACACTCCACAAAAGTGCTCCACTGTGTTTTAAAACTCCATACACCTTCACTAGAATAATTTGGAAAATATCAGCCCTGGAAATTTTAGCCTTGAATGTGAAGATCGACTAATAATATAGGATTACTTATGTGTGAATGAAACAAAAAACATCTCCAGGTAGGAGGTAACAGCATTATAACTATAGACTGTATATATAAATGAACATAGCCAATGTGTTCTGGCTCTTTCTGACACTGGCCCTTCTCTCTGTAACTGCTGCAGTGAGCCTCATAATTTTAATGTGATGTGATCTTAAAATGTTTGTATTAACTTTAAAAAAAAAAATCCTATTCATAATATAGTGCCTGGCTCCAAATTCGCTCCTGTAACCGTTAGCATCGCAAACTTCATCTGACTGAAGCTGAACGCTATGGGTGACGTCACACTCACTTAGTCTTCTCAACTTCTTTACACAGTCTATGATTATAACATGGCTAAAGCACAAGAGTGGATGTGCGTAATATATGTCCTTTAGTTTTGGGATGCTGGAGACCTAAAGGAAAATGGGCAGAACAGGCCTTATCTTGTGGAGCTGTTGCATGAAGGAGGAGTGGCAAGCATCATTAGTTCAGTGGACATTGATATATTTGTATTGATTGTTTTGAAGCTGTATGTCTCCTTTGAATGGAGCATTTACAATAGAGATATATCATTATGTCACTATAGTCTTTTTGATATTGATGTGAATTTGAAGATAATGCGGTTTTGATTTAAATGAGTTTTATGTCCTGGTATTTTTCTTAATCGAAGACGGCCATCAGATCCTGTTGAAGGAGTAAATGTTTCATCCATTGTTTATTAAAGGTACACTATGTAGCAATTGATACTTGAAGCCGATGGCATCAACCTTCCCCCGGGGGTGTGATGATAACTGTAGGCACTATTTTGTCTGAGTGTTATTAGACTTGAATATGAGCTTTAATCGCACCTAAATGGCACCATGAACGCTTGTATAGATCACAGGTTCCTGAAAATGTGTTGTTTAAATTTATTCTGTGTCTTTTCCTGAGTTTTCAGATTATTTTAAAGCACTGGGAGTGTTTGCTAATGTATGCATGCCCCCAGTGCCCATACACGTAGAACACTCCTAGCACAATGTCACTGCAAAGTATCAATAAAAACACCTATAATGTCCATACCGTGAAACATTCAATAAGAAGCATTGAGTACATCATGGAGACTTAGTTACAAGTTACATAGTACACCTTTAAAGCTCTCTCACAGTTATGTGGTTGTATGTTTGATGGCCTGAATGAAATAAAAATCTTAATCATGTCAGTTATACATAATATATACTCGGTGTCATACCTATTTTTTGTTGCATTTCTAATTTTCAGTAAACCACCACAACTTCTTCTCTTTTAGTTCAGTCACTCAGGGCACTTATAGATACAGTATCTATCACAAAAATAATATTAATAATAAAAGAAAGCAAGTAACAATGATCTGGCCATATTTTAACAGTGAAATGAGAGTAAAGAGTGGAGAGAGAGACATCCAAACAATCTCACAACACTGGAGCCAGCACAGCGACCAGCATAAGTTTTGCCGCCTAGACTGCAGCTACAGCGCTGTACAGGCACTTCATCACACAAACACTAAATGATTGCACCATACTTTTTAGATCCAACAACCGACTTCACAAAACTTATAAACTCCTTCATCAATGTTCGCAGATGCTCACACTGTAAATGACCATAAATCCGATAAAATGTTTCTTTTTAATCATTGGTTGAGTCATGGCCGCACAGACGTCGCTAACCACACAGTAAATTGAGTTGATTTGTGATTATGAAAGCCCTGATGAAATAAAAACATATTTATTGCGGCTGCTATGTAAATGAGCCTGGTGTAATCTGCTAAGGCGTATTAAATCTAAACACAGCAGACAGCGCTTTTATTGCCATCTCATGCTCTTTATTAATCCTTGCGCGCTAACTTCTCTATAGGATTTCTGAGTGAAGAGCCTGGGGAGAATGGAAGACAAAATCACTCCTCTCTGATTGGCTGATTGGAATTCAGATGGAGTATAGTGCTACAAGTGAACTACTTATTGTACCAGGCGCTAATCAGCAGCTATATGTGAGCTTTTAGTTAGAATATACCGTAGATCTGCTTGAATGAATAACTGTCTAAAAATGGCCTCTGCTAAAAAGTTACTTGAAAGTCCTATATTGTGCAAAATTGACTCTAGTGAAGACATGTTAGAAAGGTGTTACCTCATCATAAACATATCTGGAGTGGTGTTTTGTTTCATTCACACGTTTGAGTTACACTTTCAGAGTCATTACAGAATATGTTCAAAATCTGAAATAGTCAATATGAGCTCAGAGGTACGGCCATGTTTATCACAAAGAAAATCAGAACAAACATCATGAAATTTTGTTAAATCTGTTAAAGGGGTTGACCTCTGGAACAATTGTACAGAAGACCAAAAATTGTTCATCACTCTCTTGTATTTTTATAAAGAAGTTTAAATATTTAACTCTGGGCAGATACATGAATTATGAGTTTGTGCTGTAGTACTTTGTTGCATTGTTACTGATTTGTTTGGTTCCTCTTGCTGCATTTCTGAATATGCTCTTGTCAAGATGATGCTCTGACAAAGGAATAAAGGGTAGGCATAATAAGGTCAAGATTTAGCCTACACCTTTTCTTTCAGTGTATGTTAAATATGACGCTCTGTGAAATAATGTCAGAATATACGTGTGACCGAAATAAATTAATCAATCAGTCAAATCTTTAGTATTAGTTTGGCTACATCTCCAAAGCTCAAAATGCTCTGTTCCAGCTTATGATCTCATATAGTGGTATTTTTCAACTGAACAGCTACATTTTACTTTTTGATCAGTAGAGATATTCAAATCAGAGCTGAAATTATCCAAATGATTCTAGTGAACAACTATAGATGTTATTTATTGCTCCAAAATATCTTTAAAAATTAACTAAAACAAAAAAAAACTTAATTTTTACTGTGTGTGGGGTCATCTCTCCACAAACCTGACTTGCAAATCTCCATGGAGTTTATGGTCATACTGTGGAATATTCTAGGCACATCTTTATGGAGACGAGCAGGTAACAGACGGTCGACCGGACAAGTCACAGAGAGCACCTTTAAACCAGCCTTAATATCTGTAAAATTTCGAACAGCGCTACAACTAATTAATTATGTTGTTTATTAATTTCTAGTTCTGCTTTAATTGCAGCATGTAATTATCCCAGTTGTTGTAATCACTTGGTCAGGAAGGAAAAGTGGTTCAATGGGAAGTTTGAAAATGGTTTTGATTATTATATTGTATTAGAGTAAAATATTTTGAAAGTATAAAATCTGTAAAAATGGGTTGCCAGATAGAATACCAATCTCAGTAAGGAATGTATAAAATGTTCGTAAATAAACACTGCGCAAACTGTCAGGAGTACGCTCTTTATATCGGCACACAAAGCTGCAGAACCTGGCCAAAAAAAGATTTAAAAAGTCGTCCGAAAAGTGGAGAGCGGTTGCGCCTCATTGAAGCGATTGCCCTAATTGGACCAATCGGAAAAGCACCCTCTCCGCCATCAATCAGGATGCCTCGAAGGGCTGGACTCACTTCAACAAGCGCACAGGGGCTGCGAGCTTGGCACAGGCCCGACCATCAGGTGTATATTTTCATTCGCCGTGGATCTCTCTGGATGGGATTAAGAGTTTGAAGTAACGCCAAAGTGAGACCTAACGTAAGTCCCTGAGTGAAACCTGAGGCATTTGGAACAGCAGGCCGAGGAGTGGGCAGGTCCAGCTTTAGGCCTGAGGTATGAGGGGGGTAGGAAGGGGCGAGGAGGGGGACGGGGAGGGGGCTTGTCATCCTTAATGGAGGAATGTGGGTTTGTCTCCATGGGGCTGGGTATTCCCTTTCAGAGAGAAAAAAGCAGAGGCACAGAATGAGGGACAAGCGGAGAGGAGGTGAGAGGGGTGGACGCCGTGTGCTCCACTGGCCTAATTTCAGTTCCTAGAAACTCGAGCTGTTTCTCTCAAGGTTTTACTGCAGTACAGACAGAATCACAATCAAAAAGTCTAATGCTACATGACAGGTAAGAGGCCAGTTCATATTATTCAGGCCTAATTAAATTCAGTGTAGCCCCAGTAAACATGTTATTCAATCAGTACCATGACATACAGTAGTCACAATATAGGAGCAGAACTTCAAAACACTTTACATTGATTTTGTTGGTGCAAACGGTAAAAATGGAAGTAACAAGGCCCTATATTATGCAAACTTGTGAGTTTTTTGCCATGTTATAATGTTATCTCATCAGAAACATACCTGGAGTCTTATTTTATTCACATACGTTTGAGAAACCTTTTGTTATTACTCTTTGTCCCCAAAGCTCAAACTGCTCTGTTCCACCTTGTGACGTCATGAAGCAGTAAACCTTTGACCTTTATTTCAGTAGAGACTGGCAATTCCAGGTGTATGGGGTTTAAAAAGAGTCACGCACGCTCTGTACTACCACATGGCATCACAAGGTGGAAGTGAGTGTTTTCAGTTTGAGAGATTTACCCAGTCTAAATGGTAAGATTAATTTGAATGTTACATTGAAGTCCGAACATGTTTTATCTTTTGTGTAATGATTTAAAACAACAATGAATAGATCAATGAAGGATCAGCAGCTATGACTTCTCTCAGCAGGTTCCGGTCACATTACAGGCTAGACTGGCTTCACAACTTCTGTAATATTATTTCACACATTACAAAATACACAGGGAAAGGTGAGTCATTTTATTGCTTAGCTGTGGAAAGGATTACTCAATACAAAACAGCAGTGCCAGGTGAAACAGAGCAGTGAAAGTGAGTTCGAATCTCTAACATGTGTCCCAGATGTAGTCCCATGTGTTTCTTACAGGCAGAGAAAGTCACTGCTAAATGTGGAGGTGGTCTTTTATGACTATAGAGACTGTGGAAAGGCGTTTGGGTGCGATGTTCTTGGTGTATCATTGATTGTGTGAGTAGCGTGGTGTGAGGTGGTAGGTGCATGCATGTGTGTGTTTGTGTGTGTGTGTGTGTGCGTGCATGAGTGTGTTTGCTGTGGGTGTGTGAAAATGTGAATCACTGGTATCTGCTGTTCCCACTCTTTGCTCTAACCTACAGAGCATACCTATAAGTACGTGTTCAGGACTAAGTTTTTTTGAGTACAAGTGGTATTTTAGATATATTAATCTGTCAAATAATACACAATTATTTTAATTATTATATTATATACACTTTAAAGGGCCCATATTACACTATTTTCTGATCTATTTTATAATGTTGTCCCCTGATGAAAAACATACCTGGAGTGGTGTTTTGTTTCACTCACACATAATTAACACACAAATCCTGCATATTCCGATGGAGTCCCTCAAACAGAAAACACTGATCCCCCTTGTGATGTCACAACCTTCAATAGAATTATTTGAATAACTGGATTTGGGCATTTGAATTATTTCAGGACTGATATAATCTAAATCCCCATTCCCATCTCTAGTGAATGAAAGGTAAAAGGTACAATAGATATTTAGCCTGATTCATCTGCCGGTTTCACTTCGTGGAAACCGTCTGACCTCGTAGCATTAGGATTAATTTGCTCGATGGTAGGTGGGTACTTTTTTTATTTAACCAATCGCTGCTATTTTGTCGAGACGTATGTAATGCACCCGAATGCACAGTGGTGCCAAGTAATTGCTGGCTTCAAAGCTCTTCGCTGATTGGCCGGTGTGGGTCTACAACTTCCGGGGTTCTTGCAAACTGTCTAGTGTATTCCAATTCCTGACCTAGTCGCTGGAGAGAAATTAAATTGAGTGGAGGCACTAGGTGGCGCCAGCCTCGCTAGTACATATTAACTTGAGGACTGAAATCGCTTCATGACATCACAAGCTAAAACAGAGCATTTTGAGCTTTGGAGATGTAGACAGACTAATAAATCAAGGTTATTAAAATGTGTGAATGAAATAAAACACAACTCCAGGTAGGTTTTTGGTGAGGTAACATTTTTACATGGCTTAAAGCTTAACTTTAACAACTTTTGTGCCTTTTTATTTTATATGTTATTATGAATAGTTTTATGGTGTACCATATCACCAAAGAAAATTCCTAGTTTATAAATTTTGTTAACTTTTTGACAACTTCTCTGATCAATCTTTTTTATTGAAAGTCATATTTATTTACTCCCTCTATCATTCAGATGGGAATAGTTAGTTAGTTTACATTATATAAAAGTCATACAAGTAATATAAAGATTGACCCTAGAATAATAAAAATTTGTACAAGTAAAATGAGGTAATGTAGAAGAACACAGAAACCCAACTTTGTCCTCAACTTCTGTCTTACTTCAGAAATGTTTATTTATTTGTCTGTAATCATCAGGATCAGCCCTGCGCAGAGACCCATTATTTTCTAATTCAAGCGCTGCCCTGTCCTCTCCCTTTAACCCCCACCTCTCTTCCTCCTCGTGCTTTACATCACCAAACGCTTTTAATTTGTCCAGGCGGAGGGGACCAGGGGGGCTAGTGAGAGGCACTCGCCCAGAGCCGCTTTGAGCTGTTGCCAAGCCCTCTCCTCAGCATTGTGCTCCTTACAGCTGGGCCCTCTTCGTCTCCTCCATACTTCTTTTTGTTGGGGCTTTTTTGCTACAGGGGGGAGTTGGTGCGAAGGAGAAGGGGGTCACTTGTCATGGGGCCAACTTAGGGGGGTTCCCTTGCCTCGCACGCACACACGCACGCACACACACTCAAAGACATTGGTGTATACGGAGACACACACCAGTGGCAATAAACAGCGGGGAGGCAGAGAGGGGCTGAATGTGCAGGACAGAAGGGGGAGGTGAAGGGCCAACACGGCACACTCTGCTTTTCTCTCTCTGAGCTCAAGGAGCACGGCACAAGTTTGTACGCTGTCATTTAAGGAAAGACGGGCAAATGTTTAACTTTTCAAGGTGAGTGTCTGTCACCTGCTTGTGTTACTGCTTTGCATAAAAAGTTCTACAGTACAGTATCAAATGTATCCTTGTACGTGGAGATAAAGAGGTGACACAACCCGGCCAAGTTAGGTCAGATTTGTGGAGAGGCGACCGTATGTATGATAAGATAAGAGACCTTTATTTGCCCCAGCCTCCGGGAAGTTACTAATTCACCTTTTCCATTATTATATTCCATTTATCAAAAGTATTGGCTGTTCTCCACCTAAAATTCAACTCCATATGCACTCTGAAAACAATGAATAAACTTTTTCACCTTCTCTTTTTGAAGTTAATTACATCTTATGACCACAAGTAAAGATCCTTTGTACAAAAAGAGTCAATAGGCTTTTTGTGTTTAAGAATACTTACCAAGATTAGTCCAAATACTCTAAACATTGTTGTGACTTGACACACCCAGCCCTAAAACCACAGTTATATTATCAAGCATTATCTTGTCGTGACTAATTAAAGTCTTATTTGCCAGGGTGAAAGTATCAGTGCTTTGAAGCTGCATTTAAAAACACTTTGCCACATCCACTCTACTACTAATATTTTTGCTGTCAAGGATTTTCACTGTCTGTGTTAAGAACTGGAAAAAACTGACTTCAGAAACAAACTAATCCACAAACGACATGATCAGTGGATAGAGCCACCGGAGCGGAGGAATAAAGAGGCTGTTTGAATGATAGGACGCCAGAGTGTTGCAGAAGAAAGAGAAGAACCCAGGACGAGGCAGATGAAATGAGAGAGAGAAGAGAGAGAGAGAGAGGGATGGAGTGAGAGAGAAGGAAAGAGAGAGACGGCGTATGGAAGCTCCAATAAAGACCCAGATCTGATAAGTGTGTCTCTAAGGACTTCCAAATGTCCTTTTATCTGCGGCGAGAACGCTGATATTAAAAACCAGCACACGGAGATAGCGCCCGTCATTTGCTGCCTTTTTACCGACTTATTACTGTAAATTAGATCAAGAAATACAGCCCCAGTTTAGAAAAAAAGTTGAGACACTGCATGGTTTTCCATTAATAGTATTGTATGTAGATGATTATGATTTACAAGACAGTGCACACAATAAAAATACAAAACAGATTCTGGGGTAGATATTACTGCAATCAGGAATACTAGTTTTATATGTAGCACTACAGAAGTACTTTTTGTAATATTTTCTTGTCCTCATCCCAATTTGTGTGACTTGTGCTGCCATGAAGAAAAAAAAAAGAGATAAGATTTATATGAGAGAGAGAAATTATCACTGAACCCACTGAAATTAAAATACTGTTATTTGACTGTAACATTCATTATTTTATTTAAAAAATATTATGTTTTATTTTACATATTGTCCCAACTTGAACTATACCACACAAGCTGAACTAAGTGATTCACAGTGACGTGCATATTGTATGAGTTTGCTGGTAGACTCACACAGAGCTGGACAGAGCTGAGTCAGGCTCTGGTCTGTCAGGGCGGCCCACAGTGTCGGTGGTGCCCACACTGAAGTGGAAGCCAGATGGAGCAGCCACCAACGGGACACTGTTTAATGTGGGAGAATTACTCAGCAAATCAACTTATGATGAAGCATGTATTGACAACAATAACTGAAATATCATGAAATTGTATCGTCAAAATTCTCACAATAATATCATGGACCATCACAATATATCGAATATCTCTTTGTTTAAATGAAGAGTTATTGTGCAGCAATAGTTTGAAAAAAGACTGATCGAACTACTTTGACCATGATCCTTTGCTCCATTTCAGTGTAAACTACATGAAATAACAGTTCTTAGCACTTTAAAGTCTTAGTTCTTTGTATTATGTTTTGTCAAGGCATTTTAAGAGGAAAAAGTAGCATATTAACAGTTTTGTTAGCCTCCACAAATTATCGCAATAAATAACGTACTGTGAGATGTATATCATGAAAATATCGTACCGAGAGATTTGGATATTGTTACATCCCTAATCATGAACCTCCCCACCATATATCATGAGGTTTCCAATGGTATCGAATAGAGTGAAAAAATGCAGAGCACACTCAGATGGCTGATGTCCAAAAGTTTTTTTTTATTTTCAAAGTAATGTTTTTTGGCAAAAAAACCTTCATCAGATATTTTACTTGCTTTGGACCACAGCACACATGCTTTCCCACGGTATTGCAATAAATATCATACCGTGAGGTTCATACCATGACAATATCATACCATGAGACTTTGACCCCTAATACCCCTGCCTGTCTCCTGCCTGTCATGTAAGTCGATAAGTTTATTACTATAATGTGGAACCTCCAAGGTAAAGCAACAGCATCTGCAATACGATGAGCATGTGATGCCACAAGGCCAACTCAAAGGTGAGGCGAGTTACAGTTTGAGCAGTAAAAACACTGTAAAAACAAAAAAAACTGTAATTGAATAAATGAAAGCCAGATATGTTTAATGACACACACAGTGAAACATCCCAGACAGGTGTAAGTTACAAAGTTAGTGCACCTTTAAGATATAAGGAAAAATTAATTGTTTTAAGATTAGGATCATTACAGAATGTGTGGAAATGAAAGTCTTGAGACCAGATACAAGTTGTAGCCGGAAGGGGAATCTGGTCCAATTCATCTGGCTGACACGGTTTATATTTTGTGTTTAGGTGCATGCTTCATTAACTGGGGATTAAAGTCATGGTTTTAGTTCCATTTCGTTTTATTTTGACAGTGTTACACCACAGAACATCAAATTAGTCTAGCAATTTGAAGAGACTGAAAATAAGGTTGACTACATTCAAATCATGCCCTCTAAAGGACCGTAATCTTTTTAGTTATTTTTGAATTTATGGCCCTTTCATGTTGTATAAGTATTCATCAGGTAAATAGCCCACTTAATTTACCCCCAAATATTCTGTAATGTGACAAAGGGGGTCTGGACATTTCCTTTCAAAGTTAATTAAATGAGTGTGTACTGAGTTATTAGCTGAGTTCAGTGGCCACAATAAATGACCATAATACACAAATGGACTACTCAGAGAAATCAAACTTGTGACTTTATGTGACGTTGAATTAGAGAGTTCACTTCACCACAAGCTGAAAAAAAGCCCTGTGGATGTGGCAGACAGATGAGTGGGCTCTGTCATCCCTCACTAATCAAATCTTTAATTAAACATCTTTGCACAAGCTGATACGCAATTCACATCCCTCTGCCAATGTATCTAAAAAATGTGTTTAATTTGAATAACAAATGAATCCTTTTAGTTGGAGTGCTGCAATTTTCTCTCAAATGTGCGGATAATGATCTGACTTTGAAAGGGATGAGACGGAGTTTGGTTAAGGTTACATCGCCATGACGACCTGCGGAGTTGACGGGACGGGTATGTAACATGCTTGTGAAGATCCTTGTTTTATTTGTGTTTGAGCAGCCTGCCTTGTCAATATCAAGTTTATTTTTGGCTCTTGTGAACTACAGATAAGCTAACACTGCAGAGTTGTTGTTGCAAATGTCATGAAAACTTGTGCAGCTGTGAAGAGGAAGTTGTTGTGTAAAAAGTGTTTGAATATGAGTATTTATATTTTGTGTTTGCTGGAGATAGCAGCAGAAGTAGAATACAAGATTGTGTTAGCACCAGCTGCAGTAGTGTGATTGTTACAGCTGTAATAAAACTGTCAAAGGGAATGTGTACTAAGGCTAATGTACAAAATATAACTCACTATAAAAGGGACTTCTAGGTATAGTGACTTATATTAAGAACATAAGTAGACTTTAGTAATAGGTCATATATTATGCAAAATTGACCTGTGAACTTTAAGAATGTTGTTATTGCATCAAAAACATCCATGTAGTTGTGTTTTGTTTCATTCACACGTTTCATTAATCCTGCATTATTAGTCTGTCTACATCTCCCAAGCTTAAAATACTCTGTACCACCTTGTGATGTCATGAAGCTCTCGTTTTCAAGTCAACAGCTACCTTTTATCTTCGTTCAGTAAAGGCTGGCAATTCTAATGCTGAAATCATCCAAATGATTCTAGTGAAGGTGTATGGAGTTTAAAAACACAATGAAGCACTTCCTGTATTACTCATGACATCACAAGGTGGAACGGAGTATTTTTTTGTTTGAGAGAAGAATCTCAAATATGCAATGTTTGAGTGTTAAACGGGTGTGAATGAAACAAAACACTACTATAAAATATCGCAAATTCTAGTCATTTTAACTTAATTTTAACTTAACTATTTACAGTGTTCTCATTCACCTACACCTTTTGACACCTTTTGACACCTTTTGTTTTGTGTTATTGTAACTTATATTTACTTGAGTTTAAACTTGTGTACACTTCTGATCACATATTCTCAAGTGATTTACACGAGTCCTTTGTGTTGGCAGTCTGTCCTCGGCTCCTCTGGGCCTGGCCTCTCTACACTCTGGAGGAAGTGTGACCGTGCTGTGACTGGAGCAGGCTTACACTTCTCTCTAATCGCCTGGGAAACAGGAAATTGTGGTCTAGGAAAGAGTAATGTTTACATATAGGTAAGATTGAACACAAACCCTCCCCCATTCTCCTCGCTCTGCATTTTCTTATTTCATCTCTGTTAATAAACATATTCAATGGTGTTATCTGAATTTCTTTAAGAATATGTTACGTGATCAGTATTGGTAGAAGTACTTAGTTTTGTGAAGAGAAAAAACAGATATTTGAGTAAAAACAAGCAAGTAAAAGTATCACATGATAAAAATCTACTTAAAAGTTTTTAGAGCTGTTTAAAAAAATTTTAAAGAGTAAAAAGTAAAAGTATTTCATGCAGATTTTGGAATCTAATAAAACTTCAGATGTAGCAATTTTGATACAGATTTGTGCTGAACTGTGCTCAATAGAAACAGTTGAATCAGTAAGTTTTTGTTTTTTTCTAGGTTTTATTTGTATATCTGTGTTTCCTCTAACTATGATCATGTTCAAAATTAAACCATCCCCCTTTCCAGCAGGTCTCAAACTATAATAAAAATTTCAAAGTAAAAAGTATCCACTCTAAAATCTCCAAAAGTACAAATAACAAAAATTTTGTACAGTATTTTATTACTTTTACTTCATTACGTTCCACCACTGAAACACAGTGAAACAGTCTGGGGCACACTTTCTAAAGCCACTTGAGGACACAACAGAATATTCAAATTCTTTCGCACGAGTCTCCTTTTAAATCTCTTAAACCTCAATGACGCTCTTAATTCCAACAAAGAACTGAAGGGTACTGTAAGGCTGCTCGTCAGACACACTTGAGAAACTGTCAAACATTTTATCATAGAAATATTTTACCTTGATGATCATTTGAGAAATTCTCCATATATAGCTCAGATCCATGTGAATACTTACTCATCAATAAACTTAGTCTTGGGCAAATTGGCGGGACTGGACATTGGTCTGTAAAAAGAGGGTTGAGGTGAGGGAGGTTTTCATTTTTGTTGTTTAATTTTTGGTTTAAAAAGAAAAAAGAAAATGAAATAATAACATCTGAGCGTTAGATAAAGAACCAAACTTTTTGCCATAACTATCCTACATATCTGCCACTGAAGTCTAATCATTTAAATTTCAATTGTACTATTTCACCACTTTCTTTCACGTTACACTACACTCTAGCCTTACCAAATTGGCTGTTCCACCTCCTCACCACCTCCTCTCAGGTTTTCTGCTCCTGAAGAGTCTCTTCGCTCAGACTTGGCTCAGATCCAGTCCTGTGCTTGTCTCCCACTCCACCCTTCACTCTCCATTTAATCTGCTTCCTGTCTGCCATCTTTAAAACGCATCCTCCCTAAGCGTTTAAACACACTTGATCACACATTTTAACGGGTTAATGGTGCAATGTGTAACTTGTCTGCTGGAGGGTCTGTCACCTGCTTGTCTCCATGTAGATGTGCCTAGAATGTTCCACAGTATGGCCATAGTCCTATGACTCTCCATGGAGATTTGCAAGCCAAATTACATGTTAGATTTGTAGAGAGATGTCCCCATTCACAGTGAGAATTTATGTTTTTAAGATATTTTGGAATAATAAGTCACACAACAGCAGTTAAATAAACCAGGATAGATTAGTTCAACACTATACTGTGGGCAATTAAAACCAAAGCATTAACATCTGGACTAAATGTTCTTCCAGTTTTTTCTGAGCAATAAAATATCTGTAATTGAATAAATGAATGATACATAATTTTAATGCCATACTGTGGAACATTTTGGGTAGCCACTCAAATCTCCATGGAGACAAGTGTACCCTCCACCAGAAAAGTTGCACATTGCACCTTTAATGTTATATACTCAAGTCCAATGGGAGAGGAGTTCAGGAACAGGGCTATAATTTAGGTTAGGAAAATGGTTTGGGGTAGTTAACATGTTAGCAGCACAACATTACAAAACAACTTTGTTACCTACAAGCCGTATCTCATTTACACAATAAAATAATATGTAAAACAGGCCTGTTCATAGCAACAGAAGTTTACACATTACTGTAGTAACCAGAGCATTACTTCTTCCATCAGGATCACAGACTGAAGGTCCCGTATTGAGTCAAATTGACTCTTGTGAGCTTTAAGCCATGTTATGATGCTGTTACCTCATCAAAAACATACTCATAGTTGCTTTTGTTGTGTTTTTGGGTAATCCTTTCTTTTTGATCTGTCTACATCTCCAAAGCTCAAAATGTTCTTTTCCACCTTGTGATGTCATGAAGCGGTAGTTTTCATGTTAACGGCTGCTTTTTACTTTTTGTTCAGTAGAGATTTGCAACTTGAAATTATCCAGATGATTCTAAAGAAGGTGTACGGAGTTTTAAAGCACAATAAAGTACTTCCTGTATTACCACATGACATCACAAGGTCTTTTCTGTTGGAGAGAACAACCTAAATATGCAGGATGTGTGTGTTAAACATGTGTGAATGAAACTCCAGGTATATCTTTGATGAGAAATGAATTATAACACAGATCAGAAAATAGCGTACAGTAATATAGACCCTTTTAAAGTACGATCATTTCCTGACGTACAAGCATGTGTCTCCGCCTTCGTCCCGCGGCTAAACCTGAAACTCAACCAGCCCGTCTTCCTGGTTCCACCATCAATCATATCCACTCCACATCTCACTCTGGCCTGCAGCGCTTACTCCCTATTTCATGGATCAAGGCCCCGTGCGTACCCCATGTACTTGTATACGTGTGCGAGTATTTGCATGAGGGATGAGGAGGCCGGTAACCTGATCTCCGCTCTGTTCTCCTTGAAGGCCTGTGAATAGCAGTCAGGTAGGCGCACCTGGAGCCACAGTCCATTATGGTCCTCTTTAGACCTGCAGTTAAAGTTCACAGGTCTTGGGTGTCCGCAGTGTTGACAGTTGCACATTACAGAGACAAATTGAAGTCCGGGACGTGTCTTCAGGCAGTGCAGACAAAACATGGCCGCGCAATTTAGAGCCAGCGTTTGGGTTAAGCTGTCAGCCACTGTGGCACTTTGAATAAATGAGAAAACTGACCTGGAAAAGTCAAGATGCTGCAGAAGATAGCAAAACATAGCAAGCTGCCAACAGTGCTAATGAGATGTTTAGACTCTTCACTCAATCACTTATTGAATTTGTGATTGACATTCACATGACATTTCACAAACTTACTGATCATTTATTCTCTTATGATTCTTGATAAACCAAAATGCACAGATTTCAATCATTTTGGCAACACTCTATAATAGCTACACTTTAATGCTGTAGTGGACAAAGACTTAATCTATAATAAACACTTTTTCAAGAATGGTTTCGGCTAAGTAGTTACTAAGTTTGATTTAGCATTTGTGTAGGAACGTGGAATGACTGGTAAATTGAGAGCTTTTCTTTCAACTCAGCTCCAATACTGTGACCACATCACGGCAGATAATCATGAGCTTTGGGCAATAACTGAAAGGACAAGATCGCAGATACAACCCGTCAAAATGAGTTTACGCCGCAGAGTGGTTGGCACTCCCTTGGAGATAGGGTGAGGAGCTCAGTCACAGGGGAGGAGCTTGGAGCAGAGCCGCTGCTTCTCACCATCAAGAGGAGCCAGCTGAGATGGCTCAGGCATCTGCTCTGGATGTCTCCTGGATGCCTCCCTGGGGAGATGTTCTGGCTATGTCCCACTGGGAGGAAGCTCTGGGGAAGACCCAGGACACTTTGGAGGGACTATGTCTCTCAGATGGCCTGGGAACGCCTTGGGGTCCCCCCGGAGAAGCTGGAGGATGTGTCTGGGGTGAGGGAAGCCTGGGAGTCCCTGCTTAGATTGGCCCTGTGACCCAGCCCTGTATAAATGGAAGAAAATGGATGAAATCTTGAATCATGTTTGATAAACATTTGTTCAAGCTTTGTTCAAGCTTTACTAAGGCTATTTAAAGAATTTACTGAAACTCCTTACCAAAAGTGATAGTAAAGGGTCACTCATTAGCAAAGTGTGGATGAGTGGTGGGGGTCAGGTGGTCCTAACAGATTTCTATGTAAATGCAAAGGAATTTTTAGGTTTGGCGGCAGGGGAGCAGACAGGGGTTAAGTGGCTACAGAGCTGGTTTACCAGAGTGCCCTGATTTAGTCTGTGGTGGAGGACAGAGCTATCATTAGAGCTCAAGCAGGCACACCACCACTACTCTGCACCGAGGACCTGCAGCCACGGCAACCACGCTCCCATCATCCAGGATTTAACTTTGGCTCTGTGAGGTTTCATCTATGATAAATTATTATGATACACATGTCATCGTGTGTTTTCAAATCCTACTATTTTCTTCTTCATATTACACAGTACTGCGGCTTAGTGTACATTTGGGAAAGCTTGACAAATTATATGATATCACAAATGATAATAATTTCAACCAATTTACATTGTATTACCTTATTTTATTTGTTTTATTTACACAAGTCATGTCAGCAGTGGTTATGTGAGACTGACAAGTAGCTTTATGGCTATGACTGAAAGATAATGAAACTTTTCTGGTGGAGGGTTCACTACCTGCTTGTCTCTATGGGAATGTTACTGCTTCACTTGGAATAGTCCATTTTATGATATTAAGCTTATCATCTAGGATTTATTCATTTAGTTTTTTATAGCTCAAAAATAGAATAATTCCTTCTGTGAATAGGAGGACTCTCTGCAGATCTGTAACCTGTAATGTAGCGGACTGGCAATCTGTATGTGGGCCGATTGGTGGGGGAAAAAAGTCCAGGGCTGTTTTTTTTTAAATGTGCATGCCTAATAGAGCTGGGAATCACAGGGTCCTTCACAATTCGATACAATACACAACTACAATACACACAATACAATATTATCACAATATCACAATATCACAATATGGCTATACATACCATAATCACACATGACATATTATGAGTTTTTTTTTTAGAACAGTATGTGCAAAATGAATATGAATTACATCTGCATTAATCACTGAAACAGAGAATTTGCCCAGTGTAATGCATAAACAAGTTTCCTTCCAATAAATAAGCAACAAAACTGTAGTGGAGTCAAAAAAACAAAACAAAAAAGCTAAAAGATACCAAAAAGTCTTGATCTTGGTGATATATTGATACAACAGCTCACGATAACGATACTGTATCACCACATTTTATATCACAATATTTTTATATTTTTGCACACCCCTAAATGTATTTACAAATGTTCAAATCATAGTGATAAAACAAAAGCCTTGACTCAGAGTGTGTAATGATGTTAGGACGTCATTGCAGACATAATTGACACTGACTGGTCCCTTCCATCTAAAGTCGGCCTATTTATAGACAGTGCCACTTGTGGTTTGACAATTAGTGGAGTGATGCAGTGGTGTTGGTACATGTAATTAGCTGTTCTTCTGCTCCAGACTGCAGAGGTGGTTATTTCCTGTGGCTCTCTTGTGGTACCTCTCTTTTGTCTTATGTTTTTGAGTGCCTTCAACCTTTTTGTCGACCATAAATGCTACCAAATAGACCCCCAGACTCTAAACCATAATTTGAATGTAAATACAAGTGTAGCGTATTGTGCGCTGGTGAGTAAAGTGCATCCTCCATTAGCGACAAGATCCTTAGATCCTTAGGGCTTTTTTAAATGGCTCTTTTCAGTTGTTCGTATGTTCACTCTTCCCCTTTTGGGCTTTGTTACGACATGACAGAACAACAAAGAGAAAATGATCACAATTCCTATCTAGGGCTTTTTCCTCCGCACTTTGTCAACTTAATGTTAGCTTGCATCAAATAATTATCTCAGTGTTGATGGGAATCTAAAGACAAGCCTTTTTAGGAAACTAATTAGAAACTTTTAAGATCATTTTGCATGCACTGATAGCAGTCCCACTTTTGTTGCCTTCTCTGATAAAGAAGCCAGTCTTTTGAGGTTTAAGCTGTGAAAAAATATACAGTTATTTTATGTCAACATCAGGAAATTACAGGCGGTGATCTGCTTTCTCCCAACTGTTTTTACTTAAATGCTAATATACTTTTGCTTTTCACACTTCCAGCATATTTGTTTGACATGTGCAGATAATACACAGCTGCCTTTGAGCGCAAGTGAAGCAGACCAGTACCAAGCCCGAAACTAAAACCAGATTGGCAAATTAAAGAGGTTTTATTTAAAATGACATTTGCAGTGAATAATACCAGTGTAAGAACAATATACAATGTGTTCCTGATATTTGTTTAAATATGTGCGTTTGGTTTAAACTCGTATCTTCTCCACAAGAAACAGAACTGTGGCACTGTACTCTATGTTCTTAAGTTAAGTTATGGTAATATTGCTTCAGAAATGTGGATAAGTTGTGCAGTGTGGTTTATTTATTTATGCTACAAACCTTTTACACCATATGTGGCAGCAAATGTGGCAGAAGACCAAAAGGAAATACTTTGAGGGAATGAACCATTTTGTCACAACTGAAACACCGGCGTAAGAATGAGGCCTTTCCTGTTGTGTTCACCTGGATTTCCCTGGACACTGTTGTGATGCTGCAGGACACAGAGAAGGGTCAGTTTTGGCTCTACCTCTCCTCATACTGCCCTGACACAGATATACAGACTCTACCTGACCAGTGCTTCTGTTAAACTGCACTGAGACCTTTGATTGAGACTTTGATTTTGTTGCATCAGAACTTAAATTTCCCTCTGGATCAATAAAGTATCACACTCTCTGTTTGTCATATTATAATTGAGATCGCATCATCTCTAATCGTCAATTATGGTTATGACTTTTTAATCGAGTAGTCTACAGCCAACCCTCTGTCAGTAAAAACATGTGGTTTGGAGCAGAGTTCAGACCTTAGAGGAAGAAATCTGACTTTCTTTTGTTTGGTTTATGTTCAGGAAATGTATATAGAAACCATTACTATTTTCTTTTAATATAAGACGAATCATGAACAATCAATATGAGGGAATAGAACTGTATGTATTTTTTTTTTCTTGTTCACCTAGCCCTAGGATTAAAACTGATTGTCTTAATGTGACAAGCCTTGGCCTGGGTATAAAGAAATGTCAGATTTCACAGAACAGACAGAATACACACTGAGAGAATTTGGCCTAGCTCAGACACCGCGCAGTACTTCAGACCACGGGACCAGATCAGGGAACATCAGTAATGGGTTCAGGCTGTCCCAACAGTTCTAATCACTTCCAGAGGGGCACAGCGCTGTCTCGCACCAGCAGGCTTTTTGAAGATCTTTTTACACACATACTTGGAGCGTCTCCCCTTTCCATGTTCTACTGAGAAAGAACAGACTTGGCCAACCTTGATGTAATGTTTGTAAATACAGTATACCTTTGTACTTAGGCCTGCAGTGGTTGATATCCTTCCGATTTGACTCTTGTTTAAATCTAGGAGCAAGTTCCTTTTGTGATTTGTTTTTTACACTGATGCCCTCCCAGCTACAAAAGAGTAAGCAATGTGTCTCAAGTGTCTTGTTCAAAAGTACAATGACAGTGTTTATAAAGTCATTACAAAATGTCTTTGTTCTATTGCGTAGAGAGATTTGCAGATTTGAGAGTGGTGTGTTTCTGTCTCAAAGTTGTCTCAAAGGCTTGACTCTCCAAAGATCTGGCTTTTAACTAGACTTGGTGGCATCACCTTCTTGTGTCCATGGACAGAGTTTTAAGACAATACTGTTAAACATTCTAGGTAAAGTAATAACATCTCCTTTGAGACAAGCTGACAGACCCTCCATGAGAAAATAGACTGTACCGTATTTTCTGGAGTATAAGTCGCTCCAGAGTATAAGTCGCACCAGCCAAAAAATGCGTAATGAAGAAGAAAAAAAGAGATATAAGTCGTACCGGACTAAAAGTCACACTTTTTGGGGGAAATCCAATCCAGTCCCTCACAAGTTTCTCGCTCCAAACTTTCTTTCTGCTGCTCTATTACCGTTTTTGGCTGAATATTTCACTACTTGCAGCAGGACAGCGTCTCTTTCAGCAGGAGGCATGCGCAGTAGAGTGCGAAGTGACAGTGGTACAGGAGTAATAGCAGTAGCTGATACTGGCACACAAGCCTAGAGTTCCCTCTCGCGGCTGTCAGCATGAAAATTTTAATATATAAGTTGCAACGGAGTAGGACCACCCAAAACTATGAAAAAAAGTGCGACTTATAGTCTGAAAAATACAGTAAATGGACATAGCTAACTTGCTAACCTCCACGTTCCAATAGGAGGTGAGCATCGGGGCACTTCCTGCTCCATCGGCTCTGGTTCCAATTGACTTTACATTATAGGTGAAACTTGGTTCTGAATATGCTCCTATAACTCTAGCCTTGTGAGCTTCATTTGACGAGCTGAATACCATGGGTGAGTCCACTTCTGTATGCAGTCTATGGACCCAACCCTCTTGTGTGTCTGGTCAGACGTGCAATCCACACTAAGAAGAGGTTTTATTCACAAGCACCTGTCTTTGTGTTTTGGGACCACATTGCATTGAATAGTAATGTTCTTTTGAAAGTTATCTGTCTGCAACCAACGCATCCTCTTTATATCCAAAACAAACATGCAATTTTTTGTTGTGACAAGTTAATGTAGTGTGAAAGCCCCACACGGAACCACTGTATTTAGAATCAAATGAAGCTGAAAATACCCAGGTGCTGCACGGACACACAAACACACCACAGACTGGGTCAATGCCGCGCGCAACAAAGAATATGCACCTGTGGGAAAAAAGGTATTTCTCATCCAAACTGTTGTGTGATCCTCTTTTTATTGAAAGGAAAACGTCAAAGCTCTTTCATTCATAAATAAATAGTACTAATGGTTGATGACACAAAACATACAGCCTCAGTCTAACTATTACAAAGGACATTTTAGAGCGCTTTATACACTAACCAGATGCATGTCTTCTCTTATCTCTACTCTCATTGGTTGAAAGAAGAGGTGATGTTAAAAGGTGATGTCACTCATTTGAATGTAACTTTTCTAATCCAGATGTTATTGTTTTGACTGAAATGATGCCATTAAATGTGTCTGTCTTCATGGAAACAAGCAAATTACAGGTCAGATCTACAGAGAGATGGCTCTACTCATAGCAAGAATGCATATTTTTGTAATATTTTGAGCAATAGAACTTCTACAATTAAATAAATACAAGATAAAAATGTTTAATGCTTTACTATGAAACATTACAGGCAAAGCAGCAGAAAAGTTACATAAATCTGCTACCCACTTGTCTCCATGGAAATGTTATTGCTTCATCTTGAATGTTTCACAGTATATATTAAACCTATCTCAAGGGAGACAAGCAGGTGAGAGCATGACACTACATTACAATTCAGATCTGTGGAGAATTGCCCCTAGCCTGATTCACCGGTTTCCACGAAGTGAAATTTGGTCATGACGTATGTAATGCACCAAATCCCGTAGCAAGGAGGGCAATAATGTCTTTCCTCTTGATAAAATTCACCAAACATTCTCTTTGTTCCCGCTTTAAATTCTCGATCTCGGGAATCATAGCCAACTCAGAATGTATGACTTCGTCTACATCCATCTCGACCACTTTGTTTACTGTTGTGCTGTATCACAAAAGGGACCTAGACAGGTGCTTCATAGCTCTTCGCTGATTGAAATTGAGTGGAGGCACTAGGTGGCGTAGCCTGGCTAAACCGCTCCTATTCACTGAAGGAATTATTGTATTGAATGAATGAATAAATGCTGGATAGATATGTTTAATGTCATACCATGGAACATCCAGGCAAAGTAATAATATCTCCATGGAGACAAGAAAAGCTGTGCAGTGCACCTTTAAACATAACTTTCTCAATAGCTAGACTCGACGACATCAAATCCCAAACTATTCATTTCATGGTATTTTAGCAGAAAACCAGAGTAAATGGAGGCCTGGGTCTTGTGCCACAAACAGATTTGGGAGTGAGAGGAGCATGTGTGCTGACAGTTGGTCTCGTCATGTGACCACCCTTGGCAGACCGGTGGGATCTGGGCGTGCTGGTTGGCTTCCTGTCATCGCGAGGTCACGCCTGATTGGACGACGGTCAACTGCACAGCCACACCCCTTTGTGGTTAGGCTAATCACTACATTGCAGATCCATAAAAAAGATGTGTGAAAGATAAGCTGCCAGTATATAGGTCCACCGTGGAAACTTTGCTATCCAGACGTGCGTGTATCTCCTATGGCCGGACTTCCTGTTGTCACTGCCCATTATTACACCCAAACCATGGTGACTGGATTTGTGGCGAGTAAATTGTAACATACATTCCCTGATCGTTTTGGTCAGATCCCAGTGACCTTCCACCACAACCATCTGACGAATAACGCAGACCCATGATATAAATCCTAGCGCATTCACGAGTCATTACCGGTCTGAAATCGGCACAGTTTGTGGTTAGGGCCGCACTGCCTCACAGCTCAAAACAGATCCTGAGACAAAATTATTACTTCTAGCTCTGAGAGTGGAAACAGTGCTGAGAGGAGAGAGGAAGGCGGGATACAAGGGGCTCCGTGACAACCTGGCAGTGGACAGAAGAGTGATTGTGATTGACCAAGGCAGCATCTGTGGTCAAGGTGATGGACTGTTGTGAAAAGGAGAAGCTTCGATCTACTTTCTGTGCCTCTGTAATTCATAAAAACAAATTAATTTCACATGCAGCAAGAGAAATAGTCTCTACACTGGTGTCATTAATCCAAACATTGTTTCTCCAGAAGATGAAAAGTAATCAGGCTTGTTGTAAATACACATTAAAAGACAATAAAGAGCAATTGTACAAAGCATAAGCAGGTAATTAGGATGGGAAAGACTAACACAGAACTGGAAATACACTTGTCAATGGCTTTTAAACAAGTATTTAGAAGCACGCTGGTTCTGCTTTTTCTCAGTGTGTGTTCACATCTGACCTCGTTTGATCTCTCTTTGGGCCCAATTTCCATCCAAAAGTAGACTTGATTTGGTCCTGTTCTTCTTCTGGTTTAGTCCCACAGAACCATTATCTGATATTGTAATTGTGGGAAGTGTAAACGTAGCTTACACAGTATACACAAGAATGTACCTACAGCTGTCTGAGAATGACTTAAAGGTAATATATAAAAGACTTAAAGGTAAAATATGTAACTTGCTAAGAAATACCTTGACATGATATCTTACTTGGGCTCAACTTTCCAAAGATCTGACCTTCAGCTTTGCCTGGTGTGGTTACCTGCTTGATTTCATGGATATATACAACGAGTTAAAAGTTTGGACTCATCCTCTCATTCAGTGTTTTTTCTATATGTTACTTTCTACTTCTGATACACCTACAGAAGACATCAAATATATGAAGTAAGATGTATGGAATTATGTAGCAAAAAAAGTTATTTAACCTTTTTCTTTACTAAATAATTCCATTTATTTTGCTAAATCTAAATTCGTATATCTTGCTAAAAGTAAGAAAAAAGAAACAACAGCACCAGTCAAAACTTTGGATACATCTTTACCTAACATTTTTTTAATGAGAAGGTGAGTCTAAACTTTTGACTGGTAGTATAGATGTGTTTAATGCCATGCTGCGCTCCACTCCACTCAATTTCATTTCTCTCCAGCGACTAGGTCAGGAATCGGAATACACTAGATGGTTTGCAAGAACCCCGGAAGTTGTAGACCGCACACTGGCCAATCAGCGAAGAGCTGTGAAGTCATGACAAACTCAAGCGCCTGTCTGGGTCCCTTTTGTGATACAGCATAACAGTAAACAAAGCGGTCGAGATGGATGTAGACAAAGCCATACATTCTGTGTTGGCAACGATTCTCGAGATTGAGGACTTAAAGCCAGAAACACAGAGAATGTTTGGTGAATTTCATCAAGGGGAAAGACATTATTGCCCTCCTTCCTACAGAATTTGGGAAAAGCTTAATATACCAGTTAGCCTCGTTAGTGGCGCATTACATACATCATGACCAAATAGCAACGATTGGTTAAAAAAATGTACCCACCTACTGTCGAGCAAACGAATCCTAATGCTGCGAGGTCAGACAGTTTCCATGAAGTGAAACTGGCTGATGAATCAGGCTAATGCTGACCAACATTCCAGGCAAATCCATAACATCTCCATGGATATAAAGAAGTGGCATCTCTCCACCAGAAAAGTTAGATAAAAGAACTTTAAAGAGATGTAACAGCCAATGTGCAACAACCACCAATCACTCACACACCTCTTTTATACAGAATGAACCTCTTATAGCAGGAATTGAACCTCCAACCTTCCAGTTAGAACAAACTGTCACTCCATCTTTTATATTCTTCAAAACATTGTTCACTATTAAATTTACAACTATTTTCTTTCCTCAAACTCATGGTGTACACCCATTTTAACTCTTTATCTCTGTCACTCTCTCTCCGTCTCTCGTTGTCCCTTTCTCTTCTTTCTTTCCTCTTCCATCCATTATTCAGTCAAACTCATCCAACACTCTGACATCCTGGGCTTATCTGGCGTGTGAAATGGGCCTCGTGCTCCGGTGATGTGGTCAGACACACAGGCAGACGGAGGCAAGCTGGAGAATATGGAAGCGGACTATTTCCTGAGAGGAATATTGATCTGATCATCTCTTCCTTCCTTGGTCGGACCTTGGAGGACGAGTGACAAAGACGAGGAGAGAGAGGGAGCGGAGGAGACAGCGCTGAAGACATAGATAAGGGAATGGATGGCGCCGGGGCACTATTTTCTTTGCCAGTCTGACAGTTTGGTGTACACAGGAAATAGATGAATAATACATCCACAGCATCTCTCACAAGCACTCTATTACGACCACAAGTGAGCGAGCCAAAGCCAGGCCTGCATCTGCAAATGCCCCATGTACTGTAAAATACAAGGCCCTCACGTCCTCTGGCTTTTAGGCTGCAGTATAAAGAGAGCAGAACCACGTGCGGAGGTGCGCCTTAATTGAACCATATGTCCATTCTTAATACCCTAATGCTGATGTCATCTGGAAATGGACTCATCAGGAGGAAATGAGCAAACCACAAAGCTCCTGATTGGTCCAAAGAGGGCAACCAAGGACGTATCTTCCTACTCCCCTAGAGCTTGTATTACAGCACAGGCACTTTCTTAGCTGAGTGATAGAAACTACAATGGAAATAGAAAGATCTGGCCCAAAGGATTCATTTTTGGATCATGTTTTTTGTGTTGTTACATCATTCATCCAGTGCAATGCAAGAATACATTTACATTGAAGAAAACCCAATGCTTTAGGAGTTTGATTTTCAACAAAAAAGGTGAGAGTGGCTGACTGAAAAACTGTTGCCTAATGCTAACTAGTTTGTGACTGTAATTTTAAAATCAAATCAGCTCTTTCTGGTCAGATCGTATTAAAATAAAGCTCAGATTAAATTTTAACAGAGCAGAGCCTCTAGTTAGGAAATATTGATGACATCAGCTGCAAAGTATCAATAAGTCACATCTGTGCTCATCTACCACTTAGTTAAAAGAAAATAATAACTTCTGTTC
Source organism: Boleophthalmus pectinirostris (assembly GCF_026225935.1). Classification (NCBI taxonomy): domain Eukaryota; kingdom Metazoa; phylum Chordata; class Actinopteri; order Gobiiformes; family Gobiidae; genus Boleophthalmus; species Boleophthalmus pectinirostris. Next base: position 20,278,581 of record NW_026571175.1, on the reverse strand, counting down.
GTTCTGTTTTCCCTTAATGTAAAGCATGTTTAACACAGTAGGCAGGACTGGGCCAAAGCTGCCTCAGACGAGCCCCCGGCCTGGATAATTACAGTGTGCAGGTTTATGTGTCCTCTCCAATATCATGAAGAGCCCACAGTCCTGCCTTAGAACTGCCCCTCTCCTCTGGCATGCTCCGCTCACATGTAAACTATTCATGAGGCTCTCTCCATATTTCATGTGGTGCAAATGGATGTTTGGTGTCACTCCGAAAAAGAAGACGAGAAACAAAAGCAGCAGATTCAGAGAGGGGCAGAGAACAAGAACTACGGTGAAGAAGGTGGACAGAAGGAATTTTGGAAATAAATGCACTACGCTAGAGTTTTACAGAGATACACAGATTTCTTTTCACCTTTTTCCCAGTTACCATCCAGTGTGGGGGATAGCTGTTGGCAATCAGATGTAAAAAGAGGACGCTCTACCTGGAGATGGAGCAGCAGATCCACTCCAAGCTCCTCAGTTCATTGCTGAGTCCACCCATGTTCATTCTCCAATCAGAGAAAATGTATGTTGAGCACTTATAATTTTAAGGTTATTTTTCCCAAAACAACTTTGTTTTAACACTCCAATATGAGACATTTCTTTTACACAAAGTTAGAAAGAGCTAGCAAAATGTATTAAAAATACTCTACCCCCTTGACAATGACTGATCACATCTGATCTCTGAAGCAAGGCGGTGTTGGGCTTGGTTAAAGGATGGGAGAATATTGTGAATCAGGTGCCACAGTGGGACCACAGTAGCTCTGTGTGTAGATGGCACACACTGGTAACTTTAGTTAGTCTGCCCTAGGGCAGCTGTGGCTACAGTAGCAGCTTAGTGCCATCAGGTATGGTGTTAATAAATAATGCTCCAAACTGTAAAGTGAGTTTTAGTGTCAGTTTTCAGAATAATGTATTATTGTTAATTACAGTCATATATCATTCAATTCAAGGCCACTGGATAGAATGTATTTTGCTTTCTTTATACCTTATAGAATCCTATTATGAGGTCCCTTCATTCAAACAGGCTTGTCCTTGAGAGTATGCATACTGTACCTTTGTTTCTCTGGACAGAGACAGGAGCGAGGAGACAAAGAATAAACGTCAAATGAGCGAAGACAGAAATGCAGAGCTATGGTATACAGATTAGAGAGACAGAGAGACAATCAGAGCAATGGGCTAATGAATGTGGATCTGCGGGTGGTTCCCCTCCACAGGGAGCTGCCCCCAGCACCAACAGGGCAGGGCTGGCTCGAGTAATTGAAAGTAATGATAATTAATATCATTGGCATAATCACCATCGCTTATTACAGGGAGGATGTTTATGGCTTGCTCTGAAAAGGCAGAAATAAGACGCAGTTGGTTCAAAAGCAGGAAATCTCATTAACCTTTTAGTAATCATAATCACGTTTAATATTAGGGAGGGAGAGGAGACGGTGTTTTGAAGTCACACTGTGTGATTATGAGCAAAGATTAAAAAAAATAACATGAATACATATTGCAGTGCTTTTCCCCTCTGTTGAACTGAGAATTGATGTTAAATCTTGAAATTAGGTTTGATGTCAGGGATAACACGTTGGGATTAGCACACGAGGGACCCTTCGCGTAAATGGAATATGTGTTTGCAGATAGAGCCGGCCTTAACATCTTAACACACATTTGAGAGGCAAATGGTGCTAGGCAAATAAGGATAGAGATAAGCAGTGGACTATGACCAAGAACAAAGTGAAATTTATGGAGACTGTATAGTTTGAGGAGTCTAACACATACCACTTTAACCTCTTCCTTATACTACAGGGTTATGTCAAATATACAGCTTAACCTTTTGAGTTTCATGCATTATTTTGAGTATAAACACTGAGTTAATAATGTGAATCTATTGATTGCGTTTAATATTTCTTTCTGCTGGTGTTTCTCTAATGTATTCAGCATTTTAATATTTAAAGGGCCCATATTACACTGTTTTCTGATCTATTACAGATAGTATAATATTGTTTCCTCATCAAAAACATGTGGAGATGTGTTTTTTTTCCTTCACACATGTTTAACACACAAACTCTGCATATTTAGGCTGAGTCCTCTCAAACGGAAAATACTCCAGCTTTCCCTTTGTAATGTCATGTGATAATACAGGAAGTGCTCCGCTGTATTTTTAAATCCATGCAGCTGTAGTAGAGTCATTTGGAAGATTTCAGCCCTGAATTCCCAATCTATACCGAATAAAAACTTCAAGGTATCTGTTAACATGAAAACTGCTGCTTCATGACATCACAAGGAGGAACAGAGCCTAATAATAAAGGGTTACTCAAACATGTGTGAATGAAAACAAAACACAACATTATAACATGGTTTAAAGCTTAAATAAATCAAATTTGTGTAATATAGGACTCTTTGGCCTGAGCAACATGAGCATCAGATATTTTTCACAAATGTTTTCAGTTACAAATACAGTGTGCTTTTGTGTTATTTGTGTTTCATCAAATGTTAGAAAAAAATATCTTTGTTTAACATGTGAATTTGTCATTTTTTTATGGTAAATTGGTGCAGTCAATGAAACAAGCTTAATAATTGCAAATGGCAGCTTGCATACAAACAGCAAATCAAGCAGGGTCTCCCCCTCTAAACACAACCCCTGATTTTAGCCACTGTGGCCTATTAGCGCCGGGACACATGTAGAAGCTAAATTACTCCAGCACCCTGGGGACATGCAAATGAGCTGGACATCCAGTGACTCACCTTCTTTTTATCATGCAAACTCCTCTCTGATCAGATGTAGATGGAAATTAGAAGGATAAAGTCTAAGCCATTGGTGGGAGTAAGTTTCATTTCAAGCAATTTATAAAATCAGTAGTTCCAAAAAAAGTAAAGCCAGCCATTTAAAATGATCAGCCATTAAAATTATCATGGTGGTGAGGATTGTGTCCTGAAGGCAAAACTAAACCAATGTACAGTATGTGCAAGGATAAGAGACCCAAAAATTTAAAGGAATCAAATTTTGTGTATCATTCATTCATTCGTTTTTTAAAATAAAACCAAAAATAAGAAAATGAAAAAAACAAAAATTTTCTTCATTATTTGTCTCCAAAATCAAAATGAAAAAACAGATAACAATTAATTTTTTCAGTTTTCGATAAAAAAAATGTGTTTAAATGAATAATGAAAAAACGGATAACAGCCTTTTCTCATTATCGTGACTTAAACTGCAATGCCGGACTTTTGCTCCACATATGGACTGAACCAGGACTTAACCAGGTCTAAACCAGTCTCAGTCCTGGTCTCAGTCCCGGTCTCAGTCCCGGTCTGGTCCTGGTTTCCTGATCACCCGACAGTGTACGCGGGCGCACCTCCGGGCCTGTCCCAACACTCCTGGTTCAGTCCTGGTTTAGTCCTGGTTTAGGACTGAGACCAGGACCAGACCGGGACTGAGTCCAGGCCTGAGACTGGTTTAGACCTGGTTTAGACCTGTTTCAGTCCTGGTCCAGTCCGCATGCAGCACAAAAGGCATCACAGTTTAAGTCATGGAAATGGCCATTATCTGTTTTTTCCATTATTTTTTAAAGGTTGTATGGAGGATTTTTTGTTTGTTTCAAATTGTCAATGAAAGTTTAAAATACCATTACAGAGACGCAGCAGCTTTGTAATTATGATGACCAAAAAAAAAAAGAAAAACAATCTATCAACTGTGGACGTGTTGAGGCCAGACAAACATCAGCCAATAGAAAACGAGGCTGCCTCATTTTCTATTGGCTGTTAGGTCGTCAATCAAACTCCCTACGTTTCTAAGGTAACTATGCAGCAGTTCTTAGAGGCTTTTTCTAATTGTGGCTCTCTCGCAGTTCGCATAAAGTTTGTTGCAATGTCGGATGAGAATCGACCACCAGTTTGCCGCAAAAGAAAGTCGGTTGTTGTGGTCGCTGAAAGACGAAGAGAAGGAGAAAAGGAGCGAAGAGCGAACTGAGGTGATTCTTGGAGATTCCTTTCAGTGACTGTGCGACTGAAGCAGACAAAGGGTCTAAAAACTGAGGTGTCGGTCTCTAAATTATTTCTAGAGGGACCTGTGGAGGAGGAAGGTGGTGTCAAGGACTGTCGCTGGATTTCTCTTTCCTTAAAAAAATCCTCTATACAACCTTTAAGCACAAAATTGAAAACTGAAAAAAACAAACTAACTAACTAACTAACAAACAAACAACAACGCTATCTTTTTTTTTTTTTTTTTTTTTTTTTTGATTTTGGAGATAAATAATGATTTTTGGTTGATTTTTTTTTATATTTTTGGTTTTATTTTGAAAAACAAATGAACAAATGATACACGGATTAATCATGTCAAATTGTTACAAAGAAAAAAGAAGGGAAAAAGAGACATTCTTACAAAAAAAAAAAAAAAAAACGCAAATATTTAGCAAACAACACTCAGTTTCATTTGAGTGAGTACGAATGCAACATAAGCATGTGCACACCCACCGTCATGGCATTTGTTGCTTATAGTTAAATGGAATATTGGTGCAGGAGCGTCTTTGAATAATGAGATATTGAGCTGTATTGACCTGGGGTAATTGCAGCAGTAAGTAGGGCCTCAAGTAGCTCCTGTCTCTGCGTTTTTCTTTTCTTCTTTTTTCCACATCTCAATCTCTGCGCGCAAAGCCTGTATCTGTCTTTCATTCCGTGTCTCTCACTCGCTCACACATGCTCCTCTCTCTCTTTCTCTCTTTCGCTCTCTCTCTCTCTCTCTCTCCGTCGGACCACCCAGACAGCTTGCTCGTGGGGCGTCCCAGCTGTTCCCCTGCTGTGGCTTCAGTTTGTGTTACTTTGTTTCCGCATGGCTAAGGCTGAGACCGCCCTGGCTGCCAATGGTCCCCAGCACATTTCCCTATACGCTTTCCTCCTGGGATGGGTGGTTTTTGTGTCCAGCGCAGGTGTCCCAGTCGCCTGAAAAGAGGTTAGCTGGAGCGAGATGGAGCGCTGTAAAGAGGAGGAATAAGGCTTATTCAGAGGCGGTTTCCCCCACCTGTGTGCAGGTCCTGACCGCTCCCTCCTGGGCTACAGGGCTTTTGTGGTCAGGGCTGTTTGTCAGTGTGGAGCTACTCAAACACCAGACCTGGCAGAGCAGCGTGGTCCTGTCAGCCAAACAGCGAATGACCAAATGTGGTGAATGAACAGACAGAATGCAGTACATGAGGAAGTACTGTCCACTGAAGACATCCCAATCCATGTATCATTCATAAAACCAAAAATAAGAACACATAAAAACTACAATTTTCTTCATTATTTGTCTCCAGAACCAAAATGAAAAAATGGATAACGATTAGTTTTTTCAGTTTTCGATTTTGTGTTTAAATGAATAATGGAAAAAATGGATAATGGCCGTTTCCTGTTTCTGTGACTTAAACTGAGATGCCAGGCTGAACCAAGGACTGAACCAGGTTTAAACCAGGACTGAGACCGGGACTGAGACCAGAACTGAGACCAGACCGGGACTGAGACCAGAACTGAGCCCGGGACTGAGACCAGGAAAGAGACCGAGACTGAGACCGGGACTGAGACCAGGAAAGAGACCAAGACTGAGACTGGGACTGAGACCGGGACTAAGATCCGGACTAAGACCGGGAACAGGATCAGAACTGAGACTGGGACCGAGACCAGGACCAGACTGGGACCGAGACCAAGACTCAGACTGGGACTGAAACTGGGACCAAACTGGGACTGAGACCAGGACCAGACCGGGACCAGACCGGGACTGAGATCAGGACTGAGACCAGGACTGAGACCAGGACTGAGACCGGGATCAGACCAGTTCAGTCCTTGGTTCAGTCCGGCATCGCAGTTTAAGTGACAGAAACTGGAAATGGCCATTATAAATTTTTTCCATTATTCATTTAATCACAAAATCAAAAACTGAAACAATTGAATTGTTATCCATTTTTTCATTTTGGTTTTAGAGACAAATAATGAAAAATACTGTTGTTTTTTTGTTTTCTTATTTTTGGTTTTATCTTGAAAAACAAATGAACGAATGATACATGATTCATCCTCAAGACAACCCAACCAGAGACACATTAAAGGGCCCATATTACAATATTTTCCGATCTCTGTTATAATGTTGTTTCCTCATTGCAAATATACCTGGAGTTGTGTTTTCTTTCATTCACACATTTAACACACAAATCCTGCATATTAAGGTTCTTCTCTCAAACAAAAAAACACTCAGTCACTCTTCCAACTTGTGATGTCATGTGGTAATACAGGAAGTGTGTTTTTAAAATCCTTATGCCTTCACTAGAATCATTTAGATCATTTCAGTTCAAGGTTCTGAATTTGCTGATCTTTACTGAACTAAAGGTAAAAAGTAGCTGCTCTTGAAAAATATCGCTTCATGACATCACTCAGTGCAACAGAGCATTTTAAGCTTTGGGGATGCAGACAGCCCAATAATACAGAATTATTTAAACATGTAAATAAAACAAAACACGACTGCAGGTATGTTTTTAAATTTTGCGTAATATAGGACCTTTAAATTGTTTGATTATTGATTATATTGACCACACACAATATAATAGAGCTAGAACTAAAAGTGGGGTGTATGGTTAAAAAAATCTATCACATATTTCTTGGAGCCAGATTGTAATTTTCATTTTTGTGATATGATATGATAACATGGCCAAAATAGCAGATCTTCACAGGTATGAGATCACCCTTCAGTTTTTATCACCACATCGCACAGCCCTATTTAGAAGTGTTCCAAAAAAACAAAAAACAAAAAAAAAACATGTCTCAACGCTGGCAAGCTCCATAGATCAACAAACAATGTCTGTAATTGGCCATAAAGAATCATTTCTCTATTTTTAAGGTTTAAAATGTCTAATATGACTCCATGCTCTCTGCGTTTCCTTTAACACCGAGCTTCATCTGCTTCGTATTGTGATTAGAGTGTGGTTTCACACTGTGCACTCTCCCAACACAAACCAGTTTTTGATTCAGAGTTTCTTATAACATTTTGGAAAGCCATGTGATTGAGATTATCTGGGAACCAACCATCTATCTTTCTCTGGCTGTAAACTCCACAACAAGCCTGGACAAAAGCTTTCATGTGTCGGCTATACGCAGAGGAGAGCTGTTTTTCCTTGGGCTTGGGGTTGCCAGGTGAGCGTGGAGAGATCTGCCTCATTAGCAAAACACAACAAGAGCCTCGGGGGTAGAAATATGGGCAAGTCCTCCCCGGTGCTCTCATCTTCACCCATCTGCAGCGTTTAGTTTGCAGATAGGTCAACTCGGGGCACCATCAATGATCCTGGTTCGTCCCCTGAAGCCGGATTGCCCTTAAGGGTTAGGACGAGGGGGGTGGACAGCCCTCCTGTTGAGCCCATCTTGACAATGTATGGATCAGGAAGTGAGATATCAAAGTACCACCAAAGGGCTTTTCTTTTTGTTTTTCAAATCCAGCTCAGGTTCATGTCAGTCTGCAAGGATCTGGTTAGTTTCAGGCAGAGGTTAAATTACTAAATGTTACTTATTGCAAAAAGTACTCATAGAAAAATCCTCAAATACATGATGAAACGAATGCTTAAAAAAGTAGAATTGTATTGAATCTGACATTAAAGGGCATTATTTACTGATATCTGTTATAATCTTGTTTCCTCATCAAAAAGATCTACACTTTTAAGTTAGTACTGTACAAAACAAAGTACTAAAATGCATAAATAAATACATAAATGCGTAAATGCAATTCTCAAAAGTATACCTAAATATTGTTGTCTTCTAATGATATTACTACTACAGTAGAGCGTAAACATTTTCATGATGTAACGCAGTACCAACAATTTCAGGTGTTGACTGGGGATTTCTTTAACTTAAGGTGTCCAATTACCCGTGATGATAGAGTCTCTGTGGAGTCCCTCTGAGAGCTGAGGTGTTCTTGTGTGCATCATGAGGGAGGGTGGGGGATGTCAAAAAATAAATTGTGTTTGTGATCTCCACTCCCACAGTGTAGAGGGGGAAGAAGAGAAGGAGAAGAGGGAGGAGAGGGCAGGGAGGGGACGCTAACCTGGATTTAATGAGAGTATTTGCTGTGTCACAGGTCGCTGTATCGCATAATAAAATCCAACCATATATTAGGTTAATTCATCAGTATAACTTTATTTATCCCTGAGGGGCAAGTTTAGGTTTTGTGATGCAAAATGGTTAAAATCACAAATGAACTTTCTTAAAATGATGGTGGAAAAATACACTGGAAAAAACAATATCTAGGTAAGTTAAAATGACTTAAATTTAAGAACATTATACTTGGAGTAGATTCAACTTGACAAGTAAAATTATCTACCAGTGGAACAAGTGTGTTTTTCTTAATTCAAGCAACATTCGGTTTTGTTTCTTATTTTAAGTGAAAAAAGTTGTTAATTTTCTTATTTTAAGTGCAGCAAGATGCATTTTCATATTTGAAGTACAAAAAGTCTTATTCTACTGGCAGATAATTTTACTTGCCATGTGAAATTTACTCAAATCATGATAAAATTTTCTTAATTCAAGTCATCTTAACATGACTAGATTTTGTTTTGTGCAGTGTATAAGAAACAATTTAGCTTTTTGCAGCTGTGAAGGGTATATAAACAACTTTTTCATTTTTATCCTCCAAACCAAACCAAGCTATAATCTATCTCAGACCCTGTGTAAAATGTCACACCATTTTGTCTTATTTCCACCACTGGTCCTTTTATAACCTCAAAGAGCTTTAAGCGCCAAAATAAAAGAGGTAATTGTATTAGCCATGACTTTACTGCTTCCTCCCTCCTGAGTCGTGCCCCTCCCCCCTCTGCCTCACTTGTTGCTGTCCTATAGCATTATGTTCACAGTAATATTGGCCTGAAACCCCCAACCCAACACACAACTCAATAAACATGCTTTTATAGACCCAATGGATGATACAAAGAGATGAAGACTGACATATATGAGCACTTCCATAAAGGGCCAAACAGCTAAACACGTTATTTCTGATCTCATTCTATTTGGTTCAAAAAGCCGGCCTTTATTGAAGGATTGAGGTTCTGCTTTACTGTAAATATTTCTCTCTAGACAAATTATTAAGTATACCTTTAGATGTACCTTTTTAAAATGCAGCTGTTCCATGCATTTGAAGTTCCTACATTATGCAAAACGGACTCTTGTGAGCTTTTAGTCATGTTGTAATGTTGTTATCTTCTCAAAAACATACCTGGAGTTGTGTTTTGTTTCATTTTCATATGTGAGTAACCCTTTTATTATTAGTTTGTGTACATCTCCAAAGCTCAAAATGCAGCTCCATCTTAGTTTTAACAGAAATTATCCAAATAATTCTTGTGAAGGTGTAGGGAGTGGAGTGTTTTGTGTTTGAGAGAAAGTCAAATATGTTCTGGGTTTGTATTAAACGTGTGAATGAAACAAAATACAACACCAGGTATGTTTGTGATGAGGAAACAGTATTATAACAGATCAGAAAATAGTGTAATATGGGCTCTTTAAATGTGAAGTAGACTGAAGTTCAAGCAAAATACAGACATTTTAAGGAAGTGGAATCTTTGTTGCCTTTCTCTAATGCACTGTATATGGAAACTGGACCTATAGCAGCATTATACCTTTTTGAAAACCACTACATTCCTGTACAGATGGTAAGATTGTAAGTTCTGTTATTGGCTGATGTCACTTCTGGTTTGGTTCCGGTCTTCATGTGAACTTGGTTTGGTCATTGTCAAATTTTATATACTCTATCTTCAGCTAAATCAGGTTGATACATTTATAGATGTGTCAGACTAAGTGGCCAGTGATTGTAATTAAAACTTAAAATGTATGTAAACATTCACTGGTCCTGTACTACACAAAATTGGTTGCTATGAGCTTTAAGCCATTTTTAATGATGTTGCCTCCTCGAAAACTTTCTCAGAGTTGTGTTTTGTTTCATTCACACATGTTTGACTAATCTTGCATTATTAGTCTGTCTACATCTCCAAAGCTTAAAATGTTCTGTTCCACCTTGTGATGTCATGCAGTGGTATTTTTCAAGTTAACAGCTACCATTTACCTTTTGTTCAGTAGAGATTGGCAAATCCAGAGCTGAAATAATCAAAATGGTTCTAATGAAGTTGTATGGACTTTAAAAACACAGTGAAGCACTTCCTATATTATCACATGACATAAAAAGGTGGAGCAGGGAGTGAGTGGGTATTTTTAATTTTTTTTTTATTTGAGAGAACTCAGCCCAAATATGCAGGGTTTGTGTGTTTAAACGTGTGAATGAAACAAAACACACCACCTAGTGCCTCCTCTCAATTTTATTTCTCTCCAGTGACTAGGTCAGGAATCGGAATACACTAGACGGTCTGCAAAAACCCTGGAAATGCACAGAAAGCCAGAATAAAGAGAATATCTGGTGAAATTTATCAAGGGGAAATACGTTATTCCCTTTCTTCCTATGGGATTTGAGAAAAGCTTAATATACCAGTTAGCCCCATTAGCAGTGCATTACATACGTCCTGACCAAATAGCAGCGGTTGGTTAAATAAAAAAAAAAACCTGCCTACTGTCGAGCGAACGAATTTTAACACTGCGAGGTCAGACGTTTCCACAAAGTGAAACTGGCTGATGAATCAGGCTAGTGTTTGTGATGAAGAAACAGCAAATATTTCTACCTTTTGAACAGATTTTTATGGGTTTATTTCTCCACATTCAATCTTTCAGCATTAGTTTGGCTTTTGCTGTGCTCCTCCCAGTTGGCGTCCAGGCTGTACTTGGTTATACAAAGCCCCTCGCCGCCCTCTTTTTCAAACATACCCCCCACCCCCCTCTTCCTGGCTATCGGACATCAATCTAGCCCGCACCGTCTGCTAAGCCTCACTGGGCAATTAACCACATTGAGAGTGAAAGCTCTAATCAATCCCTGGCCTCCTCCATCACACACTATAGAAACATACACACACACAGAGACACACACACACGCACACAGAGAAGCAGGGCCAGGGCTGTGGACTGGACACCCTGCTCCTGTCGCTTCAAGGACACACTTCACTATGTGCTACTTACTCACTTACATTTGTTAGGCTTTAGAACGCAGGGGAAGCATAAAGCAGATTTTATGAATGGATTTAATTTAGTGGTTATTTTATTATTTAAAAAAAAATCAATGATTGTATTGGAGATTTCTGCTTTCTCACGTTATATATATTTTTTGTTTTCCATCGTTTAAAGTTGCACTTTTCCCCTGGATGGTTTTTCAATTGCTTCTCTTTACGGAGATGTTGCCTGGAATATGGCATTGCACTTATTTATCTCTACAGAGATTATGCCATCGGGCCAAATTACATGTCAGATCTGTGTAGAAGTGTACCCATTCACAGTAAGGGCCTGTTTACATGAGAACGCTTTAGGGTAAAAACAACAAAAGTGCCTTTCCTTTAGATGGTACCGGTGTTTTGGGGCTTAAAAACGCAAAAATCTGAAACCACCCTCCAGAGCGGAAAAGTTGAATACACTCTGCCGTAGCGTTTCCGTCTGCACTGCCCAAGATGCAAAACTCTGGTCAGATCGGCTCATGTTGCTTATGCATTTACGTCACATACATCACCACCTGGCGTCCCCACCTAGCCACATGGCATGCATACTCAGTCGAATTCCACACACTTTTGCGTCACCATATACACGAAGATTTCCTCCTAAAAAGGCTCGTCTAAGCGTGGAATAAAAAGTGAAGGAGAGATGCCACTTTTGCGTCTTCTGTTCAGACCATCATCATATAAACGTAGCTGAAGAATGCAAGTTTTTAGGTCAATAATAATTTACTGAGTAAATGTAAAATGGATACATTTAATGCCATGGTGGATGGTGGATCCTTCATCAAAAAAGTTACACAGAGCACCTTTAATTGCCATTAGCCCTTGTTTTGTGTTTTTGAGTTGCCATACAATTTGTTTATTTTAGTACATGTTAAATTTTCTAGTCAAGTTCAGCTTTAACAATGTCTTTGAAAAAAAATCATTTTGAAAATCACAGATTCTCAGTGAGTTTATTGGGGCCACGACTTGTACTGTGTTGAATGTCATGCAGCTGACATCATGCCATTTACTGTGCTATTTGTAGTTTGAAGTGGTACATAACTCATATGTATTATTGAGGATCTTGATGTTAAAAATGTCTCCTGCAGGACTCCGTAGTAAGTATTGCAGCCACTGTCTCAAAAAAAAAAAAAAAGTTTCAATTGTTATAAAGCACTAGACCATCTTTATTGATTTACAAGAAGCCAAATTACTTGTTGTTATTAAGAAGTAGGATTATTTGCTTATCTTGTGTTTTCCCCAGGGCCTATAAATGCTGAAATTGGCACAAGCACACGTAAGAGAAGTCCGGGATGAATCGATTTCTGTCCCCAATCACTCTATACAAAAGTACATTCTTTGAAATGCTTTTGTTGGTACACTCTCAAAGTGCAAAGTCAGTCTAAATTTCTCTGCCCTGCTCTAAATGTAAACCATGTGAGGAGCTGTGGCGGTGGTGCAGCTTGTCTCATTGATTCATGTGGGCCTAAATGTCAGCACCAGCGGGGAAGGGGACCCCAGTGACCCCCCTCAGAGACAGGGGCCATGGGGCTAAGGCATGTCTCTAACTGGATCAGCTCAGAATAGCCCTCTCTGCAGCAGCCAAACGCCACGCCGCCATTGATTACCGAACTAAACCAATAATACACGGGCCGATACATTAAAGCACTGTCAGTGATTTACAATGCACGCGTTTAGAAAATAGATGTGGCAAATATGAATACCATTACAATAACTAACCGTTTGGCCTTAGCTGTGCGTTTCCTAATCCTTCTAAGTTTCTCATATATTATAAACTACATGGATGAGAGAAAGGAGGTGGTGGGGCTACATAAATATCATGTCATCTACCACTTGCTTAGAATTATTGAGCGGTCATATATTGATTTAGTGTCTTTGTTGGAACATTCATGGCTAACTTCTGTGCTTTGATCGCTTGCCACGCTATGCTAAATCTACATCAAACAGCAGTGGGATCGATAGCGCTTCCTCGTTACACAGATGATAATGGAGTAAGCATAATAGCGCAGATGCACGAGATTGATGCTAATCCAACGCCGAGGGGAGATGGTGAAATCCGTTTTTAATATTTCTTAATCATGCCGGCAGATTGGGGCTGTAAATTGCTGGATGTAAATCGTGGAGTTAGCTGGAGAAAGGCAAACTGCTCCTGTACTGTACGTATGATGACTAACTACTCGCAAGCTTTTTTTTTTTTTTTTTTAACAAATGAATGAATATATAAACCAATCTCATGGGAGAAATAAGATGCATTTGGTTGAGAGCATAAACTGTATGTATAAATGGACATAGTTAACCCACAGTCTAAACAGGAAGTGTTAATGGGGGCACTTCTTGCTCCATCAACTCTGTTTCAATTGACTTCACATTCACAAATTGTCACCCCTCTCTCTGTAATTACCAGAGGTGGGACCAAGTCGTCATTTTGCAAGTCTCAAGTAAGTCTCAAGTCTTTGACCTCAAGTCTCAAGTCAAATACAGGCAAGTCCAAATCAAGTCTCGAGTCACTGGCCCTTAAGTCCAAGACAAGTCCAAGTCGTCTACTTTGAGCTTTCAAGTCTTTAAACCAAAGTATAACTTAGATTTTTGCAATTTATGAGTTTTAAGATAAACTGTACTTATGAAGTCATAGTATATGTTTCTATTAGTATTTATAGAGTATATAAGATTTGTAGAAATGCACATTTTTCCTTTTTAAATGTTATGACAAGATCTTAGTATGATTCATTACAGTCAGAATAGAAAGAAGTCAGATTTAAAAGGGCTTCTCAAGTCTTCTCAAGTCTTTTCAAGTCTTCTCAGGTCTTCTCAAGTCTTCTCAGGTCTTCTCAGGTCTTCTCAGGTCTTCTCAGGTCTTCTCAGGTTTTCTCAAGTCTTCTCAGGTCTTCCCAGGTCTTCTCAGGTCTTCTCAGATCTTCTCAAGTCTTCTCAAGTCTTTTCAAGTCTTCTCAGGTCTTCTCAAGTCTTTTCAGGTCTTCTAAGATCTTCTCAGGTCTTCTCAAGTCTTCTCAGTCTTCTCAGGTCTTCTCAGGTCTTCTCAGGTCTTCTCAGGACTTCTCAAGTCTTCTCAGGTCTTCTCAGGTCTTCTCAGGACTTCTCAAGTCTTCCTCAGGTCTTCTCAGGTCTTCTCAAGTCTTCTCAGGTCTTCCCAGGTCTTTTCAGGTCTTTTCAGATCTTCTCAAGTCTTCTCAGTTCTTCTCAGGTCTTCTCAAGTCACAGGCCTCAAGTTTGAGTCAAGTCCCCAGTCGTTGACTTTCAAGTCCAAGTCAAGTCCCAAGTCTTAGTCCATCTTATCAAGTCAAGTCTCAAGTCCTAAAAATAGTGACTCAAGTCTGACTCGAGTTCAAGTCACGACTCGCAAGTCCCCACCTCTGGTAATTGCTGCTGTGAGACTCGTCATTTTGGTCGTAAAATGTTTATATCAACCTGCTCTACATGATCCTGGTGTTTTTTTTGTGATTTTGTCCATAAATAAATTCCTAATCTCGGCTCCAAATTCTCTCCTATAACTGCTGGCCTCGTGAGCTTCATTTGACTGGAGTCTGCTTGTGCATGTGTGGGTCAAATGAAAATAAGAATGTATTTTTTTGCATGTAAAAGCAGAGGATACCTAATATTGTTGCAAGAAAGGGATGTTGCAGAAAATATGCTAAGCAGAAAGTACACATAAAGTCTGTGCGTATTGGGTGACAAAGCACAGACAATATCAAGACAAATTCCTCTGTAAAATGAATGGACGATTGCCAGACCTCATTCCAATAAAACAGTCTATACTTGTGTGTAAAACCTGCTCAAATATGGAGCGGACTGCAGCTCTCTGAAACAGGTGCTCAGGTCATGTGGAGCCACTGTCCCACTCAGGGTGTCATAATGATGTCTCACTGAGCCCACTTCTGTTGAGTGGGATGACAAATCAAATAATTCACAACCATGAGTAATAAATATCAAAATACCAGCTAAATGTTATCAGTTCAAATCTATGGTCAATGGTAAAATGTTTATATAATGCTTTTCCACCTTTAAGGCACTCAAATCTAGTCAGATCTATTGGCTATAATGTTCTAGTTCTTTTTCTCTATATGATTCACTCTTTTTATCTTTCTTGTATCTTGTTTCTTGTGTCTTATCTTTGAGCGTCCTGAAAATAACTGCAAATTTCTTCTTACTTTAATTCTGTTATTGGCTAAGATAAGAGAACTTTTATATGTCCCACAATGGAAAATTCCTGTCTTGCAAGGTAATGTTCAAGAGCTGCAGGAGACCAAAAATATGCAATCAAAAACTCAAAACAAATACCTGCTAAAAATATGCTTTATTTATACAGTTTAACAAGTTACGTATTATAAAATGCTTTGAATAGAGTAGTACAAAGTGAGTTAAACATAATACACTATTAAAACTGTTGGCTCATAAGCTTGATTTACTGATTATGCTTTATATAAGAAATAAAATCTAACTTTTATTTTAAATTTTATTATCACTGTGTGATAAACATTTGATATTTGCTCTTTGGAGTAATGTTTAACTTCTTCTTCGCAGGTCTTGTGTGAATGAGCGTGGCGTGTGGGGGATGGGGATCTCATTTACATCAAACTTTGGGGAAGCCCTTTTGTTTTGTTTTTTCTCTTCTCTTTTATCTGGGCTGGAATGTGACTTGGACCGAACAAAGGCCAATTAGATGACTATTGATGGAAAATAAAATGGAAATTAAAGAAGGCGTCAGCTGTGCAAGTTGTGACTCATGGTTTTCAAGAAAAACTTTTAATATAGGTGTGCATATTTGATATGATTCACTTTTTTTTTTTTTTTACTTAAATTTTATTAAAAAGAAAACGTGGGTTCATTAGAAACTTGAATTAAACACGCACGATGTAGCGTAATATTGATAAAACGCATTAATATTCCTCCTCTAGTCTATATTTATAATTATAAACAGTTTTACGCACCGTGTTTACTAAACTCACTAATATCTTGCGCTTTTGGTAGCGGAGTGCGTGGGTTTAAAGTTGCCGCTGGCTGCGTGCGCTCTCATTGGTGGAGCGGCTTCTTTCTTCCTCAGCCTCAGTCAGTCAGTCAGTAGAGCAGTGCCGCTGGAGAGCTCTCTCGTCGACCGCAGGCTCCAGCAAAAGACGCGACAACTAATCTTTTATTTTCATTTTATTTATTGGTTTACCGTCCCAGTGTGACCCAGAAACAAGATGTGACTTGTCAGGATCACGTCGCGTATTCATGTATTTTAAAAGAGCCGGGAGCGAGTGCGCAAAGACGAGTGGAAGCCGAGCTGTTCTGGCGAATGGAACTTATTGTTGTGCATTTGTTTTGACTATGTTATCCCCAAGTGAGTTTGGCTTCAGACCGTCTGCATTTGTCGTCGAGTCTTGATCTTTTTGTGGGATTTATAGCGATTCGTCCACGGAAAACATCGAAGGAGGATTGTTGAAAAGCTGCAAGCGTTTCCTATCAAGCCGGGGATTTAAATCGTCATTTGGTGGTGCTCCGGGAGAGGCGAGAGTCAAAGAAAGAAATTCATGTGGCCATTCTCTCTAGAGCCAAACATTTTGGGGATTCCATAATGAGTAAAGAAAGACCTAAGAGGAATATTATCCAAAAGAAATATGTAAGTACACTCTTATCTTTTCTATCGGAGCTGATGTTCAAGTTTGCTTTGGTCGTTTTGATGAAATTGCATAAACTTTGATCGCGAGCTGTGAAGGTTACCATGAGGTGTTCTGTGCGCTTTTTGGGGTCACCTTTTCGTTTAAGGCCAGTGGTTTAAGTTACGGCCATGTGCTAACGATTATATTCTTGTATTTAAAGAGACAGCAATGTTTATTCAGTGTCTGTTGCAGTGTTCCAACAACGACATGTTTATTCTATTGGAACATCGGGTGCTACCACATTTCGGGTCGTTTTTACGCGTGACCGAAAAGCATGGTGTGTTTTGGAAAGACAAAATGCCAGAGAAACATTTAAAACGTAATCCTTGAGAAGTATACTTGCATACGGCTTTTGTTCGCTCTCCTTTCCTCCCCTATTGAGAGCTGTGAGACGAGCCTGGCAGCCATGGCTCAGCTATTTCGGCTTCCATTTCGTCCCATGCTGAGCCGCGTTTTATGGGCGCTTTAAACTCCTCGAAAATGTGCACGTGAGGCCAGTGTAAAGCTAAACGTCGCACAATTGTACAGTTTACTTCGTATCCGCGCGGCTTGTTGTATCTTTGCACTCTTGGCTCGTGGAAAAACCGACATGTTTCGCTGAGTGTTTTGGCTCTTTAATTTTCTCAATGCAAAGTGAGCGAGCGAGGAGGCAGAGCTGGAGAGGAGAGAGGAAAGGGGGTCATGCAATTCAGCACATTCACGTACAATTTCCAACCTTAACGTCTCGGGGACACGTTTTGGTTTGTTGTTATGCCAGTGCCCTTGATATTAAAGCCACAGTGAAAGACCTGTCTGCCTCATTCATAGAACAGTTTGAACTCTCTTCGCGTGACCTCTGCAAGCGAACAGATATTGGTGCAGCCTGCTCGGGGATCGCTCAGATTTTTGCAGTACCAGGGAGATTAGTTTATAAGCGCCCAGGTCTCGCCAGGATTCATAAAAAAGATATTGGAGAAGGCACTGTCGGAAGAGTCCTTTTTAAAGGGGGTATGTTTAGTCGCATTGCAGGGGCTCATGTATGAAGACAAGAAGGAACCATTTTCTCCTCTGCGAGTTCGACTGGTGAATTTAAAGGCCAAGGAGCAGGTCTGTTTTAAAGCTAGGTTACGGTTTGCATAGGTTAAGTCACTAGATGGACTATTTGCCCTGCTTCATAAATGAAACAAAGAGTCCTAATCTCCCAAACTGTGCCTTGCTCCGCGTATCGCTCCACTAAGTTGCGCGCTGCTGTCGTTTTTTTCTGATGACTTCACGCCGGCTAGGCTTCTGCCTGTCTGTGTCTGGGCCTTTAAACTCGTGTCTTTGAAGATTGTTGTTGTGAATTATCATCTTGGCCCTAATGGACGCATTGTTGGGTTTAATTGCACGAGGCGTATCATGTCTGCTCATGCTCTCGAGCCAAAATCTGCACAGCACGCCCCCTCTCCCTCCCACCTTACCCAAACTACATGTGGTGGAGTGACTCTCAAAATGATACTTTCCTATTTCCTCAAGAAGACCCTGTTTACTTCGGTTTATGAGGTGGTGAAAAGTACTGTCGGCCTGTGTTCTACAGGAGCAACAGGTTAAAAGCATTAAAAGCTGTATCAATACTGCTCTGAAGGAACTCACACTGCCCTGGGATATTTCACTGGGACATTAATTCACTGAATCAAAGTGAATTTAGAAACTATTAAAACTTGTCTTTAAAGAAAATGGGTCTTCTTTTAGAGACCAAATGTTAAACTTTTGTGTTGTACGCAATATGCCTTAGACCCAACACTTCCAGACACTTTTGTGTTTTCTTTAATACAAGTCATAATTGTTACGGCTGAAGGTGGCCCTTCAGCTACTGCTCATTGGTCATTATTTTAATTTCACACATCTGATGACTTCAAGATGACCACATTGGAACATTTTAATGTCTTGCCAAGCTCGTTATAGTGGTCCTTTTTTTTTAATATTGAGGAAGCTGCCATAACAGTACTGTGTGTATCAAAAGTCCCTTTTGCACATGGGATCCACAGTGCCTCTCTCTGGATCTGGACTTGTGTATTGTCAGAAGTGTAGTAGGAGTGTGTGTGTGTATGCGTGTGTGCTCGTGTGTGCTCGTGTGTGTGCGCTCACATGTGTGCCACATCTGTCATGTGCTCTCAGCAGCTGCACCTCATGTTGAAGGTCGGGCCAGGAGCGAGTGTGTCTTTAAAAGTGTCTCCACAACACCCGGAGGCACTCGTCCTGTTGGCCGAGCCCCCCTCTTCTCCTTTAGAGTCGGACTCCTGGCCTCTCTTCAGGCCCCTCCCCCTCTGTGCCCCCTCCCTTAATTGGCGTAAGACAATTATACATGCTTGGCTTAACCATTTCCCCTGAAACATGAGTGCGAGTTGTTACCCCACCTCCCTCTGCAATAATAAAACATATGATCTGTCTACTACAGTAGATTTAGGTCAAGTCATTTGAACAGAAAAGCTGAGTTCTCTTTAATGCATGTTTTGAGTTCTGTCATTGTTCATTTGCATTTGATCAGGCTCTGCTTACATCACATGGTGTGTAATGAGAACTCTGTTTTCCAGATTTATTACCTAATTGTTTGTCTTTCAGGCTGTCAGAGGGTGGTAAAATGTTTGAAGAAGCGGGTGCTAATGTGTGTGTGTGTGTGTTGTCCTGTCTCCAGAAACATGACACACACTGTGCATGTTTGTAAATGTGAGTGTAGAGTGCAGCTCAGTGCAGCCAGGGCCATTTTGTGCCGACTCTGCTCTTCCTGTAGGCCCCAGCTGGGACCGGGCCTGACTTAAAGACTGTGTGTGTGTGTGTGCGTGCACATTTGTGTGTGTGCGTGCACGTTTGTGTGTGTGGGACAAGCCCAGCTGCTGCAGGGGCCTTTACAAATGTAAAGAGGCTGTCAGTGTTTGTTTCATCAGGCACACAACTGATGAGGGCCAAGTTGAAAATCCATTGCATTGCGAGTGTAGAATGTGCACAAAGAGAGGAAACAAAAATAGTGAGGGGGGGAGAGGCTGCCCCTGTCCCCCCTCTCTCCACTCTCTGTCCTGGGCCGTCCAAATAAAATGTGGGCCTCATGTCGCTCCGTGAACACAGGGTCAGGGGCTGTTTTTTTCTCCATGCCTCTGCTGCATGCGCTTCATTTAACCTTATGTTTCAATGCAAAACCCTCTTTCATTTGCACCCATTGCGTCACGTGTGCAACATGGCAGGCAGCACTTTACCGTCTCGATGTCACTATGGCGACTGAAGTGCGTTAAAGGCAAGCTGTGTTTTACGGCCTGTTGATTTTATGGTTGTCTATGGTTACCTTCCGTTTGTAAGTACGGCGAAATACTTATCTATTGTATTGTGTGTAATCAAACAGAGTATGTGACGTAGAGTGAGGAAATGTCGGGTATCCTGTTTTACAAGTATGCGCCCACAGTGTCAGTGCCCAGACATGTGGCACTGTTTACGCTCTGTGATTCAGGTAGTGGGACGTCAAACTGCTGTTAACAGTTGTGGAGAGGAAGTTGTAGTTCCCACAAAGGCCCCAGTCACACTCGTCTTTCAAACAACTGACTCTGAATTGCAAATATTTTCCTATAGGAAGTGTAGCATTGCCATGATACTGAAATGTAAAACGTTTTTTGTTACTAAGAAAAATACTCCGTGTCCATTTTTATACCCTCATGTAAAATAATAGGTTATTTAACCACCTTCAGTTTGAAACTGGTTAACCCCATCCCTATGTATCTGGTGTTACGTGCTAAGTTGTGCCTTCTCATTGACTGTGCATTATTATGTCACTCTATTATGCAACCTCAGCTTTTGTCTTATCAGCTGTTGGCTCTGTACTGCTGGCACTGCAGCACAGCCAAAGGTCTCTGAGAGCACACCTGCAGTCAGTAGGTGAGAGGCTGTGCCTGAGCCCAGTGTGGGAGGTGTGCCCAGGGCAATGGCGGCAGCAGCAGCAGCACTCTGGCCATTTACATTGGAATACAGACAGAAAACAGTGTGAGACTTTACCTAAATACCTTGAATTAGTATTTTAACAATATTAAAATTACAAACTCTTATTTTGATACTAAAGAAAAGGCTCAATACAGCTTTGCATACAGCAATAAAAACTTGTACAATAGAATAAAACAATAGCACACATATATATTTTTTGTCAGTATGGATTTTTAAGAGTTTACTTTTTGTTTTTAAAATGTTAAGCAGAAACAACATTCCCCTGAACATAGTTAGTATGATAAGTAACATTGCGAGCAAAGAATTACAAAATATCCAATTGAGACTTTTTACTACTTCTCAAGTGAAAATTATGACTTTATCCCATGAACTAAAGTTTTTCTTTCTAACCACCTCCGGCCTGTGGTGGTCTGTGTTTATGACTCGACTGTTGGACATGGTGCAGTTGTGATAGGCTCTGTGCATATTTTTATACAATGATAGATTTGGTGCTGGTGCTGTGGTGGAGATGGGGACAGCTGGTCAGAGCCTGTTCATGTGTGTGTGTGGGTGTGTAGTCTGCTTATCCGCTCCCGATTCCTACGAGCTGAATCAACACTTTAGCTTTTGTCTTTGCTTTGGCCTTGCAGTTTAGATCGAGCTGTGTGATTGGTCCGACAGTCGAGATGTAAACCTATGGATGTAGCTCCCTGAAAATACAAAGGCATGGTTTGTAAGATAGACTTATTGCTGATCAACTGGAAAGCTCTTACTTCATGAAAATCTTTTAAATTTGAGAGGGCTGGTGTCCATGTGCATTTAAGTGTACTTTTTCAAATTTGTCCACAATCTCCACAAAAGGATTTGGCAATACTGCTTGGTTTAGAAGCAAGATATGTGCAAGACATTACAATTTCTATAATCTCCATTTATTTAAGTAATATATATTTCCTCTGCAAACAACAAAATATCTTGTATCAGTAGGTATGGAACCTGCTAACCCTGAGTTTTGACCTTTTTAAAACATCTGATATGCATGAGATTGTATTAGTTTTGCAGTTCATATTTCAGTGAGTTCTCAATCAAAATGCTTGTGAAAAATTGGTTAGTTTGTCAGAATTGTTCATGTTTGCCTTGATGTGGCTTTATTCAGTGGTTGTTGTTGTTGTTTTTTTTTTACCTCATTCTGACTAAATTAATGTTTCTTTTTGTGTTTCTGAAAAATTGCTGTTCTTAACTTCATGGTCCTGGCATGATCCTTTAATGACCATTACGCCCATCTCTGCCTGGATCTCCTGACCGACTGGGCCTCTTCCCTCTTCATCTCCAGCTACATCAGTTTAATAAACACTTCTTACATTTTCATCCCATGGTCAATCCTGTCTGATCCTCTATTGTGACACGGGCGTCTTTACACGTCCGGTGAATTAAGCCCTGAGGGATGAAGCAACAGAGCAGCGCCTCACTCTGTATCGATCCTCCTCTCCTTATACTCCCTCTGCCTGGAATAATGCAGCTTCCCCTTTCAAACTTATTACAGGAAGATGCACTGGGCAATATAGTAAAGTACTTAAACTTTTCTGACCAACCGAGAAAATGGATTTTAAAATGGTTTCTGAAACTGTGGTAAATTGAGTTTCAATTATTCAGCTTGTGAGGATACAAAAGGCATTGCTGAAGGATACACTTGAACCTGGACTAAACCTGGACTAAACCTGGACTAAACCTGGACTAAACCTGGTCTAAACCCGGTCTAAACCCGGTCTAAACCCGGTCTAAACCCGGTCTAAACCCGGTCTAAACCCGGTCTAAACCCGGACTACACCCGGACTACACCCGGACTAAAGTGATGCCTGTAGTTAGAAAAGCATTATTTGAATTGCCTTGGTTGTTTTCGTATTCTAATAATTTATTTCAAATCTTCATTAAATGCCATTAAATTTCATTCATCTTGCACTTAGCATATTTTCATCATTGTACATTTTCAATCTAGTAATCTATGAATCATCTTTTATGATCTAGCAGTTTATTTCGCTCTGCCAATGAGCCACTAGCCACTCTATTCATATCCTCTTTGGCACAGAGCTGCTTTGGCAAATGAATTACTTTCCCATTTAATCTATTTTCTCTTGATAATTTCAAAATATTTCACTATTATTATCTGTCTTTTTTCGCAGCTGTGGTTTGTGGCTTTTCAGGTTGCATGGTTAGTTGAAGATTGACCCCCCCTTCTGTTCAAGTGTTCTCTAGTGGAGTTGGAGCATTTGGCCTTTTCTAAGCAGGGATGATTTAGAGTGGCAGCGAGCTCCCATCCCCCATTGCAGGCAGTAACTAGTGTGACTGGGCAATGCCGCTGCTTTTACGTAATGTGCTGACATGTTTGATTTGAACATGTGTATTAATGATTAGGCTGGCAAAGGTTTCTTATGTCATCTGATGTATGTTGATTGTATGTGTTTGTTTTCCAGATCATAATCTCACAAATGTTTATTATGCAAAACAAACCATTCTTAAAGCTTGGGTACCTGATTTTTAAACCATCTATCCAGCTCTTTCTTAGGTCTCACAAACACCATGACAGAGGTGTCCAGACTTTTTTCTTTTTTTTTTTTTATTAGAAGGCAGTATATTGAAAGATAGACCATGTGGAGGGTGGTCAGTACTGTGAATGATAAAAAAGTAGCTTTTGTCTGAGATTTTAAAGTAATAATGATTATTTAATGTATAATAGTAGAGTATTTAAAAGCAGCAGTAAAAAGTACTTTCCAATATAATGTGGGCCAGTTCATCAGAAAGCCAGAAGGCCAACACCCCTGCCCTATGACATACTAACCTTAACCCGAGTGTTCATATGACTGCATCTTTGCCTGTATTTGTCACACTTTTTCACACTATAATTCATGAGTAAAAGTCAGGTAATGCAGCTTTAAAAGGATTCTTTACGATTTTTCCTTTTGGGGTTGGCACCTATAATTAGCCAGCTTTAAGTCTGGTGATATTCAAGTTGTAAATCCATTTTAAACTATATTACTATTGTATTCATTGTAATGAGAACACCTGTAAAGTTTGCCTGGATTTGCACATAATTTCTTAAATCCACTTTTCTCTTGCATCACCAGACCGAGAGCAATTAGACACTTAGAACTTGCATAATCTACTCAATTATGTTAAAACAGGATTTACAGGACGTTTTGAGTCAACACTTGAAAACGACTTAGCTTAAATCTGCCTGCGTCTTGCAGCACCATGACTTGGATGTGTCAGCATTAACAGTGGGGGGAGTGGGGCTGGTTGTGGGATGTGCTGTTTCATGGGAGCGATGAGGGGGAGGGTGCGTGTGGTCTTGGAGGGAGCTGAGAGCCAGAATAAACACTTTATTTGATTCGTAGGTCAATACGTCCCCATACTATAACTGTACATCCCTGCCCCCATCCTCCACTTGCTACTAGAAAGGCATTACTTCCCCCACGTCTTGTCTTGTAATAGAATACCAAGTGGATTTTTTTCCCTTGTTCCACTTTATCTGTCTCTCGCCTCCACCCTCGTGCCTCATTCACTCTATTACTCAACACGGCGACTAAGAGGAGAGAGGCTCAGTGGCTTTATGTAGGGCACAGGACACGGCAAAAGGGAGAAAACTATTACTTGCCCAAAGACATTGTTGCTCCTGGTGACACGTGCCTATCATAATTACAATTACAGGTCCTATGTCATGCAAAATTGACTCTTGTAAGCTTTAAGCCATGTTGTAATGTTGTTACCTCCTCAAAAACATACCTGGAGTTGTGAAAGAAGCAGTTTTCAAGTTAACCAGTACCTTTTACCTTTTGTTCATTTGGGGATAAAAAATTCCAGATCTGAAATGATCTATGATTCTAGTGAAGTTGTATGGATAAAAAAAAAAAGACAATGGATCACAAGGCGGAACAGAGTGCTTTCAGTTTGAGAGAAGAACACAACGCAGCTTCTGGTATGTTTGTTATGAGCAAACAACACTATAACAGACATGAAAATAGTATAATATGGGTCCTTTACTACAATTAAACTACAACAACTACAATTTGCGTTGCATTTAAATTGAATACCAGTCCTTTTACCGCCTCCTGATTTCTCATAAAGACAGAATTTGGTGGTTAGAAAACAGATGTACCCTTGACCTTAAATTCTAATTATCATGTAAATCAACATAGTAAATAAAACCGCTTTTGCTTTCTCACCAGGCTCTAAACCTTCCCTACATGGTGCCATTTGTGATTCTACATTCAGTGGATAACCCAAATTCCTCCATAAAAATTGTATTGTGGTCTCCTAAGCTTATGGCACACTGGAAGGCTGCAAACTAAACGACCACAAAATTATCAACAGACTAACCTTCAGTGGCTATGTCTTTACAAGTGTTTTTACGGTTTGTATTGTTAATCATTCACTCATAAGATCAAAATGCTTCACTTATTTGGCGTGTTCTCAGCGCTCCTCGATCGTGGTCTCGCATGCTTTTAGCCCATTTTTGTTTTGATTCGCTCTGCCAAAGGAAACTCTGGAATCCTCTCTCTAGTTTGATCTTACACAGCTGTGGGATTTGAACCCTCTCCTCCACACCTCCCCCCTCCCTCACACACACACACACACGCACACGCACACACACACACACACACACACCAAATGCTCTAATCTGGCCCGCTGGGGTTGTCATCCTGTGTGTTGGCTCTGGCATAAGTTGAATTTTAAGAGCTGTAAGCATGTGTGTAATATATTATAGCAACACAATACATGTCAGATTTATCAATATCGCAAAATTGGAACCCGCAATTTCTGTTGGCGCATGCATGTGGCTCCAATTTTGTGTGTCCTAATTTGTTTTCCCATTATGAACCTTTTTAAAGTTCTCCTGTTCTATAAATTGTATAAAGGTGCACAGCGAGGATGCTCTTTTCCATAGAGAACAATAGAAACTGTATGAATTGACAAACAGCCATATTGATTGAATTTTTTTTTTGCGTATTGATTTTCCTTTTCGTTTTAGCTAAAGGTGTTTTTTTCAAGTTGCTCCACTGGGACGAGCAGAGGGGGGAGATAGAGGTATTGTTCAGGCTGTTTTAACCCCCCCTCTATAGACTGGGGCAGGTTTTTTTTTTTTTTTACATACAAATCTCCCCCGATGCTGTGGTGTCCTACAGGCCTCAGAGCACTGAACTAAAGTGCATTGCCCATTGTAGGAGAGGGTGCCAGGTTTGGGGTTGAATATCTGGCTGGTCTCCCTCTGGCCTCACTTCAAACATCCACAAGCCTGAGGGGCCAAGCTACGAGCTGCCATGGAAATGCCAACCTGTGATTGTCAAGGAGCACAAATCCAAAACAGAGGAAAATGAATTGGGCTTATAGAAGTAGGATATCCTCCTTCTTTGGTATTTTGCAGGAGATGTATTTATGAAGACTTGCAGGCAGTGTTTGGCTTTCCAGATCGCATGAAATGCAGATTAAACGACCCATATTGCGCCGTTTTCTAATCTGTTATAATGTTGTTTCCTCCCCAAAAACATGCAATTTGTGGTTTGTTTCATGCACACATGTTAAACACACAGTCCTTGCATATTTAGGCTGAGTTCTTGTCTCAAACAGAGCTTTGGAGATGTAGACAGACAAACATGCGTGAATGAAATAAAACACAACTCCAGGTATATTTTTGAGGAATTAACAACATTCTAACATGACTTAAAGCTCACAAGAGTCATTTTTGTGTAATATAGGATGGGAGCAAACCAGGCTCTAAACCAGGACTAAAGACACTGAAGAGCTTCATGCATTTCTAAATCTTTCTAAATTGGGACAACACAATCAAGTATGCAGATTTAATTTTGGTATACAGAGTTTTTAATAATCTTGCTCCACCTCCTCTGAAGGAGTTTGTGAAAAGAAATTCAAATCGCACAACCAGAGCAGGTTCTAAAGGTGACTGCTCTGTGCCGTTTAGGAAAAGTGCTTTTGGGCAGCTCTGTTTTGCTTATTGAGCAGGTCAAACATGGAACACAGTGCAGCTCATATACAAGAACTTTCAACACTGGCAGCATTTTCTAAAGCTTTAAAACAGTGGTTGTTCAACGGCCAAATATGTCACCATGTTTAACCAAATTACATTTTCTTTTAAATTGTTTAACTCTTGGTTTATATCTTAAACCCTTAACTTTGAACTTCAAATGAATTGTTTTAAATTCATTTGTATGTACAGTGAGTGTGTTGTATGTATAGTGAGTGTGCTGGTTTTATGTACTTTTGTGTGATTGTTGTTGTGAAATCAGGACAGAGAAAAGTACATCAATTTGGCGAGGGACTGAAAATGGAAATTAGTCATGCTGGCTATAATCTTTATATATTTACATTTTTAATATTCATTAATATGTGCTGTCCCTTTACAAATAAATAAATAAGAAATAAGAAAATAAGAAGAAATTTGAACAGTTTAAGGGAAACACACATATATACACTTGTGGTTTAACTATTTGCTAAACCAAAACGGAAACTTAAGGTTACTAATAATAATCTGTCAAACCACTTACAGGATGTCACCATAGAGATGAGAGTAAACCTAATTTGTTGAACGAGCAGCGGACATGTAGCCGTATGGGAGGCTTTCGCTTTCCACCTGTAGATTTTTATAATAACAAGCACGTTTCAGTGAGTCATAGAATCAGAAGGAAAACACAGATTTTGATAGAGGAAAATGTATTATCTTTAAAATAATCTGTTATTGTTTATACTTTTATGATAAGAAAATTCTGTATTAATAAATGCTGAATACAAGAGTGAAAAACGTGTATAGGCTTTGACCTTTTCCCAATAGTAAGTGAACTATTGCAAAATTGATTTATTGTGAAGTGACATTTCAAGACCGGAATTTCTTATTAGTCATACTACCAGAACATTTAGTCATTTTACACATTTTTCACAGTTTCACATAATTCTGCTTAAATCAGTTAATTTGAGGAAGTAGTGTTTTATTTCTGTTTCATGTTTAAAATGTTTAACTATGTTTTTTATTTGGTTATTACTGCACCCCAACTGTCTGCGAGCATTATGTTACTTAAATAAACTTGGATTTAGACAAACTTAAATACCCATTCATGAAAAACACCCTCTGTTTTGTGGTTTTGGGTGCACAAAAAGTTTCCAGTTTGACACATGCATACAATGAACTGTCTAGAGCACTGTCTGTTTTGTTATTAAAGGAAAAAAAAACTGTCATTCACCTTCTTTTGTGCTCTGTGGAATCCACGTGGGGCCGTGACTGTCTGTGCGGCTAGACACCAGTGTGGGGGTGACAGAGGAAGTGCTTATTCAACTTCACATATGTGTGTAGAACGTATTTAAGGAAATTGTGTTATATGCTGCGCTTTTTTTGGTGAATTTTAATAGCCTATCACAAAAATATAAAGCAGCATTATTTTGATTTCCATTTTACATAATAAGCCTTTGCGCCAAGTTTAGTCACAAAAGAAATACTGTTTATTCAACAATTTAAAAGAAAGAACAAATCTAAAGATGAACAGTTAGGGTTAATAATAATAATAATACTAAATGCATACATGAATAAATAAAATCAGAAATCACTTTATTTAGCAAGAAAGACTGATATTCTGTGTAGTGTTCATTTTCAATACATTATATTGTCCTACTCTCAATGTATTTGCTTACTTTCTGCCAGGGCTCCCCTTGAGGTCAATTACCACACTAGAGTCTTTCTCTGAGTCGCTGACTGCAGTGACTCCATCTAATCTGCCTCCACGGCTCTCAGTGGTATTATTCCCACCTCCCATTCACCGCATTTTATTTTCACCCTCAATCTCTCAGTGCCATGCATTGTTTTACCTGGGCCAAGTTCCACCTCGCCAACGGAAATGGAGGTCCAAAACTGTTGGGAAGTCTAATTTCTAAAGGGACAATTAATGGGAACAATACCAGAACCAGGTCTCAGGTCACCACTGCACTCATTCAACAAGAAGTATGCATTGTACTAAGAACAGCTGCCCCACAGTTTGAGAACCACTGCCCAGCCTGTACATACTTTACCTTTGTACCCAGAGCTGAAAACCGATTTCTTATTGTCTGGCCTCAGTGTCTCCTGTGCCAGCGCTAATGCCAGAGAATGGACTAGGTGTGTGTTACAAGTCTCTGAGCTGAAGAACTCCCCAGCCTGTAAGCCCTGGCTTTGTTTCACAACCACGTCTTGCTGCTGCAGTTTAATCTGCACCACGCACATAGACACAACATAAACCAAGGCTTTGCCAGGGCTTAAGAGGTTGGACACAGCAGACTGTAAAGAAATGAAGGTTACCGGTTACTGACCAAGTCCAGGTGTGATGTAATGTGCTTTGTTAGTTTTATGTTGGGTAATAAAGGATAATGAAGTGTGAGTTTGAATCTGTACAGTAGCCTACAGTTAGTAATGAATGCTTATTTTTGTGCCAGTTTCTCAAACATACCAAACTTTATATGCGAGTTATGCAACAAAATGTCCATATTGCTTCAAACTGAGACTTGATTCTGTTCTGTTCTGAATTTCCAAAGATGACCAATTTGACTGTATCTTATCATTTCTTTTAAGCTTGTTAACAACCCGATTCTGTCTATAGTCGCAGTTTCAAACTCCATCACTGCACATTTCCAAATCTGATTCAAAATGTCATCTCTAACACTTTTCGTGACCTTTCTAAATGGACTTCTGTGAAACCGTCTGGTATCAGTCCCAGCCCGGCCTCAGTCTTTTCCTGTCAACTGTCAGTGGAGGCAGCAGCAGCTCTGGCTTCCCCTTAACCACCACACACACTGGTAATCTTATCTCTCTGACAATCAGCGTTCGCTTAGCCTGCCGCTCATTAACCCTTTACCGGACTCAGTTTTTTCTTTTGTCCCTGGTGGCGTCGAGGCACAGGCTCATATCCACAGGAAGCTCTGCCGTTTTGTGGTTTGAACTTTGATCCATTGAAAGGGGCCAAGCGGAAATTGATTGATGGGTCATATTCTTGCTCATGACTTGCCTGTCACCGCAGACGACCATGGCTCTTATCTGCGCCTCGCCTTCTGTCAAGTCATAAAGAGGATGTTAAAATTTCAGAACACCCTCGCTAGTCGTTTGTAGCGTTTGCGGCTCCTCACGACTGCCATAAAATGTGTCTCCTGCCCCCCCCCTCCTGCTGTCTGCCTCACTCCCACTCCCCTTTAATTTCACTCAGTTGCAATATCCTACCTCCAGCCTTGATTGTTGTTTTCGGAGAGCCCGTGCGCTGTTGTTGTAACATAATCATTTAGTCTCCCTCCCGTGGTTCTGGCAAGCTGCATGCTGAAATCTATCCACTGCTCATTTTTATGGGGAGCAAAATTGCTGTAGCTACTGCCCGCTCGCTGTTTCGCTTTTTACACTGAATTTATGAGTAAGTACATGTCCAGGAATACATGACAGATTACACTTGTTCTGTATGCGTTTAACATGCCAGAGAATTCGATTAGCATAGTTGAAACAGAAAGACTATGATGTGAAATTACTCAATACAAAAATTGTGCATATAATTACAGCAGCACGAATTGCATTTTGCATCCAACAGCCTCGTATTTTGACACGTATACTTGTTTTTTATACTTTCTAGTAGATCTGTGCAATTAATACACAACTAATCAAGATTCAGTCATTTCATATTGTTAGTCATAAGCTTGCTGATCAAAGATACACTGCAAAACTTTTCCATGTTTTTGCTTTGACTGCAATGTTCCACACCATGACATTTATCTCACATTTAATTAATTTCCTTTTGTTGAGTAAACATCCTAAAAAAACAAAGAAAAAATGCATTGATGCTCTGAGCGGACATGCCTCTCCACAGATGTGACCTGTAATTTAAAGTGGAAATAAATACATTTAATGCCATACAGAGGGATATTTCAAGCAAAGCAATAACATTTCCAGAAAAACAGATTGCGGATTCTCCACCAGAAAAGTTATGTAATGCACCTTTTTAAATAAACATAAATCAATCATAACATAACATAACATGAACGTAAATTATTTTTGTCATTTTCAGTGCTTCGATAACAACGCAGAAGTTTCCAGACTATAATAGAACAACAAAAAGCGGGATTATGGCTGGCATTGTGTCGCTGTTATAGAAGAGAACAGGGTTGAAGAGGTCACATAGAGTATTTTCTTGCCTGGTTGGACTTGCTGACCCTGAAAGACTAAAGGGATTCTCTCGCTGCTAAGCTCATAACATTATCTTACTAGCGGTCAAGGCACTAACATTGCTTCTCGCTGCACCTACCTTGACCCGTTTTCATCCTTTTTCTTTATAACACAAGCTCACTATTGACGTACGATACTGTAAATCCCATTGATCACACTGTTCACACGTACAACGCTAACATATGCAGGCCTACAGTTATTGATTCCAGTGCACCTCGAGTGGAGCAGGTCTCGTTACATGACAGAGTTCACGTATTTATTGTTCTAGACACTTGTGCTGTTGACACTGTCTCTGTTAGCCGCTACATTCTCGGGTCATTCCTGTGGTCGCGAACGGGAGAGAATCCAGGGCCTGCGTTCCACCGAGCAGCTGTGAAGAATGTGAGGCCGCTCTTAACAACATATACTGTGCATTGCTTTCATTTTATAGTGTAGCTTGGAATGGCTTGGACTTTTTCTGGCAGCTAAACTATGGTGGTTTTCATTAGGTAGGTTCCATTTTTTGACAGTGGGCAGCAATGGAGCCAAGAGAGACATAGATTAGTTAGTTATTTTATTTTGAACATTTTTAAAATTGAAGAAAGCACAACATATAGTCTCTATACTTGGAAAGGCTTTCAGAACGTATGCATTTTACAAAAAGTGAACTATTCAATGTTCAAAACAAGAGTAGGATGAAGAATCTTATTTTAATCCTACCTTTTAATTTAAGATATTTTGTTTGTCATCAAAGTAATGTCAGCTTTCACCATATAGTTACACTTACACTATAATGTACTTAACTATAAGTGAATCTTTACAAACATTAGTGAAATAACACGAGAAAACAAAACAGAATACATACACATTACAAGTACACACAGGTTTATATTGTCAATTGTCAATTATGGCATAGTTTTATAACTGAAAACAACACAGGTACAACATCCAAACTCTATTTAGGGATCACCATTCAAAGATCAAGATCTCATTGATGGAATTGTTGAGGATTTGACTGAGGGCCTGTTCACACAGCATAATTTTTTGGTCTTTCATCCACACGGAGCTGGTGTTTCGGGTGGGCGAAAACTGTGTTTTTTTGAGAACGAGTTCTAGAGTGCGTTGTCGTGTGACATTGCAACCTCGTCGCAGCCCTCGAACTGGCCTCCGTAGACCACAAGACCTTTGCGGAAACGGGACAGGTGTAGCCTACGGAGCCGCTCCCGTACCTCAGCAACCAAGATACACTGCTAATGCTAATGCTGACAACACGCAGCACGCAGATTATGCTAAAAATGGCTAAAAACGGCCAAAAATGAAAATTTATGTTTAACTTTTGCTAAACAAAATGGCTGTATTTCTGGGATGCATCTAAAATAGGCTAAATTACCTAACTTAAAAAAAAAAAAAAAAAACTGTGATGGGACATGCAATATTAGTGTTGGAGTGTTGTCATGTGGACGTAACCAGAAAACCTTGCTGATAATCCAGTGTGTAATTTAATAAACTGAAAATATTATAGCTACCAAATCACCTGACTCTTCAACTCTTTTTACTCACCTGGAAGCAATAAGAACGGACAGAACATAGTCTCAAGATAGCAGAGTTGGTCAATTTTTCCGAACAATATCGAGCATGGCCATAATATTGACGCGTATCAGTGACAGGCCGTGCAGTGTGCTCCTTTTTCTCTCTCTTTATTCTCCCCTGGCGTTCCTATCTCTCCCTTCACTAAGGTGTTATCAATGGCGCTATTGTCAGGGTTGAAGGAGCAGGGGGGCTCGTGGGACCCCCGGACAATGAGAACACGCTGCTGCCTCAGTGGACTTCCTGTGTCTTGCATGAGCGATGGTTTCGAGGTCCGAGATAAGACCTTTTGGAAAGCACCTCTCGTCCCACTTGCATATTCACCTGTTTGGATACCAGGTGTTCTGGCCCAAAATATTAAATCTATTCTGCTGAGAATTCACAGCCCTGGCCAAAGCCTATTCACTTCAACCCACCACAGCTGCAGTGAAATGCTACACCTCATACAAATGGTCCAGGCTGCTAATTGGAAATCACCTGAAGTCCATAGCTTTTGTGTTTTTTTTTGTTTGGTTTTTTGCGAAGGACAGTTAATTACAATTACCTTTTTAAAATCTACTTTGGAGTATCCGTGCATTTGAGACCAACAAAAGCAGCATTTTTGTCATTTTTTTTTTTCATCAAGAGTTTTGAAGGCCTCCTGTTTCTCAAAGTGTAAAAGAATTACTCTACCACGTCAAGCTCATTCAACACTACTTTTAAGAGTTTCACCTTGGCTTTTGAAATGCGCTTCAGCTCTGTTATCGCACTCACTACGTTTACATGTACAGAGAACTCCTAGCGCGCTAAACAACCATATTTATCATCTTTACCCAAAACTAGTCAGACCACTCTTGTCTCTGTCTACATGCAAATCAAATGGACGCAAGAGGGGAGCTAAAAGAGGTTCATAGGCATTGAAAAATTGAATGTTGGCAATAAAACTTAGTAGGTATAACTGTTAATAAAACATGTTATGAACTGTCTTGCTCATAACTTACTGTCTCACCACAGCATAAACTACAAACACATTTTAGCTCCGATAGTGGACCAAAACAACGAAACTACACAAGCCAATCCATGGTGGAAGGACTGTATTGCCATCGCTGCTGGTCTAAAAATGAGTATATTTCCAAACACAAGGCTAATATTTTCCTTGCTGTTTCTTATGGTTTCTTAGCATGTGCAGTTGAGTGCTTCTCCTAGACTGCTCTTAGCGTGATCAGATTGCACTTTTAGATGCAGCAGGGATCCAAGTACACAGAGTTTCCTAACTTATGTTCGAGACATTTTAGATTTGAATCAAGGCACCTCAATAGTTCCTGGGTTCATCTGCATTTTGAAAATCCTGTTTTTTTTTTCTGATGTGCTTGTTAAAGGTGCACTGTGTAACTTTTCCGGTGAAGGGTCCAGCACTTTTCTCAAGAGATGATATTGCTTTGTCTGGAATGGCAATAAACGCATCCATCTCGCATTTTCTCAATAACGAGTGAGTAAGTTTTTATTGAACTAAAAAACTTGTGTTCTTACTCTGAGTGGGCGCGCCTCTCCACAAATCTGACATGTAACTTGGCCATACAGTGGAACGTTCCAGGCAGTATCCTCATAGAGAGAAGCAGGTGACGGACCCTCTACCAGAAAAGTTACACAGTGCACCTTTAATATAGTGACTGAACTGAACTGAACAGAAATTGTGAATAAGACACTTTGAGCAAACTTCAGGGTTCTAGTGCTATGAACGGAGCTGTCACAAGACCCTCACATGACACTTCTACCACCACTCATTCTTCCACTGTCACGCACATGAACGGACAAAATGGCTGCTCACTAGCTGTCAGCGCCTCTAGCTTTTACATAAGGGGGCCTCTTTTGGTCTGAAAAGGGGGGCTTTGAGGTTAAGGGTTCCCTCCTGATCCAAATCGTTTGAGGTTTTCCTGGTGAAAGCAGCATGTAGAAGTTTACGTTTGTGCCTATGTGACGATGCAGAAGTAGGTCAGCGAGGACCCAAAGCGTATACAGTGGCTCATATGCTCTGACAGTGGGGAGGGGATTCGTGGGTTTCTTCTATCTGAACAAGAATGACCTCGCTTATCTCTTTACATCAGACAAATCTTTAAGTGTCTGAAAGCACACTGTTGAATATTACTGTGAAATGGACTTATAGATATGGACCAAATCAAAAGAAATGTATGTCTTTTTGTTGTATATCTAATATTCAGGTGATGTTTTAAAGGTGCACTGTGTAACTTTTCAGGTTAGGTGTCTGCTACCATGGAGATACTATTGCTTGGCCTTGGTGGTCTTAAACTTGCATGGTATTGTATTGTATGTATTTATTCGATTATGGGTGTTTCTGTTGCTCAAAAATACCTTTAAAACATGCACTCTTCTTGTGAGCGGGGTCGCCTCTTCGCAGATCTCGCATGTAAATTGGCCTGGTGGTGTCTCCTGCTTTTTTCTATGGATATTGAAAAGTTTAATGCCATACTTTGGAATATTGGAGCTAAAGCAATGGCATCTCCTTAGAGCCAAGTAACTGGCAGGCCTTCTACCAGAAACGTTACACAGTGCACCTTTAAGGAAAGATCAGGAAAGTACTAAATGTGCCTGTCAGTATCTTGATGATCATGTCCAACAAGAAACATGAATGGACCATAGAATTAGCCACAAAAGAGCAGAAATATCTCTTTATGCGCTTATATGGAGAATTACACTAGACATTTCCTCTCTGTTATTGAGAATATAGTCAATATTCTCAATTTGCATATCTCTAAAACTAGAACTTCAAGATGGTCAAAATTTTGCAGACTAACACAAACTCTCCACAGTGAAGAGATGAAGGCGAGGATGTACTGCCAACAAGTAGAGGCTATTAGAAGTTGTTTTCAAACTGAATAATCTGATAATGAGCAAAAAGAATATGGTAACATAAAAACACAGCCATTATTTGTCATCTTAAAGTACACAAGTTAGATGGATGTTTTAGCAAACGGAGACTGCTTTGTTTGCAGTAAGAAGAGGTATTACTAAGAAACAAAGATATGAACTATAAATCATATTCATTAAAAACATTATTGAATTTGCACGCAAAGATACTTGAACTACAACCCGTCCTGCAAATTTGCCTGCCGCCATCATTTGACTGCACTGCCCTTTACAATGTTATGACACATGTAAATAACCTACTGAGAATAGGGACTCCCAGAGCAGAAAGTGAACTATGGTGGATTTTCTCCCAGCCACATGCTCTCATCTCTCAGCATGCGGCTGTTGTTAGGGGATGGCTAAACAGCTCCGCCCCTTTACCCCCCAGGAGCCAATCCACTGTCATATTCCTCCCCATCCTGCCCTCTGATTGGTGCATTGTCAGCGCCTGTTGAATAAAATGGGATTGATGGGTAATCTGGGATCGGAGCAGTGGGATGTGGGATAGCGGTTTAGGATGAGGGTGCCGAGGACAGAGTGGATGAGGAATACTTTCCAAAATAAATCTAGATTAAATGCTTTAGAGCCTATTCACTGCAGCCAGCAATACAGTAAGCTCTCCAACTGTTTTGTCAATACAGTAGTGAATTAAAAGTATTCAAGAAACATTTAAAGGGCCCATATTACACTGTTTTCTGATCTACTATATGTTATAATGTTGTTTCCTCAACGCAAACTTACCCGAAG
Source organism: Boleophthalmus pectinirostris (assembly GCF_026225935.1). Classification (NCBI taxonomy): domain Eukaryota; kingdom Metazoa; phylum Chordata; class Actinopteri; order Gobiiformes; family Gobiidae; genus Boleophthalmus; species Boleophthalmus pectinirostris. The sequence continues at coordinate 20,242,468 of NW_026571175.1, read as the reverse complement.
TTGTGTTTTGTTTCATTCACACATGTTTAACACACAAATCCTAAAACAGCAAGTGCTCCGCTGTGTTTTTAAACTCCATACACCATCACTAGAATGATTTGGATACTTTTAGCCCCGGAATCATTGATCTCTACTGGACTATGGGTAAATGATGGCTGTTAACTTGATGACTACTGCTTCATGATATCACAAGGTGGAACAGAGCATTTTAATCTTTTGAGATGTAGAGAGACTAATAATGCAGGCTTGCTCAGACCTGTGTGAAAAAAACACAACTCCAGGTATGTTTTTTTGATGAGGTAACAACAGTGGCGATCCCACACTGATTGACCTGAGTTCACAAATTTCACAAGAGTATTTTGCGTAATATAGGATTTAAAGTTTGCTTGCCATATTTGTTCTAGGTTCTGGGATCTGGTTAAGAATCTGATTTAAAGATATTTCATTGTGCATGAAATCTTTTTGTAAAATTGCTTCTGCAGTGTACTGGGCACAAAGCGAAGAGGGCACAGAGGAGAGCAAAGGCCGTGGTAGGGAAGAAGCCAGGGATGCTCTGTCTCCCCCTGGGTATTGTCATGGCTCTGAATGGCTAATGGGAAGTGAAACCAGAGCTGCAGATTGCTCCATAATGGCTGCTGTCCTTGGCTGTGTATTCAGGATCTGTCAACAAAAAGCCTTAGAATTTCTGAAATGTCTTTAAAAATGGTTGGTGTGAAAGCTAGGGCTCGGGTTTTGACTTACATGATTTTGATATTATTTTTTATGTCTATTCTGCTTTAGATTTGGAGTCTGTTATTAAAATATCTTTTTAAAAAACATATTTTGAAATTGGCTGTAAATCACAATCTATTTGCAGAAACAACATACCAGTCAGTGGATTCATTGCTGTGGTAAGATGCACCAGCTTCGGGTCCTGGTCTTGGCACTTAACCATTGTGATATGTTTTGAGTTTTCCGCTGTAGATGTATTCCCACTCCATGCATTTTTTTCACTTTAAATGCCTAAAGCTCCAAATGAATATAGATGAGTGGTGGAATCAGCACATGGTGAGATCAATGACCTGCTTGCTACAATAAAACTGCTTCTCACTACCAGCCTCGTCAATACATCATTGATTCGGAAACTCAGGCTATTTGCTGAAAATCTTTCCTTTTCTTTAGGTCAGGAGTCTTGGTTCCGGTTCAATATCAAGATGGTAACATTTTAGCGACCTTTCCATATGTTTTAGCTGTTAATCTGACACGATCTATAAAGTGCGTTTATGGTTTAGTATATTGTACTTTTGTTTTTGTCAGTTTTGATTCTGTTAAAAAGATCAACAAATTCCTATGTAAGCCTACTACGTCACTTCAGTGAAAATATGGACTGACAATATTTTAAAAATACCCTCAGATTTGCCAACGCTGTCATCTTTCTGGAACAGTTTCTCTAAAACGCACACGTTTGTCAAAAATCCCCAGTGTTTTGAATAAGAAGCTGCATTATCTTGTTTTACTGAACAGTCTCGTCATTTTCGTCCTTCCTGATATGACTTGGTTGCCACAAACCACTAACTTTCACACAACAAAGAGGAGAAAGTGTGCTGTCTGATCAAGTGCAATCTTTAAGGGGAGAGATTTCTGGCCAAAACCTTAAGGAATTAAAAGAGAGAGTTAACGGTCCGGCAACTCTGAATAAACCCAGAGGATAAACAGGCCCCAAGTTAATTATTGGGAGCAGCAGGAGAGATGACTGGCACGCCAACATGAACAGGGTTTCCCCAGGGATGGTGCAGGGGCCTGCTGCTGACTGGGCCCCCTGGGGTTTGGGCACACAAAGTACTTGGATTGCAGTCTAAACGTGTGAAAGTGAATGCATTTGATCCTTTTGTTTTGTTTGTTTATGCTCAATATGAATTTCAGATAACTTCCCATCAACCTGTGCCTCCTCCACATCTACACTGACAGGAAAAGTGTCAATATTTCAAGCAGGTTTCACTATGACAAATGTAAAAAGTCCCCCATGTGTTTGTACATTGAAAAAGTGATAGTGTCATTTTCCCATGAAATTGTCACATCCAAACCTTATGAATTAGTCCCAGCCTGAGAAGGTAGCTTGTTATTTACTGGTAATGATGCCAGCTTTAACAGCAAAGTTGACATTTAGTCATAGATCCTGTGTCTGTATGTTATAAATTGTAAATACTTTTTTATTATTATTTATCTGTGTTTGGTTCATTATGTACAATGTTCAATGTTCAGTGGCAGTTTGAGTATTTGAGTCTAGAAGTCTAGAATACTCATGTTATTATTATGTTTTATTATCACATTTGTCATGTACTTCCTGGAATCATTTCTGTTTTGCATAATATTTGTTTTAACGTTTGTGCAATCTTTTCCTTTTCATTTTTACCGTCAAAGCAAATCATGCGCTTATTTTATGTTTTATCTATATTCTTCCTTGTGAAACCCTTTTTATGCTGGCTGGGGAATTTTATTCAAAATGTAGCACTGCTTGATGCTTTTGTAGGCCAAAAACCAGTCCTCTGTGTGTCATGGATGGTGTGGGTGCCTGGCCTGTTCACAAAGCCTCCAGTGTGCTTGTGTGCTCTAGCTCAGTCCAGACTCTACTCAGCACTCCTGGATCATTCTGACAGGACCCCAGCCTCCAGTTCCCTCTGAAGCTCTAGTGGGAAAGCCAAACTGCAAAATGTGATGTGATGGTGAGTAGGCAGGGAAGTCCATAAAATTACCAAAACTTACTCACGTGTATTTAGGGGTTCAAGGTTTTCTCATTTAATTTGGGAAGTAGAAATAGCATCACACGTACATTATTGAGGTCTGAACTTGTTTTCCTTGCCTTCACATACAAAATCTCTACCTAAACTGTGATGTTGTTGTGTCATCTCCAGGGGGCAGGGGGAGCAGGTGTGGTGAGAACAGATGCACGGGGCTGTTAAAGTAGTAGGAGGAGGAGGGGAGCGCTGGGACCATCAATGACCCAGTCCCTAAAAACAGATGTGTGGAGTTCTTTGGCCTGTCAGATACTGCCAATGAAACAACCTGTGTGTTTTATACTGCTCTGACTTCAAATCCCACTACAGGCTCCACATTGTAGGGCAAGATTATACTTTTTAACAACTAAGTCTAGAAATATGACTGCCAGTATATTTTTAGCGGTTGTAATGTTATGTTTGATTTTACAGTTTTCACTTTTAGCACAGTGTGTCTGAAGTCTTAATTGTGTCTCTATATGTTCAAGCATGTGGCATTTGTACTTGGGAAACCAGTCTCTGAACATTTACTTTTGAACACTGACAACTTTATGTAAACACACACACACCTTCCTCCATATCACTGCAAAAGCATTTCTTGACGACTGATAGAATTTTCCATCCCTTCTATGTGCTTTGGGCTTGCCTGTTCTTATCACAGAGCTCAGTGATTGATTGCTTAGTGACCCATTGTCTGAAAGAGTAGAATTAGTGTAATGGAAATCATTTTTGACTTCGTCTGCTCTGGTGAGATAATGCATTAGTGTTTGAGTGTACTTTTTGAAGACCATGAGTGACGATCCTGCTGAAGACTGATGGTGTGTGTGGAGAGCTTTTTAAGACTTCTTGTGCTGTCCCGAGTGCGCTTTCCTCTGATGAACAGTGCTCATCCGCACTTAGTCTGTGGCAGCTGTCCAACTTCAGTGTTAGCTGTATCGCCATTAGATCGAGGCAAGTGGTTAAATCACACAATGTCTCTGTGATAGAATCAAATGAAGTACAATCCAAAAGTTAAAGTGTCTGTGATAATGCTTCTATTAGGATTTACTATTGTATTCATCCGCTGTGATGCGTCTCTTTGTTAAATCTCTTTTAAAAAGGCTCATATTACATTGTTTTCTGATCTCTGTTATAATATTTCCTCATCACAGTCATACCTGGAGTTGTGTTTTGCTTCATACACACATGTTTAACACACAAATTCTGCATATTTAGGCTGAGTTCTTCTCTCGAACTGGAAACTCTCTGTTCCACCTTGTAATGTTATGTTAAACTCCACTGTGTTTTTAAACTCCATACACCTTCACTAGAATCATTTGGAATCTCTACTGAACTAAAGGTAAAAAGGTAGCTACTAACCACTACATGACATCACAAGGTGGAGCAGAGCGTTTTGAGCTTTGAAGATGTAGGCAGACTAATAATAAAGGGTTCCTCAAACATGCGTGAATGAAACAAAACACAACTCCAGGTATGTTTTTGAGGAGGTAACAATATGGCTTAAAGCTCACAAGAGTCAGTTTTATAAAATATATCACCTTTTAAAAACCTTAACAGACTCGCACAGTGCTGTATCTTCTAGCAGTATTTGCCTGCATTTTTAGTCCTTCTTTTTATAGCTCTTCTATTTTATCTCTTTGTTTTGGCACTGCCTGTCGGTATTTCCCCTCGCTCAAGCTGCTTTTATAGAACAATGAAAATGACATCAAAAGTCATTCTGGGGATTCTGACTCAGACCTGGATTCAGTCTCTTCCCCTCCTCTTTATTTCTCTCTCGCTCACTCTCTCTTCCTCTGGCCTTGCATCACCGTTAGCTTTTCTCTGATTGTTTTAACTGGAGCTGGTCACCGCAGCTCGTCACTGATACTGATTTGACTCAGCTAAGTGATTTCCTGCTCCGGAGCTTGGGGCTCATTACTGCTCATTCTGATCAACACATCACCCTTTGTTGTGGTTTGAGTCATTTTCTTGAGACGGAAACAAGGAAACCCCTGGAGGTGTTTCCCAGGCACACGCTGATGATGTCATACGGATTGCCATGACGAAGCCAAACAATCTCGCTCGTGCACATTTGGTTTACATTATAGATAGCCGTTTTAAAGGGTTAGCGGTGCGACAAACCTTTAAAACTCAGAGCTCATCGGAGACAACATTGGCAGCGTTTGGCGACATTAAACAGATTGTTACAGTTTGGTCTGTGGTAAATATCAAACGCTCATTTGTGGTTGGGAGAGCTCATGTCTCTTGTAGCTGGTCTGAGTCACAGGAAAAAACATTGTGTCAGTCAAAGGGAAAGAAATACAGTGTTGTCAGTCTCACTTTTCCCTGAGCTGAAGCAAAACGTTGTAGTCGGCTCCACTCAATATGAGCTTATAGACTTTGGCAGATAGCTTTATGGTTGTTTTCCATATGAAAGGCTGCCATATATACCAGGTGATGTTTCTGCAGCGATATAGTTGAGCTGTTTAAACTATATAGGCTTATGTCAACAATTGGGATGGGATTGGACAAGATCTTGCAAAATGAAAATACCACAATAATTCTTGTTCCCCCAAGAACAATTTTGTGATTGTATTTTTGTCTTTTTGTTTTACCAATCTGCAACCAATATAGCTTACATTTCCTTGTTGAATAGTGAAACAATCAATTTAAACAATGTGGTGTGTTTTCAATGTGCTGACTAAAACAATTCTCAGTGATAAAAAAATATGTGTGATTCTTGTTTATGTATTTCCTTAAAGGTGCACGGTGTAACTTTCTGGTTGAGTTGAGGTTAAGGATCATTGCACTGCCTGGAATGTTCCACTTTTACAACATTTAACAACTTTACCTTACGTTTATTCATTTACAGGTAGTTTTACTGCTTGAAAAATAAAAAAAATAAAATAAAAAAGGAGGCATTCGGACTGTGAGCAGTTTTGTCTCTCCACAGATCTGACCTCTAACTTGGTCTCTCAGGTTTCACAGTATAGCATTAAATCTATGCTCATGGAGACCAAACCAGACCAAGTAATAATCTTCATGGAGAAAAATATTTGACAGACCCTTCACCACAAAAGTTACACACATTGCACATTTAAACTTTTCTTGTTTTTGTCAGAAAAATCGCATTTTGTAATTTTGTTAAATATGTATTTTTGCATATATTTTTCTAGGACACTAAGGCCATAGTGTTGTTGATCTTGCTAAAATCGTAGCTATACTTTTTATTTTCCCTTTACTACATGCATAAATACTGCTGGCGCCAACATTTGAGTCAAAGTCCTCTCACTGATGTATCTCTGTGTAGACATAAGTTCATGGCCACATCCCCCCTGTGACCCCTGGATGACCTCTTGCTGCTCGTTTGGCGGTTGGGGTTTCTCTCTAACATATCAAAGCCCGGCTTCGTCTTTCTCACCACTGACACTATGCACTCAGTTCCTCTGCTTTGTATTAAGAGACAGTTAAATTGACTTATTTGGGCAAGCCATTCTAGTCGCCATCTTGCTTGAGTTATAAATTAAGCCGGTTTAAGACAACAGCCTGATGTAGTATTTTTTTTGGCTATACACGAATAGCTCAGCCTTCTGTTTCCTATACACATATGTTTACAGTTTAAAGGGCCCGTATTATGCTCTTGTAATCCATGTTATAATGTTGTTTCCTCATCAAACTCACACCTGGAGTTGTGTTTTGTTTCATTCACACATGTTTAACACACAAACCCTGCATATTTAGGCTGGGTTTCTCTCTTAAACAGAAAACACTGTTCTACCTTCTGATGTCATGTGGTAATACAGGAAGTCGGGAAGTACTCCACTGTGTTTTTAAACTCCATACACCTTCATTAGACTCATTTAGATTATTTCAGCTCTGGAACTGATAATCTTTTACTTTTAGTTCAGTAGAGATCAACTTGAAAACTACCACTGGAACAAAGCATTTTGAGCTTTGTAGATGTGGACAGACTAATAAAGGGTTACTCAAACTTACACTACCCGTCAAAAGTTTTAGAACACCCTCATTTTTCCAGTAATTTATTGCAATTCAAGTTGTGCAAGTCCAATGAATAGCTTGAAATGGTACAAAGGTAAGTACTGAACAGTACTGAAAAAATAAAAGAAAAAAGGACTTCTTTCTATTGTAAAAAGAACAAGCCACGAGTGTGTTCAGCTGTTATATTTGTCAAAGGTGGACACTGTCAAGAATCAAAAGTTTAGAATATGTTTTGGTCAACAGTAAACGATAAAAAACTAGAAAAAGTGTGGTGTTTTAAAACTTCTGACCGGTAGTGTATTTGAATGAAACACAACTCTAGGTACATTGTTGATGAGGTAATAACATTCTAACAGAATAGCTCAAAAAAGTAAATTTTGCATAATGTAGGGCCTTTTAAATCTCCTCTTTCGAGTTGAGTTCTTTTGAGTTGCATATTGATGTACTAATTATTGTGGTACCCTAGTTATTTTGACCCTTCTGTGCTTTGTGTGCTTTCATAATCTCATTGCCCTCCTTAGTACATAAAAGTTTTGTGAAGGAAGTTGTGTGATTTAAAGATAGTCTTTTGTCTCTGAGAGTCTAAGAGGAGCTTTTGGGACACTTTTAGTTTGTGAAACATTGTGTCAGTGCTTCTTCGCAGGGGAATTGATGTGAATGAAGATAAATGATAACAACTGGAGCCACAGTGTCTTGAAGCTTTTTAAAAATGGGGGACACTGTGAGGTCAGCGGTGCTATGCCTTTTAAATCAGGATACAGCATTGCAGTTGTGCTTATGTTGTATTACACTTACTTATAGCTATAATGGGGGAACTGAGGGTTATTTCAAAATGATTTGTTGTCGCAGTAATTATATTGACTTATTGTTTAATATATAAAAACAGGAACAATATATTTTTGGGCTCCAGATTAATCGTGTGTACAACTTCTTTGCAAAAGTGGGGAGATTTGGGGTATTTCTGTTACAATACAATAAGATTTGAGCCATACAGGGTTGAATAACTAACTTCTATGACAAATTATTGCTTTATTCTGTTAATTATCTGTTGCAGCGCATGCCTTTTGAATGATAGTCATTTAAAAACAGTTCAGTGGGATTATCCTGCTTTTATTTTAATTGTCAGTGGCATGAAGAAGTGTAAATATTATATCGTTTATCGTGATGTTTCTCTGTAGATATATATTGTTTACAGTGACAGACCTATTTGGAATGTAAAATATTTGGGATGGCTCTCACTCATTGATGAGATTGGGCGTCATCCAGAAAAGGAAGCTGCACCTAGATAACTTTAAATAATTGAAAACATGTGTCACTGGAGGTTTTTTGATTCAATGCATGCACCATTTTTGTTTAATTCTTCTCACTGTTACTCTGACAGACTAAACCACTATCCCATGTAAGTTTGTTTTAATATACAATCATCACCATTTCTGCTCATACAATGTAATAAGTAGCCATTCCCATACACAAGTCTAAATATCCTGTCACAGTTTGACGTTGGTAGAGTGGTCCATAGTAAATGAATACCCCAGCTGACTCATTGTTGTGGCGTCTGCTCTAGCCACAACACAATCAAAGAATACAAAAAAACAACACAAGAACGCCAAAGTTAAACCTTTCCTGAAGAGATTAGAATGGTCTTGATAATACTGAATACACGGCTTATTTTGTTTTTGAAAATCACATTCTTTTTCTTTTTAATTGTAGCTGTGTTAAGAATTGAAGCTTCTTAGCATCAAAATCACGTTTGAAAGTTTTGTTTTGTAAATTTGTGACCACACACTTACCAGACCAAATGTAGGAATGTGTATGTAAACGTTTACACTTTCCCATGACTGACAGTTGTGTTCTTGTTTGCTTGTTGGTTCTAGAGCAGCATTTCCTGGCTGCACATCAAGACCACTTCTGTCTCTCTCACTTTCACTCTTTATCTCTCCCTCTTTCTCTTTCTCACTGTTTTTCTCTCTCTCTCTGTATCTTCACTTCTGTCTCTCTGTCCCCTTCTCTTTCTCTCTTTTTTTCTTTTTCTCTCTCTGCACCTTCACTTCTGTCTCTTTCCCTCTCTCCCTCTCTGTATCTTCGTCGCTGTCTCGTCCTCTCGCATCTCTCGGCGTGTAGCTCTGACTCACGCAGGTCTCCGCCGCAGATGCCTTGGCCCACTCTCCGTGTGTGCACGAGTGTTCACGAGTGTTCTCTGTGCACCTCCTGTTCACCCTCAGCGGGACCGCCAGCCACCCTCCCACTCACCATGTCTCCTCTGAACACACTTCCATCGCTGCCATTTCTTTCTTTTTTTAATCATTATGGTATATATAGCATAACCGAGATTACATACATATAATGCATATAATAAAATGATAATAATAATTGTTACCGTGGTTTATATTAGTTACATTTTGAGAACAGGAAAATACAGTACAATAAAAATAATGTAGTGCTTTTAAATTTCTATGTATTTGATCTCTGTGATGAACCCGTAGCTTTGTTTTTTCACCCACTTACATTTGTGTGTAAAGGATTAACAAGATTATAATTTATATTGCTGCCATTTCTGTCTAATTCCCTTTTTAAAACTACAATATTATCTCATTCAAACCTAGATAATAAATATGCAACTATTCCTTTCTGTGTGAGTTTTTAACCTCTCCCAGGAATCCCATTGAGTGAATTAGTGATTTTAGATGAGGATCAGATTGATGGTGAGATTCCCAGATCATTTGAAAGCCACGCCTCATGATGTAATGTCTGCAGCTTCGACCCCGCTGTGTGCCAACATGGTGAGACTGTAAATCACCAGACACTGGACCTGCTGTTGATGTAGTGTGTGTAGACCTGCTTTATGCTGTTAACCCCATTGACCTTTTATCCAAGCTACACACAAAACATATTTTTGATTGAGTATTGATCTACACATTGTATTAGATGTATACATTATAATAAATTGGTTCCTGGCAGTACACAAGTCAATTTGATGAATGGTGAAACCTCTGATAGAGAATGAAATCAAATGGTTAAAAATATGTGCAATATTGTAGATTTTAAGTAGAATATTTATGACTTTTAGCCTACTTTTGAGTGCTCCTGACCAGAAACCTAGTTCTGCAAGTTGTTTCTACATGATCCTCATCCAACTGATTGGACAAAAGCAACTCTGCAGCTTTAATTCATATGGCTATCAACAAAAAAGCCTTTTCAAATAGCCCTACATAAGTGCTGTGCTTCAGTCTCATTTTTTTTTTTCCAAATAGCTGCTGACTTGAAGATTTATCAAACTATACTTTTTACTCTACTGTAGGGACTTCATTTCCACAAGATGAGACAAGACTTTGACATGATTTACACCAGGGGTCTCTAACCTTTTTCCTGTGGTGAGCTACCTTTTACAAAACAAAATGCCAGAGAGCTACAAATCTTAGCGGTCGAGTATATACAAGAGCCACGGGGAGCCTTAGATGAAGTACAGCTAAATACCTATAAAACAAAAAGCATTTTCAATTTATTAGTGCATTAAGTTGGTATCAAAATTATAAAATAACAATGGCAATTAATCAAGCTGTACTTATTCAGCACAATACTAAGTGATACTATACAATACTAATATTCAGAACCCCTGGCAAGCAACTTTGAAGGTATTGGAAAGCTACTGCCACTTCCGAGCTATAAGTTTATACTAAATATTGGTTTCATACTTTTTTAAACTTCATATTTTTACTGTCATTTTTTATTTTTTTGCCATGCTTTTCGAAACTATAGCTTCTCAAAAAGTGTTCACATGATCTTTTGGAAATTATTAGGAAACCAGAAAACCTTTTTAAAACCTCATTTTTTGGCATGACAAAACCTCCAAATCCTCCTTTGTCATATTGTACATTAACTCGCGCTCCCTCTGCATACATCGGCCTCCTGACTCCCGGTGGACTGTGTGTGTGTGTGTGTGTGTGTGTGTGTGTGTGTGTGCGCCACTGCTGCTGTACAAATAGACCTGGTATACACGCAGCAGTAGCCACTCTTTCTCTTCTCTGTAATGCACTATATCGACCCCCTGTTCTCTGCAGACCCTGCCCTCTCCTGTGGCCTTCACCTGTTAAATACGCACGGACACGCACACACACGCACACACACACCGAGCTGACCACACTGACCTTTAGCTCCTCCGCGAGACTTGATTTCCAATACAGGCTAGTCTTACAGCGCGTCCTGCCTCCTTCCTGCCGTCAGTGTTAATGTGATTAGGCTGGAGCTTCCCGCACGCTGTTTCTTTTGTCCCTTTTTCTACACATGTTCAATACTCTGGTCCTCAAGTACTGTTTGGTAGACTCCTACGTGTGACATGTGCATACTTTACGCCAGTGCTTATTGTGCTTTTCTGATCTATGTTATAATGTTGTTTCCTCATCACAAACTTACCTGGAGTTGTGTTTTGTTTCTTTCACACGTCTAACACGCAACCCTGCATATTTAGGCGGAGTTCTTCTCTCAAACAGCTTTGCTCCACCTTGTGTAATATACAAGGTGCATCATTGGGTTTTTAAACTCCATACACCTTCAGGAGAGTCATTTGGAATATTTCAGACCTGAGAGTGCCAATCTCTACTCAACAAAAGGTTAAAAAAAGGTGGGTGTTATCTTGAAGACTACTGCTTCATGACATCACAAGGTGAAACAGAGCATTTTGAGCTTTGGAGATGTAGACAGACTAATAATGCAGGATTAGTCAAACGTGTGAATGAAACAAAACAAAACACAACTCTGTTTTTGAGGAGATAACTGCATTATAACAGGCTTAAAGCTCACCATAGTCAATTTTGCGTAATATAGGTCCTTTTAATATGATGTTGGTGTAATACAGGCATGTCCAAACTCTTGACCCTCAGACTTCCAGGTGAATTGGCCCAAATTACCTTGCATCAATTAAAAAATATTTTTTTTACTGCAAGTTTTTTGAAAATCTACCTTGATAAAGCAAATATTTAATATTTAGGGTGCGGGTTTAAGGATCTTAGCATGAATAAAGTCTGATGGCTCATTCTAACATGTTAAACATGTGCATATTTCAATTATTTACTGTATTGAGCACCAGTCTATGGCCCTTGATCGGTCCTCTGCTTCGCCTCTGTTTAGATATGTGGCCCTTGATGAAAAACGTTTGGACACCCCTGGTGTAATATATTTAGGTGTCAAATATTACACAATAACATGGCAACATTGTCTCAAGATGGGGGGTGGTAGAAGAAGGGGGTGGGATTAAACAAGTTTTCTTCTTTCTTCCCACTCCTTTTTTGGGCCATTTTTTTATTTTTTGTTGTTATTTCTGCTATGATTTAATTAATGTTATATGTTCTATTGTAAAAGAATGTAAATTTCATACTTGCCCAAAATAAATACATAAATCAAGACCGTTTTTCAAGTCTTTCAGCAAATGGTTCAAATCTTATTGGCAGTGTGTGTCTTTGCTTGTTAAGTGTGTGGGGTTTTTGCATGCGCTGTGACTGTACTCTCAAATATTGTCTGTGCAAGGATGGCCAAAAATATTGATACAAAACGGCTCATTTGAGCTAGTATTGATACAGGGGGAAAAAAATCTGATTCAGGTATAATTTTAGAAGTCTTTAAATATATCAGTACTCGTATCAAATCACATTATAATATTAAAGAATCTGCTATTTTGAGGTGGATATTACAGTATTGCCTAGAAGATGAGTGTTATTGCTTTTTCCTCAGTATCAAAATAGCTAGTGTGCTGTAGTTTCCTGAACTATTTAGAATACATTAAGAGTCTTACCGTTAGCTCTGACTTTATTCACTTAGAATCAGTTTTGCATTTAGTTCAAAGCAGTTCTTCTCATCCCACTATACCAGCCTCATTGCTTTGCCAGCACAATGTAATTTATTATTTAAATTGGGTAAATGTTAACGGGACTAGAGGTACTTCATGCTGCCTTATGGGCTATACTGTAGTGTTGTGGCCACTTTACTTGCACAAAACTCGACTTTGTTATTGCACTATAATACTTTGTGTGTAATTATCTTTGTGTATGTACTGAAAAACATTGTTGCAAATGCTTGACAGATTTTTACATACCATGCTATTTCTCTTAGTCAATCTTCTATGACCTTTAGAAACCACTACAAAGACCCAGCTCCCAAAAAGGTTAATTTGTAAATTTGCTGAATATTTCTTTTTCCGCCACACAGGAAATGCCACCAGCGGCCCTCTGACACTTCATTTTTCAAGGACCTTAAGGCAAAAATGTTCAAACAGCTCTATTGAAAACAAAGTGGCCAGTTCATTCATTCTTCCTTTTATTCCCAAATCTTATTAGGTGACGACAGACCCCCATGGACACAATTGTAGTTTGGGCACTGTAAGAGAGAGTTTCTTTTGAAAGCTGTAATAGAAATCCAATTTGAATCATAGTGAAGTTATCTTGATCTGGTGAAGCGAACTTGTACAGTAGAGTAAAAAGGTGCTGACTTTGAAATGGGCACTGATATTTTTTATATAGTAAGATTGTGGAGTGATCCTGAGATACACAAAATTGGTTAAAAATAATTGGACAAAAGTAGAGATGTAACAATAACCGAAATATTATGATGTTGTATCGTCAAAGTTCTCATAATAATATCGAGGACCATCACAATATATATCGAATTACAAGTCTCTTTGCTTAAATTAAGAGTGATGGTGCAGGCGTGCAGCAATAGCTAAAAGACCATGATCGTTTGCACCATTTCAGTGTAGACTACAAGGAGAAATAACAGTTCGAAGCACTTTTAAGTCTTCGTTCTTTGGATTAACTCTTGTCAAGGCATTTTAAGATGAAAAAGCAGCATATTAACATTAATAAATATCATACCGTTAGATATATATCGTGAAAATATTGTACAGAGAGATTTGGATAGTGTTACATGCCTAATCATGAGTCTTCCCACCATATCGTGAGCTTGCAATAAATCTCGTACCGTGAGGTTCATACCATGACAATATCATAACGTGAGACTTGGATATCGTTACACCTTTTTAGACAAAAGTGATGTAAAGGTCCTAAATTACTCTATGTTGACTCTTGTGAGCATTAAGCCATGTTATAATGTTGTTACTTCATCAAAAACATACCCAGAGTTGCATTTTGTTTCATTCACACATGTTTGCGTAACCCATTATTAGTCTGTCTATCTCCAAATCTTAAAATGCTCTGTTCCACATTCTGATGTCACAAAGTAGTTAACAGCCATGAAATCACAAGATGGAGCAGAGTGTTTTCGGTTTGAAATATGCAAGGTTTGTGTGTTGAATACAACTCCAGGTATGTTTGTGATGAGGAAACAACATTAAAACAACATTAAAACTTAGATCAGAAAAAAGAGTAATATGAGCCTTTTAAAAGCAAAACCAGTTATAATACCATTCAGCCTTACAGATTTTGATGTTTAGTTACAAGTGAGAACATACATGACCATTGTAAAAGCAACAGTATTGATTCAAATGGAGTCTTGGGTAAAACAAAACGCCGGATCTTGCACTTTATGGACAATATGTTTTTGTTCCCTGCCAGAAGCTGTAATGTATAAGGCATAACTCTGGTGTGAAGGGCACTGCATTAGAAAGTGTAATATAGAATAACCATGCTCCGAAGGCCGAGTGCGTATTTTGGCCTGAGAGCCTGAGGCAGCTCCCGGTCCAGCCCTGTCTGCCTACAGCAATATTTATGAGGGCTTTTTGGCAGGTGAGGGTAATTGAACAGGCATTTGTTATTTGGCAAAAGTGTCTCTGGCTTGGGCCGGGCTGGAGAGCGCTGGAGCTGTGGGTTTAACACTCTGCTAATTGGGCCACGTACAAACAGAGGTTGTAATGGCTTTTGAATTGTCAGTGTAATGCTCAATTGCCACCTCTTTTATAGCGTATAAAACTGTGACACTGGGGCACAATCTGGAGATGCTCAAAGCTGCAGACATTTTATTCACTTATGTAACTGGGAAATGTACTCATTAATTTCACTTTTTTCTGTAATTGTGAAATTTACTCATTAAAGGTGCATTGTGTAACTTTTCTGGTGGAGAGTCTGCCACCTGCTTTTGTCCTTGGAGATGGGATTGCTTTGTCTTGAATGTTTCACGGTATGGCATTAAACCTTTTTATCATCATGGAGACCAAACCAGACCAAGTTACAAGTCAGATCTGTAGAGAGGTAAGCCTGTTTTTCTAGGTAATTTAGAGCAATAAAACCACCAGTAATTGAATAAATGTATGGTGGCTGTTTTAATGTCATACTGTGAATACTGACTTGAGTGTCTCCCTGGCATGAAAGTCCCAGATCAAGAGTCCCATTCTCTCAGCTGGAACGTCCCTCTCCTCCGTCCGGGCGCCGCTTTCTCTTAGTATGTGATGTATTGGGTTAGAAAATTTGTATTCTATATCAAAATAAAATGAAATGTGAATGTAGCGAGACCAAATGTCGGGCCTTGTTTATGTCATTTTACTGATCTTCCTGAAGCGGCACACATTTTTTCAGTATGTAATATCAATATAATCCTCATTTGCTTGCAGAAGTTTACTATGAAATCATATTTGAAATATTTTTTCTTGTTCCCTATGTCCTATAGCATCTGTAACTGTTGATTTGGGAGGAGATATAACATAATTTGAAAGCAGCGCAACACAAGAAACTTAAAAAGCTACAGAATTTGTTCAAAAATCATTCAGAATCCATTTTAGGAAAGTCTTAAATATGTATTTCATTGAAATATGTAAGATACAATTCTGAAATAGTTGTGGCACATTTATTGAGAACACAGGAGTTTTCATTGGTGGACTATGTTTGAGAGCACATAATTTTTGCATGTTTTGTTTGTATGAATGAACAAATGTGTGGAGATATATTGTAACTTGCGTGTGTAATTAAATTGTATTTATATGTATATAGATTAACTAACTTTCATAAAGGATACAATTCAGGGGGACCTTCCAGTCAGGGGGACTTTACAGCTGATTTCCCCATACTGTGGAACATATCAAGCAGAGCAATGGCACTTCCATAAAAACAAGAAGGTGACAGACTCCCAAACGAAAAGTTACACCTTTTAACGTCACATTTTTCTGTTATTGCTTGATCTTTGTCTTTGCATTTGTAATAGCTATCAAAGTTTTCATCAGAGCTTTAGTATCGTTTTTTTGGTAATGCTACTATATTATTTACTGTATTTATAGAAAATAATATACTATATACTATATTTATGTATTTTATTTGACAGGGACAATGCAGTCATACATAGTCACAGGCAGAACATGCAGCTGAGCCGACTCATACAGAAAGTGTATATTGTGTAGAGTAGCTTGTGCTAATTCATTTTTACAGCAGTGCAGTTTCACATTTCAGACATTCCCACATTCAAACACTCCTGCAAACTGCCTCCAACACAACTTCTTTAGTGGCTATTAAAATGGTCTATAAACTTGTAATGTAAGAACGCACTGGGCAAGTTTATTTTGGTCATTTGATGGTTTTAAAATATTTTTTGGTCTTTACACTATGTACGTAGAAGAACCTGGTAGATACTGGAAGAGAGCTCCTTACCTGAAAACTGATCCTAAACTGACTTGACAGTTCCATAAACAAAAGGAAAAATACATTTGTTTAAATTTAAACACATGTCATATAATTTTACACAGTAATTCTAACCTCTTTGGCACATTTCAGCTCTGATTTTAAACTAGGACAAAAGCCAAGTTCACATTCATTGTTAGTGGCGTGCAATTATGCTGTTGTATTTCCTTTGCTCCCCCTCTCTCCCCCCCCTCCCGCACGCCCACCCCTCCTCTTTTTTTCAATCCAAAGAAATAAAACCGTCAAAGGCTTCTCGCTGTGCTAATATAGGAAAGCGATTGCCAGCATTTGCTAACAGAACACCAGCTTAAATTAAATGGCACGTTTTATGGGGACTCTGTAAATCACAAGTCGTGTAAAAAAGACAAGCTTTGGTTTAAATGGCACATTGGGCACAATTAAAGCTACTTAGACTGATGGCACCTTATTTGTAGGAAAAGGTGCTAGACACGGATGGAAAGACAGTTTTAATGGTCTCGGCCCGGCAGAGGTGAAGGACGCTTTTGACTCAGCATCTTGTTACAGAATAATCTCACAACCTCATAGCACTGTGTAATTTAGCCATCTGGGAACGGAAGGAGCCTTCTCTAGAATTGTAGGAGTTACCATTACTCAATAACATATAAACATTTGATCAGCCCAGTGTCTGAATGCTTCTATGATGACTATGACTTTAAATAAAATTTTATTTTTGATGTTCATATAATGCTAAAGCTGAAATTTGACCATAGAAGTTTACAGTGCCCTTTTTAATTAAATTATTACCCAAAATGGACTCTTGTGAGCTTTAAGAATCCGTGTATCATTCGTTCATTCATTTTTCAAAATAAAACCAAAAATAAGAAAACGAATAACAACTATTTTCTTCATTATTTGTCTCCAAAACCAAAATGAAAAAATGGATAACGACCTTTTCCAGTTTCCGTGACTTAAACCGCGATGCTGGACTTTTGTACCGCATACGGACTGAACCAGGACTGAACCAGGACTGAACCAGGACTGAACCAGGACTGAACCAGGACTGAACCAGGACTGAACCAGGACTGAACCAGGAGTGTTGGGACGGGCCTGGAGTTGCGTCCACGTACACTGTCGGGTGATCAGGACTCACCGGGACTGAAACCGGTTTAGTCCTGGTTTAGTCCTGGTTTAGTCCTGGTTCAGTCCATATGTGGCACACAAGTCTGACATCTCAGCTTAAGTCACGGAAACAGGAAATGGCCATTATTCATTTTTTCCATTATTCATTTAAACACAAAATCGAAAACTGAAAAAACGAAACGTCTCTTTTTTCATTCATTTGGAGACAGATTATGAAGAAAATAAGTTGTTTTTTTAATTTTCGTGTTGTTGGTTTTATATTGAAAAAAATTATCTTACCTCATCACCAATGTTTTGTTTCATTCATACATGTTTGAGTAACCCTGGTTTGTTAGTTTGTCTACATCTCCAAAGCTCAAAATGATCTGTTCCACCTTGTGATGTCATGAAGCAGTAGTTTTCAAGTTAACAGCTCCTTTTACCATTTATTTCAGCAGAGATTGGCAGTTCCAGGTCTGAAATCATCCAAATTATTCTAGTGAAGGTGCATGGAGATTAAAATCACAGTGGAGCACTTCCTGTATAACCACATGACATCGAGAATGAGTGTAATCTGAGCCTTTTAACTTGACTGCATTTGCAATTCATGTAGGTAATTGTTCCGTTTTAAGGTTTGCTGAATAAAATAGAAAAATCTCTGGAGTTGGCACCATATTGGCCATTGCATATTGCCGCTTTAACCTGCTGTGTAGTATTTCTCCAGTGAAAGGGCCCTTATATCCCTGCCTATGTGCTTTACGACTATAGGAGTAATGGGGACATGTGGACAGGGTGTCACTGTGCTGTGGTAAACCTCCGCCAAGAGCAACAGCTGAGCCACACACAGAGCACACAGCTTCACATGCACGCCCCTCTCACACGCACATCCCTTTCACGTGCTCACCGCCGCCTCGTGCACATCTGCTGCCTGCCCTCATCCCTCCGTGCGCTGCTGTTGTGCATCTGTGTGTGGCAGGAGCACCAGCCCGGGTCCCCGTTAAAGCCCCGTGTTGTTCTGACTGCAGCGGTCGTGTGACAGGTGCAGGTGCAGGGGCAGGGAGCGGCTGGGATTCTTATTAAACCTCATCAATCTATTAGGAGACACAGAAGAGACTTATTTAAACGTGCGCTATACGTACCTTTTTGGTTGGGGGTCTGTCCCCTGTTTCTATGGATATGTCATTGCTCTGCCTGGAATGTTCCACATTAAACAACTCTACCTTGCATTTATTAAATTACATGTTGTTTTATAGCTCAAAAACACCTAGAAAAAAGGCATTCTGACTGTGAGTGGGGTTGCCTATCCACAGATCTGACCTGTAACTTGGCCTGGTGGGGACAGAAAGGTTTAATGCCATACTGTGAAACATTCCAGACAAAGCATCTCCATGGAGAAAAGCAGATCCTCCACCAGAAAAGTTACACCTTTTAAAGTTAGTCAAATTTTTGAATGGTAAAGGGAGACTCAAAGTCAGTTCTCATGAGGTTGAAATTTTGACTCCGGAATATGACTAAACCTGAGATTTCAACCTCTTCACTTGAATACTCCTTTTTCCAAATATTTTTAATCAAAGTCGGGTTCAATTTGAGTTTAATACTTGTTTTTCCAGTGAAGCCTGTTGACTAAGCTTGACTAAGTCTTCCTGCTTATGTCAGAGAAGCTGTTTGGAGCAGTTATCTTTATTTCCACTCATTATAAGCTTATTTGCAGGGAAATTATGTATATCTGTATGCTAGTGTTATTACGGCACCTGCTTGTCTCCATGGAGATCTTATTGTCTGGAATGTCCCAGTATGGCATTAAACATACGTTCATTGCCAGCTTGCATTTACTCAATAACATGTTTTGGTTTTTTTTAACTTAAAAACATACATTCTCACTGAGTGGGCTCATCTCTCCACAGATCTGACATGTCATCTGCTGTCTCTGTAGAGATAAGCGTACTCCCTTACGGTGAGACATTCCAGGCAGTATATCCATGGAGAGAATCATGTGATGGACCCTCCACCAGAAAAGTTACATAGTGCACCTTTAAATATTTAGTCACCAATAGCTGACAGTACTTTTACTACAGCTTACGTGTACACAGCATATTTTAGTTCTGCAGAAAGACTGTCATTAACATGTTTAAAAATGTGTGTGTCTGGAAGAACAGGTGCTGCTAGAATTCCTGGCTCTTATCTTCAGAAAAGTCACGGTCAGTTGATGACTTGGTAGCAGAGACTCACGCCTCATTACTTTGTTATTTTCGACAATTCTTGATTCTCAATTGTACCAAAGAGTGATTTGCTACAATATAGGTCACAGCCAGACACAAAGTAAAATGTCAAGTGTGAAACGTTCCCACTGGGAAAAACGCTGCCCCAGGTTTCAAAACCTTTAAAATCAAATCATAGAAATGCACTTTATCACACTAACTGGTACATCAGATAGGGCGTTTTGGGCTGTTGTAGGCACTCCCAGCCTCTCTCCCCGCATAGCCTCTATCCTTCCTCCGTCACTGGCAGGTTAATAAAATAAACATACATCTACCAGTGGCAGTGGCGGCCATGTCAGATTCCCTTAGCTGTCATCGGCCCTGTATATGTGTGTTATTTGATGCGTGCACCAGTCTATTTCCAACAGCAACTGTCACTTTTAGCCCCTGCCTGTCTGTCAAAGGCCCCTGTCTGCTGCGCTGCTGCTGCCGCCGTGTCAAGCAGCTCATATCAGGCAGCCGTTAGCTTAGCAAGCTAGGTACCAGAGCCTTGGATATTGGATTTCTATCGTGATATATGTGCTTAGCGTAGCAGATATGATTGGAGCTATTGGACTATAACATATTGAAGATGACTTTATAATTATTATGTCAGTAAACTCAAATGTGTGGCTGCTTTATGGGGGACACTTAAGATCCCTGAATGTTTGAGAATGTGAGTTGTCGTGAATTATGTTGTGGACCGGCTGCACCCATAGTTATTCTTAGTATGGATTTAAGCATGTGAAACCTCATATATAATTACTATGGGTGGCACATTCAATGTTAAAAGAAAAGCATTTCTAAAGGAAGGCCAACATGAGGACACCGACCTGTGATTTGGGGTTTCATATTGTAGAATCTTACACGTATAACAATTGATCAGATTTGAAAGTGTGTGAAAGTGTGCTTGTCTCCTTGGAAATAATGTGGTTTTGTTTGGAAAGTTCATCATTAAAGCAGCAAACTAATCTGCCTTGCATTTATTGACTCACAAATAAGAGAAAAAAAGCAGACGGGACTTTAACATAGCCTTGTAGACAGATAATTTTAATGTCATACCGCAAGAAATATCCCCAAGGAGACAATCCGGTATCCGACTCACCATCAGAAAACTTATATTGGAGTTTAAAGATGTGCAGTGCATCTGGAGAGACTTTTTGAAGCAAAGTGAAGCATTAACCCCTGTAGTAGAGTGACCATCTTGAAGTTTGGAACATTACATCTTTACCATTGTGAGTCTGCGCCAATGCTTTGCTTCACCAAACACCAAGGCCTTGTATTGCCACTTCTTGCCCTGTTTCTCTGTCAGCAGTGATTACACCCAGCCCATAGTTACTCATGGAGAGCTTAACTACTGATAGAAGTTGAAGAGGAGCGGCGTCAGTGTGTGGGCTCTTGTGCTCTACAGACTTTGAGCTATAGGCCAAGCACAACACAGCTGCCCACCCACTCCCATCTCTGCATGCATGTGTCTTTGAAGTCTGTCCCGGTCCGGTAGAGTGGTAGCCGGTCAGTATAGAGAAGAGGATTAACAAGGGCCCTGATATAAACCGATGAAAGCGCAGTGGGATGAATAGTCTTTATGAAGTGTTGGATGAGAGAGAAAGAGGGAGGGGGGCAGGTGATCAAGGCCACAAGACTCTGGTTGTAAAGCAGACACATTGATGGAGAGGCTGGATATAAGCTTTTGATTAAAGATGGGATCATGCTGCACTGATGACTGCAATGGACCTGGTGCTTTCTTGCGCTAGATTTCAGTGAATGACATTTTCCAGCATAGTAACTCAATTAGCAGTATGTTTTTCAATATTAACTTGGTTAATGTATGTAGAGGTCTAAAGTGTACAGTTAGAACCTTTATACTAAGGAGGTGTCCGCAGGAAAACGCCTTTTGGTCGAAACTGTGAAGTTTTTATTCATTTAGGCCTTTCGTCCAGACAGAGCTGGCGTTTCAGGTGGGCAAAAACAAGTGTTTTTTGAAAACGGGTTCCAGAGTGGAGAAATCTGAGAATGCCGGCATTGCCTTGTCATGTGGACAAGCAAACTGCAGCTTTTGGAAAACAATGATTTCACGACCCCGTAATCCCCACGTGACTAAAAGGGAACCCTGCACAACAACTGGTAATAACCATAGCAACAACAACAGAGTTGAGTTTATGCTGCGGGCACTTCTAAGTTAATTTGCACTGTTGCATCAAAACGTCTTAATGTTTGTTGCGGAAGAGGAAGGACTTTATGCACATGCGCTTTTTGTAGTATTGTGTGTCCAGTGGCTCTAGATATATCCTGTTAAGAGAAACATATAGGTGTAGCATATGTATTACATTATTCTCACTCGGTGCTCCGTTGTCATATGGACGTGAATATTTATTGACCCGGACGCAATTTTGTCTCAACCTGCAAAAAGCGGAGCGGAGCGTTGTCTTGTGGACGTAGCCTAAGACCCCATGTAGACAGGATTTTTACTTACTTGCAGATTTACAAGTAACACTGTAAAACTCTTGTGAGCTTTAAGCTATGTTATAATGTTACCTCGTCAAAAACATACCCAGAGTTGTGTTTTGTTTCATTCACACATGTTTGAGTAATCTTCTGTTATTAGTCTATCTATATCTTCAAACCTCAAAGTGCTCTGTTCCACTTTGATTCTGTTTGAGAGAACACAACCATATATATGCAGGGTTTGTGTGTTAAAATATGTGAATGAAACAAAACACAACTCTAGGAATGTTTTTGATGAGGAAACATGATAGCAAAGATCTGAAAATTGTGTAATATAGGCCCTTTACTCTTTGTTCATGCTTTATTATGGGTAAATCATGTATGGATATGATATACAGTTACATTTGCCGCTATTGTGATTTGATAATTGCATTGATTTTATTGCCATTAATCATAGCCATGTTCCTTTTGCGAGATAATAGAATTGTTTGTCTACCAAATCCTCTGAATGCCTGTGCTCTCATAGGTATTGTTGTCATAATAGTCAAATAAAATCGTCCTCGTCACGTTTTTCGGTCAATATTTAGATGAAGGAATACTTACGCTCTCATTTCCATCGCTCTCTTGTTGGCGAGCTTTGGCACGGTGCAGCATTAAGCAGACAGTGATTGATCTATTGTATGATTGTTTATTTTGCCCTGTTGTCAGTGATGGATGGAGATTTGCGCCCATTTGAAAAGTGTGCATGAAATATGGCGTGTTCTGTGAAGGGGGGAGTGTTCCAAAGTTCCCCCGGAGGAGAGACGGCGACAGGCCCCTGGGAAAACTTGTCACCACACCTTCACCTCGGCGTAAATGAAATGCCCCGCTCATCTGGCAGCAGGGCAATTATTGTTTTCATAAATGTGATTGATATGTTCCCTTGTGGTGGTTGTCAGTCTGGTCTTGGACGCGTGTAAATCCTATAGGTGTTGTTTCAAATAGCCACATGCTAATCAAAGTTCTCCATTGTGTATTGTATGTTTTCTACAGCTGTAATTGTTTTTCTTGTCAAGTTAAATCAGTTAATGTCTTCTTTTACCCAGATTTTAAGAATTTATTTATGCAGACAGCAGAAAGGAGAATGCATGGAGTGAGTTAACTGGAGTTTAGGGAGTGACTGGACATGCCTGGTGTAGATACAACTGTCTAAAGTGTGGCCCTCAGACCAATTTTTCTTGTCCCTCAGGCTTTTAGGTGAATTGGCCCCTTTTATCTTAAGCAGTACTTTTCACTAACCAGCCTGGTGCCACCTAGTGCCTCCACTCAATTTCATTTCTCTCCTGACAAGGTCAGGAATCAGAATACACTAGAGGGTTTGCAAGAAACTTGAAAGTTGTTGATTTACCCCTGATCTTCTCTGAAGATGCTGTTACTTGAACTTCTCTACACAGTTGTATCTGGGAAATGTAGTTTTTACAAGTGTCACGCCACAGCCCCCTTTTAGTCGACTAATCGAGGGCATGTCACAAGGCATCTCTTTAGAATTTTTTATTTTATAATTTTTTTGACTACAGCCTTATGGTTTTCCTTTGGCTGTAAATGTGTCACATACATTCTTTGATATTTGCCAGGCCTTGTCCTCTCCAGATGCATGCTGATTGAATTCCTTCCTCCTGCTTCTTCCATTGAAAACTCTGTCTACAGATAACACCCCAGGAGCAGGGCGCCAAGACTTTTCTAACACCCTCTTTAGTTACCTCTACCCCAGAGGCCAAAAAGGAACCAGAGACCATGAATAGAAAGAGGAACTTGAGACACAATACTACCTGTCCTCTCCTCCCTCCTTGTCGCTCCTCAGTAGTCCCCCGTGACCCCCTCCTCACGCCCCCTTTTCCACTTCTCTTCTTCTCTGCTTGGCATAAACCGACTGACTCCGGCGATGGTTTTCACACGGACAGATGGTGCGATGGTAGGCTCGGGCTCAGAAACAAAACCAAAATCCTCCCCAATTTTGCCCGTACTAATATATTTCGCTTTATGTTGTTGTCGGAACAGATGCCTTGTTCGCCCGCCAGCTCGTATGGAAGCCAGGCTTTCCCTTATTTCTTGTTTATCTCATTCAAAATCCCCCTGCTTTCACATGCCAGGACAGTTTTCGCTCTCCAAGAAACAAAAGGTATCACTTTGTGCCTTTTTACGTACTGACAACCTCGTCATGTTGGTTTTTGATATTGATATTTAGTTAGAAAAAACGAGTTACACAAAACAATATTCACAATCTCATTACTGGCTTTTGTTTAAAGCCACTGCCCCAAAGACAACTCTCAACAATATTTTTTGCTTCTCGTAGAGGGTCTGCCACCTGCTTGACTTCAAATATGTTATTTTTTTTCTTGGAATGTTCTACAGTATGGCATTTAATTTAACTATCTCCATGGAGGCAATCAGCCATATCAACAGGCCAAGTTACAGTTCAGATCTGTGGAGAAGTGGCCTCATGCACAGTAAGAATGCATGTGGTTGTGATAGTTGTTTGTGATATGAAACAAATACTCCCCTAATTAAATAAATACAGGCAAAACAATAACATCACCATTGAGACGAGCAGATGGCAGACCCTTCACCAGAAAAGTTACACAGTGCATCTTTAAAAACAAATATAACTTGACCAATTTTCTAGATAAGATAGATTTGCTACATCTTCTTCCAGTCAGATCACAAAAGGTTATTTCCTCCTCTGTAGATGGGAGTGTCAGTTTTGTTTTGTTGTGACAGATTGTGCAGATCATAGAAGACAAGCTGCCGTTTCGGAACATCAGAGCCAAACAGCATTTCTCTAAGTCAGAGCACAGATACTTGATATGGCTGTAGGTCAGGGAATACAAAGTTCCCATTTCACCTTTTCAGTTTTAAATTAGAACCATGTGACCATAAGCTTTTGTGCCTAGCGGATTTGCTTCCTTTAGGGATCTGAAAGGAACCTTTTTCTCTCTGCGCGGCCCAGGCCTTCCACTGCACTTTGTCATGTAAAGAGGCCCTTATCTGCTGCTGGTTGGGGGTAAAGAGGCTGCACTAGAAATAAGCAGCAGAGTCCCTGGGGCCAGCACAGATCAGTGCATGCTGAAGAACGAGCTGTGATTGACAGGTGCTTTTGAGCGGCGCAGCAAAGGTGACGCCCATTCATGTGTCCGGCCGGGGCACAGCTATGACCCCTGTCCCGTCCACCTGCTTGCCCTCGACCTTTGACTTTTCACTAGAGTCCATGGTGTGGTCGATTGGAACCCGGAAGCGAATTAGAATCTGTTCAATCTCAATGATTTAAAGTGACAAAACCCACCCAAGTGAAACTCCAATACCATTGTGTCCATATCTACTTTCTATTTATTTTTCAGTTCTGAAACTAAACAAATGAAAACAAAGAAGACAAACAAAACAAAAATCCATCCCACATCCCAACCCTCTCTCTACAAGACTACACAAAAACAATGGTTATATAAACTTCATTTTATTTATGAAGATTCTGTATTGGTTTAAAAATAATGATTAGCCTTCAAATGAACTAAACTTGATCACAATGGATTTAAGGATCTAACCCAACAGAAGGGATTCCAGCTCTAAACCATGCAGAAAATATTTTTACCCATTTTATAATGCCAAAGAATGCAGTGTTTTGATGTTGATTTTGACATTTTAAGAGCATTTTACTCATTTAATTTCAATACAATAATTACTTTTAGCTGTAACGCTACTCGTAACTGGTTGTGCAGCTCAGGTAGGTGCACGTCACTCAACATCCAGAGATGGCAATAATTTCCATCCCGTCCTCTGGTGCTCCGCTCGCCTCTTTTGAACGCTACATTTGTTTTGCTGTATCTCATAAATGGCTGCCCAACAATGACAATTTAATGGACACGACTCACTGTGGGAAGTGCAGCGATTTCACAAAGCCTGATTTAATTTCCCTCATTCGAGTCTAAATTGGGCCAAGGTGTCAGGGTAAATAAACAGAATGCATGTTGGCTGCAGCCCGAGAGAGGCTTGGTGTGAATAAGAGGCTGTGCTGTAAAGGTTGCTTTTTCCAATCCCCCGTAAATGGTTATAAATTTATAACGTTGTGCTTGTCTCGCACTTTGCCGGCTCCAGCTTAGCCTCTTGAATGCAGTAAGTAGAGAGGATTTAAGCTGTTCTTAAAGCACTATGTACAAAATGTGTGGCTTTTCAGTAATGCCGCTAGATGGTTTACTGTTTGTGTAAGATTTGCACCTGCACACCTGTGTTTCTGTGTCAGATATAAATAGCAGGCGCTAAGAGTGTTATTTGAGGATTTCCTTACCACATAAAGTGTCTGCTCAATGTGTGGTTCCCTGAAATGTTTTTATTTTTTATTTGCGGCAGAAATTCTTTTGGTGTTTTTCAGATCCTAAAATGTGATGTTGTCATACTCCCAGATCGGGGGCAAGAGCCAATTTTCCATATTAATTACATTGCTGTGAAATACACAAAAAAGAAATTCACAAATGTTGAACCTGATGATTTTTATTTTAGACTAGATCCAAGAACTCACTAGGCTGATTCATCAGCCAGTTTCACTTTGTGGAAACCATTTGACCTCGCAGCTTTAGGATTCGTTTGCTCGACAGTAGGGGGGTACTTTTTTTAATTTAATCAATCACTGCTATTTGGTCGTGACGCATGTAAGGCGCCAAATCCTGTAGGAAGAAGGGCAATAACATCTTTCCCCTGGATAAAATTCTCCAAACATTCTCGTTGCATGGTCGCCAACTTCCGGGGTTCTTGCAAACCGTCTAGTGCCTGGCAGTACTATTTACTAGCCTGGCTAGTAAATAGTACTGCTTAAGCTAAAATGTGCCAATTCACCTAGAAGCCAAGAACTCATCAAAAATCAGCATTTTGACAATATACATTTGCTTGGAAAGATGCGATTACAACTTCCCAGGCCCAGTTTTTTTCTTCTCCATGTCACTGTAGCGTGCATTTATGTTCAGCTAATCAACAATTACAACTATACCTCAGTTTTCATCATTTTGTCACTGACACACAACTCTGAACATACTGGGTACATGCAGTTAGAAGAGATGAGGACGCCAAATTCAAAATGATTCCAAACAGCACATATGTATGCAGTGTTCATTATACCGCTGATCACATTTACTTCAATGGGTTTTATCACAGTTGGTTTTAATAGATCCATGTTAGGCGAGCCCATTGACGAAAGTTGTCATCGCATCTTTCCAAATGTCTTCCCGTTTTGTGACGCAAGCATGAATAGAGCCTATACAATGAGTTCAACATTAGAAATGATGAGGTTCAACATTTGTGATTTTACCTTTTGATTTTTTTTCACAGCAAAGTACAAGGTAATCAATAGGAAAAACTGACTCTTGCCCCCCATCTGGGAGTACGACCTCATCACATTCTAGGATCTGAAAACTGCCAATACGTTCATTTATAGAAGTGGTTAAAGGTTGTGGAAGGTCTATACTGTAACTATGGCTACCACATGGTTAAGAAAGGATTCAACAATGAACTAATCAACAAGGACACGGCAGGTCATTCACATATAGTTCCACCTGTTTTACAATGAAAATCTATTACTGCATTTATACACAGGTAAATAGAAAATTGTAGTGCTAAACATCAAGCATTAACTTCTTTCTAGACCTGAATAGACTGCTTATGTCTGCTCCCTCCCTGTCAATCCAAACGTATTTCCA
The DNA here is from genome assembly GCF_026225935.1 of Boleophthalmus pectinirostris. NCBI lineage: Eukaryota > Metazoa > Chordata > Actinopteri > Gobiiformes > Gobiidae > Boleophthalmus > Boleophthalmus pectinirostris. The sequence goes on along the minus strand of NW_026571175.1, from coordinate 20,214,650 downwards.
TAAACAAAAAATGACTCAACCTGGAGCCAATGGGGTAATTATTTGCTTTGTTAAATTAGACAATTAACCTGTCATGACTCACCGTGTGCAAGCATGAATAATTATGTTGCCTATAAAGTAGCTTAATTATTGCTTTTCTGTGATGATTTTGTTTGTTACATGAATTTGTATTTTAGTAGTAAGATTAAGCCGTAAGATGTGTTTCTATTTTATATTCAGGCAGAGGCTGTTAGATACGCTTGTGATTTGAGATGTGAAGGCGAGGTAGAATGTAGGCAGTGTATTTTGCCTTTTGACTCATGCTAATTACTTCATAAATCCATCCACATCTTTTATAATTGCTAACCCACACACCCAGTCTAAATGCTGACTGTGTTTAAATTACCAACTGCAGTGCAAGACTGTGTAACATTTGCCAACAATCCTTCAATATTTAAGTGTAATGTCACTTTCGGATTTGACACTGCTGTAGTCTATAGATGTGATGTGTCCAGTTTTGTGGGTGCACTTGTCATAGGCTTGTTAGTGAGATTGTCAGCCTGGGAGAGACGTGACCTTACACGCTCTCTACAAGCTACTCTTGTCATCTGCCCCCGGTCACGCTGCTGGAAATTGGGTCATTTTGCCAAAAAAAGAGGCTGTAATAAGTTGATTTCTTTGGAGCACTGCAATATTTTCTGTCCATCTTTTATACTGCAAACTGACCGGCAAAATTGACCATTGATGGATGCCAGAATTGTACTGCTGGTGCGCCTCAGTGTAGTTAAAATGTACCTGACCGGCCAGAACCACACGCTTTCACAAAACTTTACAAAGACGAGTGGGTTTGGAGCTGTATCCTGTCTCCTGTTCAGGTCAAAGTCAATTATATAGTGGTTTACCTGTAAAAGAAGAAAGAAACAAAGAACTGAGAAACAGAGCAGGTTTTTGTTGAATTAACAGTCAATGCACCAAAATATTATTTATCTCAGGTAAAAAAAGTTATATATTTTGCTCTGAATGTTACAAGAATTTTCAAGAGGAGATGTCTTCCGTATTTGAGAGACACATAATGCAAATTAGCAGTTGTGGTTTGACCGTCTCAAGTTTGGATGGCAGATTTTTACTCTTTATTATCCAGTTCTACATTCGACCACAATGTAGAAGGGACTGGCTGCTCAGGTAAAGTCAAAATGACCTTGATTTGAAATATGGAAGTTGTTCTAATTCTTTACATTTGATTTTTAGAAGATGGATTGCTAGTATTTAAAAAAAACCAAACAAAAAAAAACGTGACATGGTTTGTCATAAACATCGACATAAATGGCACTGGAAAATTAATTTGACAAATTATATTGACTCCTGAATGGAGCCATACAAAATGTTATTGAAATGGTGAGATCATTCTGCCATATTCCAATGTTTTTTCGTTGTTGTTGTTTTGTTTTCATCTTGACTTAGCTTGGCTTGCTGCTGCGCCGTTCCACATTTAGAAGTCTATAAGCTCATCCGAACACATGCTTGATATGTGGAGCAAATTAGCTTAGACTGCAGGGCCAACAGAGGGCATCCCAGGACATTGGCTCACCGGGTCGGGTCTGTTGCCTCGTGGTCCCACCAGCCGTCTGCCAAGCGCACAGCTAATGTTGCCACCAGCTGCACGGGCCAAGCTAATGCCAACCAGCTCAGACCTGCCACACTGGAGCAACTGTGTGACTGTTTAAAACCACACATCCTTTCAGTCAACCACAGGGCATGGACTCATTTGGTTGAGCTAAACTTAAAATCATGCAAGGGGATAGTGTGTGGAAATTGGCTTGTATTGTTGTGAAATTTTTCCATTGCGTTTTATCTTAGATTCTGTAAAGCACATTGTGAGTCATTGTATATTTTTAAAGCAATAAGAATAGACTGAAGAGCAAAATAGCGAGCTGTGTGGTGAATACTATACTGCAAGTTGGTTCTGTCTTGTTAAAATGGATAAAAATGTGTATTTATTTTCCTTAACATAAACAAAATAGTTGTATTACTTAAAGGTGCGCTATGTACCTTTTCTGGTGGAGGCTTCAACAGTGCATCTTTAAGTAAAAAAATGTACTTAAATGGTGAAAAGTTAAAATGTTCTTAAGTAAAATACAGATACCGAAAAGTACAGTACTTTACTACTTTTACTTCATTACATTCTGCCACTATTGCCACCGAACACAAACTCTGCTCCAGTGATTCTACTGACTAATTGGCTGAAAACTTGTCAATTAAATTAGACCCAAGCTCGCATCGACAACTGGAAATGAATAATTACACCGCCTTATTGACGAGGATCTAATTGCGATGACTAGATATAGTACTCCTGACCATATTACCTGAAAACGTGAGATGTATTTGTAAACCAGATAAACAAACCGTGGTAGTGCTTGTGTTTTGATCCTCACAGTAGCGCTCTGTCACCTCCGCGTAAACCTTCTGCTCTGTTTGTCTTTGCTTGTAATCACTTCCACATGTGTCTGTGGAGAGCCTTGATTCACACTATTATTATAAGAGTCATCATAAAAATGTGCTGCTACTTTTGTTGCTTGTTACTTCACAGTCCATTGCCCTGCTGCAAATAAGACCGCAGACATCTCACTGAGCCAAATATATCAGAGGACAGTGTAAAGGAGCAAGAGGAGAGGCTCAGAAAACACTCAAAATTCAACTCACCCAAGAGGTATCAGTGTAGATCTCATACCAAAATTAGCTCGTGATTCATTCGTGGTTGGCTATGTAAAAATGTGGTGTGCCCTAATTATTCGCACATTGCAGCGACTGTTTTTTCAGTTCTCACACGTTAATCATGACTAATAATGTTGTGGTGGGTCTTATTTTTGTATTTATGTCTCTGTGATTGGATAACAGACCAGTAGGCTTATTAATTTATAAATAGTCAAGTTGTGGGATAATATGGCATTTTAAAGAACAAGACTCTACAGTCTTCGTCACAATTTCTATGCTTTCCCAATGTGTTTTCTTTTGGCAGGCAAGTCCTCTACTTCCTGTACAGTTCAAATATGATCAGTTTATCCTGAATTGTGGTCTAATAGTGCACTGGGTTGTTGATGTTAGAGTCCCACGGTACAACTTTTTTTAGCCAAAAGAAATAAATACATTTTTCATTTTGGATGTTTTTATTGCTCTAAACTACATAGAAAACATATTACTGTGAGTGGGCTTGTATCTCCAAAAAACTGACTCTTGCTTTGCCGGGAGGAAGGCATCCTGCTTGTCTCCACTGAAATCCTTTTGCTAATATTCCATAGTAGGGCATAAAATTCATCTGTCTCCATAAAGAATGTTTTAAGTATTCTTTAGCTTTCTAATTCAAAGGAATTTTGCAGTGACATTCCACCCCTTTTTTAGCTCATTACATTTTTATATTTTGCCTTTAAATGGCAAACATAATTACATTTCCGTTCAAGTGTCTTATCTTAATTCTGACAGGTCTGAGTTCAGGCCTGAGGCGATGAGTCACCACATTGTTTTGTTTGAATTCTCTTTATAACAAATGTGTGATTTTAGCTTCTTCCTGTCTGATTGTTTACAGGGTTACCTTGGTGGATCCAGGTATAATCCTGCAGACCACCTATTCAAGGCTAACAGGGCTAGTTTCTTAAGCCCCCCTCAGGCAGAAGCTTCAAACAGGGCTGCCCATACAAATGTCCCGATGCATTGAGGGGCAGACTGATAAATCCACAGAGCAGGAGGCCTGTGCTGCTCTGTGCTCCTGTGGCCAGTGTAGCCTACAGGGACTTCCTGTCAGACGAGCGTGGGGTTAATGAGGTTACTGCTTCCTGGTTCTGTCTTCCTGTCCCCTCTCCTGTTTGGGCTCTATGGCACGACATGTCTATTCTACTGAAAGTGGAACTATACACTTTTGGGCTCCTTTCAGCAGGCTTGTTTCTCGAAATTATTCATTTATTTCTCCCGTTACTGTGTCCCTAAGCTCTCAATGTTTAATATTTTCTTATGAATGGGAAGTCAGTTGTTTTGTCATATATGAAACTAGTGACCGCAATGATTAATAGCATCCTACAAAAAAAAAAAAAAAAAAAAAATGGGACACTGTACTAGTTCTGATATAGGTCCACACCATTCTGAAATCTTCATGAAATTAAGTCAGAAAGTTATTCCCACTAGCCTCATAAGTGGTTCTTTACAAAACACAGTAGTAAAAGCATTAACTTCTTCTCAAGTCATTTGAAATACTTGTTTATGCCAGCGTGACGATGTTTTCTATTCCTTTACCCTGGCTGTGTATCCAGCAGAAACATCAAATAGTAAATGGCTTAATACCACCTTAAAAGTAGATTTGTCACCTTTTCCTTTCACTTGAATGTGTCTGGAAGTCCGCTGGAAAATCTATAGCCACGTTTGGTGAAATATATTACCTCTGTCATATGAGATGTGCTGTGAGGGCTATTTATTCCCTCTTCTCAGATGGTGAAAAGCCGCTGTTGACAAGTTAGTTTTATGACCCCGGGTTTATTAAATCGCACCACAGTGAGTATAAAAGTGTATTGTAAAGTAGCAAAAATAAGACTTTTGTTCCCTTGCCCCGTACCCCTGTTTGACGTGAGCGCATGGCCGCCTCTGTCACTTTTTATTAATGTTACTGCAAGGAGATTATAGGAAATTATAGTGCATTTTGCTGTTGATGTGATGTTGTGTGAAATGGTCAGAAAACTCTTTATTATGCTCAAGTCTGAGGCAAGAGGCTATAAAGGGATGTGGAAACAAGTTAAAGGTGCACTGTGTAGCTTTTTGGTGACAGGTCAGTAAATGGCTTGACTCCATGGAAATGTTACTGGTTTGCTCTGAATGTTTCACAGTTGTATTTATAGTTGTTACATATGTTTTAGTACTAAATGGTGTCTTGAAAAAACTAATTTTTACTCGAAGTTTAAAGTTGCACCATGTAACCTTTCTTGGTGGATGGTCCATCATATAACTTGGTCTGGTTTGGTCTCCATGAAAATATAAACATAACATAGCTTGAAATATTCCAAACAAAGCTATAACATCTCCATTGAGAAAAACATTTGATGGACCCTCCACCAGGAAACATAATGCAGGTTTAATGCCGTATTGTGGAACTTTCCTTGGAAAACAGTACTAACTTTGTAGAGACAAACAGGTGGCTTACGCTACGTTTATATGATGACGGTCTGAACAGAAGACGTAAAAGTAGTGTCACGTCTTCACTTTTTATTCTACATTTAGATGAGTGTTTTTGGAGGAAATCTGCGTGCGTACGATGACGCAAAAATGTGTAGAATTCAATTGGGTATGCATGCCAGGATTCTGTGTACCGTATGTATGTGACATAAACGCGTACGCGATGTGAGCAGATCTGATCAGAGTTTTGCATCTTGGGCAGTGTAGACGGAAACGCTACGATGGAGCGTATGTATCTTTTTCACTCTGGAAGATGGTTTCAGATTGTGTTTTTAAGTCCTAAAAACACGTCACTGTCTAAACGAAAAGGCACTTCCAATAAAATATTTTGACGTTTTTACCCACAAGCATTTTCGTGTAAACAGGCTTTTGCTCTTCCACCAGAAAAGTTACATAGTGCACCTATAAGGACGTAAAAAATAAACTAAACACAAGGCTCCTATGGCTGAGAATTAACATGAGCTTGCTGAGTTTCTGTGCTGTAGGCGATGTGTGTGCACAATGGGAGAATTCTATAGCGGACTTATAGTGTGTGACTGTGCATGGATGACCTTGTGAGACGTGCTGCTTATTATTAGTTTGAGGTCAAATGTTCAAGTCGGGGTCAGTTAGTCTTATAGCCAGTGTGGGTGGGCATCGCAGTCCATTTTAAACCCTCTTATCGTATCACCTGCTGTTTCCTCTCTCTCTTAGCCCATTTTAGAAGCACTTTTCTTCCCCCAGTCAAAATAAACCTTGTATTTAAACGCGCTCCTTTTTACCAGGCTGATGCTGTGTTATGCTAGACAGGCCCGAGTGGCGATGGCGTTCTGTCACTTGCATCCGCTCAGATGCTTTCAAACGCTGGTACGCATGAGTGTGCAAATGCTGCCATGACTGACAGAGGAGGCACTGGCGCAACGGGCAGTGTCTGTGTGTAGGGCTCAGTGGGAGGCGGTGAACTACATGCATGTTTGTGGATGATTTTTCAGCTTCAAAGAGATGCAATTGGTGAGATTTAGCTTTTTTGGGCAATTGCTTAACTGGTCAATTTCTTTTTTAACAATTTGGTGAACATGTGGGATTTGTAATTAAGGAAGTGTGCGATTTGTGTTTTGTGATTATGATTAAATGCCAAATAAATAACTGGTCTTGTTGACATTTAAAGCTTTAAGAAGTCATGGGTTGTTGCATTCAGTGATCACAATTTTTTTTTGTAACGTTTAAAAAAAAATCTTTGTAAGGTTTGTAAGATTCATGAACAAAGACAGAGTTTAATATACAGTAATTTTGAAGATCATGTATCAAATAAACCTATTTACAGCGCACTATACACCGTGTGCATGAGCAAAAACTTGATTAATTTTGTGAAATGTTTTAAAAGAAGACATTTAAATTTTACTTGCGCCTATGTTGCCAATTGCTTGCCAACTGTCTGCTTATATGGGTTAGCTTGCGCACATGTTTTTAATTATGTCTATATTACTGCGGCCGTGGCTCCATGACAAGGTTTTCATACTGTTTTTTTCTATTAAAAACCTTAACCATGCATTTTACATTAGCACAGGGGCATATTTAGTCACTTGTGCATTCCTGGTGTGGTTGTGGAAAAGTCCTGCTTCCATGTTGGGTTACCCTCTTACAGCTGGGTTCAAGGGAGGCCCTGTTCCCCCCCCCCCTCCCCTCACACTCACACTCACACACACACGCGCACGCACGCACACTAAGCTGCATTCCGATGGACTGAGCTTGTGGTGTAATGAAGCGATTATAGTGGGCCTCACGTCCTTAGCCACCCCAGCACCTCGTTGTGTCCTGGTTCTTTCTCTATAGGCACTGCGAGCTGAGCTAAGCATCCGGTCTTCAGATCTGTATGGGACGTGGGGACCAGGATGTAGTTAGGATTGGAATGTCAACCCAGTGAGCAGATGCTTTGTACTCGCGGTGGTTCACTGAGTTTTAGGAACCACTTGAGTAGTTTGCTGAATTAAAAACGCTGTAACACATTTCCAAGTGTCAGATCCACTGATTTCTAATGGATCTTGACAATTTCAATACATTACTTTTCATTTTATTACCACTAACCTACTCTGTTGTCTGACTTTTTAATAATGTAGCACTCCAATATGGGTTCCACAAATCTTAAAACTGAAGCTGAAAAAAAAACAGATGATTGATAAATATTCAGTGATTAATGAATGGCATGCACTATATTCACTGTAGATCTTACTTCAGAATGAATGTATGTATCCACAAGAGATGAGATTGGTAAGAGTGGTTAATTTGCTTTGTTGTACTGGACTTGTTTCAAAATGATTATGACTTATGAGTTTTAATTAAGAGTGCACGGTGTAACTTGTCTGGTAGAGTCGTCATTTGCTTGTCTCCATGGAATGACGTGGAGACAAGCCAAATTACAGATTAGATTTGTGGAGAGGTGACTCCATTCACAAGATATTTTAGAACATTAATTTACACCTGTAGTTGAATAAATCCAAGACAGATTAAAGCCATACTGTGGCCAATTTAAATCAAAGCATTAACATCTCCATGGAAACTGCAAGGTTGTGGACCCTTTCCAGAAAAGTTACACAGTGCATCCTTCACTTATCCAAGTTGATTATCCCTTTTATCGAATCCAAAAATTATCAAATGATTCCAATACTAATAACCGTTCTAAAGCACAAGTGTTTGGATGTGACCCTGCTTAGGTCATGGTTTGTTTTGTGGGAATGACTGTTATTGCCGCCATCTGCCCCACTTTTGAACCCTTCATATCCGCGCTCAGTCATCTGGGGCCCATGTGTTCCTAAAAAAATCCCTCGGAGATAATCTCGACTACTGGATACAATAACCCCGGCTTTGCTAGAATAACATTTCTGTCTCCCATCGATCCAAGCTTCTTCTGTCTCCCAGAGTCCATCCTCTGAGGGGAAAACCTCCATGAGAATAATGCATTTGAGGCACTTTTTGTGAAGCAGATTGGAGCTGGCGTGTGGCCCACATTCCTCCAGCGTGACATCCACTCTGTCGGCAGCAGCACGGCTCTGGGGATATTTTTAGCCCAGTGAGTGTGAATGCATGCGTACTTGTAAATCCATGCAGAAGAACAAGAAATCTACATTACCGCTTTGATTTTCTCTGCTAATCTGATTTCCTCACCATTCGGTAATGCGCTTTAGACATGTTTTAAGTTTATAAAAAGAATGGCATATCAAAGTACAAAACCCACACTCTTCTGCTCTTTAATTTGTTTGTTGAGTGATGAAATCCTTAAACCCAGACCCTCTTTTTCCATAAACAAATCCAAATGTTATTTCAAAGACTGACACTATTTGATACCAAAATTTGTTATACATCCACAATGCTTTTTTCACTGCACCGCACCTCTCACAGCCCAAACCCACTCCTTCATCAGCGACTGGTTATTAAACTTGCATGCTTTGGAAGACGGGGTTATGAAGTCGATGCAGTCTCATTTTTCATCTGGGCTTGAGAGCAGATACAGAGAGAAATCCTGTTGAGGCTCTTGACATATTCTCAAGCTCCTCAACATCTGTGCAATTCCTGAAGGGCTGTGAATGATCTGGGAATGTTTTTAAAGCACAGTGTGAGTCCGATTTGGGGCAAATTTATGTGGAGGGAATTTTGGCCAAGTTTTCAAAGATGTTTTTTAAGTTCAAATTCTGACCTGAAATTACATATAGATATGACATATTTAATTTGTGGCCCTTGATTATATATATGCATAGCCATCAGTTGTATTTTCCATAATCGATGTCGAACGTACGATTAACTACAAACATACATACACGAAAATGACTCAGGAATATTCCAGTGCTAGGTGTAACTAGTGTGCTATTATTACAGCTCAGAAAAAGTTAAGGCACTTTTAGTTTTTTCTTTTTCTTTTTTAGACCTTGCTGCTACCAAAAGCAGGAAATATTTGTGGCACACTGCCAGCATCTCTGAACAAATCAGAGAAAAAGGAAACACTATGAACTTTAAGGTCAACATTTGAAAGGAGTAAAATTTCCGTCCTTCGCAGCTGCGTATGTCTGTGTGATGGAGATCTGGATGGCATGAAGGCTGCCCATGTTGGCGTCTGTAACCCTGAGATCCGCTGTGTGTCAGAGTACATTTGGCCTGGTGCCACCCGGCTGCAGAACAGTGCCAGTGAGCTGTCTGGGTAATTGGTACTTACCTGGCAGGCTGGATTAGATGACATTAACTACAGCAGAAAATGGCATAATTGAATAGTGGCACTACCTTTTCCTCTGTGTGTGTGTGCTTGTGTATATGTGTGTGTATGTCTGCGTGCGTGTGCGTGTATGTGCACATGTGTGACAGTGTAATGAGGGACTGCTGGCTGCACACAAAACGCAGCCTATCAGCCCGTGTCACCCGCTGCAGCGCTGCACCCAACAGGCGTCTCTTCTGTGGGCTGTGTGTCACCCATCAGCTCCATCACGCCGACACCCGCCTTTTAATCTCACCCCCCTCCACCACCCCACCCCCCTCCTCCTCCTCCAGCGCCACGAGGCCGCATCCCAGAGGCCCCACTGCAGACGTGGGGATTCAAAAGACTAGTCTGCACCAGGTATTTTTATCTAGGGAAACAAAAACACACAAAAGCAGGATAAACAACCACTGTTCTGCCTTGTCAAATTTGTCAAAATATGTTAAGACATGTCATATGTGTGAGTGAATGAGGCCGTATACTGGATTTGTTAAGTGGCCCGTGTTTCAAGCTCCTGCATATTAAATGGGTGTGCTGTTTACATTGTCTGTTGTGCCCTACCTGTTGTAGTCAGGAAACAGCTGGTACCTGCATATTGTCATATTTGTTAAGAAGAAACAGTCACCTTTTAATAGATTGCAAACTGCTTTGATTATAATAATATTGTGTTAGGAGTCTGCTTTGTAATTATTTCCCTGTGTGTTTCTAAATGCAGTTAGCGGATGTCAGTGCCTGTGCACCAGCTGCGTCGTCGCTCAGACAACTGCCCTGATCTGAGCTCCACTCTCCTCAGACTGGGACATGACTGTGCACTGTCAGAGCTGTGCCTTTTACATCATTAGCATACATTAGCCGCTTTTTTCAGTTTTCTCATAGTGCTCGCCCCGTGGCTTGACTAGAGAAAAAGCTATTTCCACTTCTATTATTTATTAATTCCTCTTTGTTGCTGCTTGCGTCCTAATCTCATTTCCTGTAGTCATTAGTGTTGTTCAACATCAAACAAAGCCGTCTAAGAAAGTGTTAGCAAAGGAATGGGGGAGAGAAGTGTATTTATTGTAGTTGGACACTCACTAAATAGTCTTTTAACAATGCTTAGTGAAAGGAAATTATTAGCTATTATGCCTTTTTGTGTCTAATCAAATCAAAGATCAATTGAAATAATTTTGTTTTATTTTTTCACTAATTTCTCAGTAGAATGATGTTGGTTGTTTAGATTGCCTGATGACTTTATAAAGATGGCCACCATGTTGGAAAAGGATGCATTGTTTGTGTGTGTGTGTGTGTGTGTGTGTGTGACTCCGCTGACCTCTTCCACAATAACTTCTTTTGTCTCAGTTAAGCTAGGAGAGATTAGCGACACATGAACTCGCGCTCCCATGATGCTTTTTTCATTTGCCTCCACGCCATTCATCACCATAACACTCTGCTATCATGGTATTGTGCTGCCGAGCAGTCGTTCAATTATTGTTATGCTAATGCACTGGCCTGTGTGTAGCTGCAAGCTAATGTTGTGTTATGCTAATACTGTCATGCTATTGTCACCATATCGGGACGAATAGAGGGGAAGGATGCAAGGAAACAATATAATGAGATTCTCCATAATTTAAGTCATTATAAAAGTTCTAATCAAGTTTACATACAACTTTTTAATCTGCTTCATGCTAGCTAATTAACTTGCTTCTTTAGGGTATAAACATGCATACATTTACTACATACTTGCTTTGCTCTGTGTGTAGAGATTAATAATATACTCTGTTTATTACCAGTAGTGACCGTTTTGTGTCTCTTGTCTTTGTGTAGGACGACAGTGATGGGATCCCGTGGTCGGAGGAACGGGTCATGCGTAAGGTGCTGTACCTCTCACTAAAGGAGTTCAGGAGCGCACAGAAAAGGCAGCTGGATGGAGACGGAACCACAACCTCCAATGGTGAGTCCAGTCTGGATAAACACAAAATCTGAATCAGGGTCACACTGTAGACCCTGCAGTACACTGCACTGTACTCATTCAGTGCTATTTGGACACTACTTTCTCCTCACTGCTGATCATGTGACTTTGGTAAAAATGGATTTTCAGCAGCTGTCATTCAGTCTCATAGTGTCCATTTTAATGACCTGTCTCTGTCTACTTTGACCATGCTGACTGAGCTGTTTGTCTCCACCATTACAAGATTAGCTGATGTTGTTCTTGCACATCTTCTGTCATTCTTTTCAACTGTTTGCATTTATTTCATTTGTATTATAATAGAATCTTACACAGGAAGTTCACTTTGACCATTTATTTACTGTGGTTGCAGCTTTGGATATTGTGTCAACCATCCATTTATAGCACTTTGCTTGACATTTTTATCTCACTCCTTTTTCTATTTAACTGAAGTTGACATTTTTGTTAGTGCTTCAGTGGCTATTGAACCACAAGAATGTTTTGTATAATATTTTTACAGCAGAAAGAAATAAGCTCAGATAGTCATTTGAGTGATACGACAGATCTCAGTCATTTTTAACTCCGTATCCTTATGGCATACAGGATCTCAGAAATGTCACATATATTTTTACACCCATATGGCTAACAGGCAAGTCTTAAAATTGTCTATTAAAAATGGAAAATGCTTAGAAGACAAAATCACTTCCCAATCCACTTGGGAAGGAGGATGTGTCTATCTATCATATTACAGTGGGTTTACCATTAATAACAGAGGAGAATGAGCTACTACCTCAATGTGGTGCATGTTTGACTTTGGATCTCTGAGGAAAAAGGCATTTGAACTTCACTCATGTCTCTGAAGTTATTCTCAGCTGACAGTAACACTAGCCAGACACCAAAAGAAAGGAAACCAGTGAGGAGACAAAAAAAAAAAAAAAAAAAAAAAAATCAAAGTTCACTCAGAGCCAAGGAAGCCAAGAGTCAGGCAGGAGGAAAGCCTTTTTGAAACCACCTTCTCCTTTATACCTTGTGTTTTCATTATTATACAGTGGTGGAAGCAGTATTTGATTTTATTACTTAAGTAAAAGTACAGATACCAGAGCAAAAAATAAATAAATAAATACTAAAGTAAAATTAGTAAAAATAAGTAAAATAAGTAAAAATCTACTTAAGTAAAAGTATTAATTCTTAAGTACAGTACTTAACTACTTTTACTTTATGTTCCACCACTGTTATTATATTAACATTTTTTGTCTCCATTCATATCCCCCTCCTTCTACTGTATCCATGCGCCTGTCTGCAGTCTCATTGCTGCCACTCCTCAGCTCCTCGGGGCCTTTTAAGCCTCCGCGGGTAGCTGACCTTATCGCCTGAATAAAAATGACTCATTAGAAAAGCGTCGTCAGCCTGTCGCACCGGGGGTAACGACAGACGCCTGCGATGGCACAAAAGGGAGCCCAGACTGAATAGACAGGCCCCGCTGGTAGAGAGCACCGTGGGTTAGCCCAGGCACTTCTTTCAGCCCCAGTGGCAGTGCAGAGATGTTGTGGTGAAACTGTCAGGCATTTTGGAGGATCAGACCCAGCGTGCTCTACATCCTGAATGGGCGGCTCCTGCTGTTTTAGAGGACCGCGGGTAGAGCGAGTGGGCTCGTGTGGAGGCCCAAACATGCGCCGCAGTTTGTAAAGGCAACCAGCCATTTTGGAGAACCACAGAAGGAGAGCCCTGTAGTTATTCTACTGAACCAAATCTACATGTAGCAATGATGGATATAATTAGGCCTGTCATGATAACACATTTTGAAGTGAGAGATAATGCTGAGGTAAATGCAGACAATAAATGATAATATTGAGACAAATTTAATAGCAGATAATAAGCAGATTTAAACCACAGAAACCATTTAAAATGTACAATATTTTAAATATCACAAGCTTTAACACTTAAGTACTTGATTTGCATCTGTAATGAGTTATAGAAATTATTAATTCAACCTTCTACAGCGCAAATTATATCATATATCCAAAAAATAACCAACAGCTTCCCAGTAGTGCGAAGAAAATGTACTGACCAAAAAAATTTATTGTTCCAGCGTTCATATATTGAACGATAAGTCAATATGGTATTTATTGCGACATGCCTAGATATAATGAAGTAGGACTTTTTTTTTTTTTCAATGCTTAGTTGTTCTTCATGGCTTTTTCAGAAAGGATCAGTTCTCAGGAAGCAATGCATGACTAGGTCTAGATTCAGAAATGTTCCCTTGACAGTTGAAATGACCTTAGCTTTACATTTACAAAGCAAAATATTATAAGAATTTACATAAGATTCAGGATGAGGCTACGTACATTGTTGGGTGTTCTTCTTTGGTTCAGTTTCCATTAGATTTATACTGAGATGATGGTGGAGACGAAGTCATCCGTATTTGAATAATTTAATTTAATACAAGTTTTTGAGAATAAATGTCACATATTGCCTCAAGTGCTCAAAAATACTCTATTTTTGTATATAGTATAATTTCATTTGTATTACCAATTTTTATTAAGCTTGTTTAAGACCACGGGTCAAATATTAAACTATGGAGATAACTGCTTAGTGTTTAAAATAATAGATCTTTACCTTTTTATTTAACTTCTCCATTACCTGGCGCCTTGTGCTGCCCTCGTCTATTGTAAATTTATATATAGGTTAACCCCCACACTTTATTGGTCTGGTCTTGTCCTCGGTCACTGGGCATTTCCTGCTTTCACCTCGCTATAAACGCAATTCCCCTTGTACATTCATTGTCGACTTTTATAGCAATTTGAACTCATTTAGCTGTAATTATCCACCAAATGGCTCTATTGCCAATACACGGTACTAATACTTAATGGCTAGTGCGATAGAGACAGGTCACAGTAACATTTTTGCTATGGCCTCATAAAATCAGCGTTTGCATCCCATCATCTCTCTCTCGGCATTGCGGTTCTGTCGATGTTGTGTGTGTATGTGTGTCTGTGAGTCTATGAATGCTTCTGTGTGTGTTTGTGTGTGTGTGTGTGGGCTCCTATCAACCATAACCCACAATCATGCCATCTCTCTTCTGCCGCTTTAACATGGGCCCTGGCATCTGCCCATCTCTGCACTTCCTGCTCTCTCGCTCCTTGCATTATTAAACAAATGATATTAGGTCCATTGCTATAACTGCTCCTCTACTCAGTCTTTCTTTTTTCTGTTATTTTTTTCCTCCGTCCTTTCTGCTTGTCCTCTCTCCATCTCTCTCTCTGATGCGGGTTTTCATTACACATCAATAGGACTCTTTCTCATGTGCTTTTCCATTATGTTGTACTGCCACCAGAATCGCCTCTCTCTCTCTCTCTCTCTCTCTCTCTCTCTCGCGCTTGCTCTCTCTCTCTCTTCTGCCCTATCTATCCATCTCTGTCTTCATCTTCCTCCTTTGTCCTTCCTGGCTGTCACCTTTCAGCCTGTCGTCTTTTCTGCTCCTTCGTTTCCTGTTTCTATATGTGGTTCCGTCCAATCATCAGAAATTGGGTACGATTCGGGTTTTGACATAGAAACAGCTGATAGAACGATGTCCAGTGGAGAAAAACACTGCTTTCAATTGATATCTTGCGATAAATGTGACTCTAGTTTATCACAGTCAACAATTAAACAAATATGTACACAGCAGGTACCTCTCACAAGGACAGTTTTACTCTAACTTCTACTTAGGTGCAACTATGCAACTTTTCTGGTTGGGCTTTTTTTTCATAAAGATGTCATTGCTTTACATTACTTCTCCTGAATGAATCTATGTCTCTGTATGCAGTTTGCCTCTCTATGTACCTGCTTGTCTCCATATAGATAAAGTTAATGCCATACTGATGAATATTTGAGTTAAAACTTTTAAATCTGAGATGGAAACAATGCCTCGAACCCTCTACCAGAACAGAAGAGTCACACCTTTAAATACAACTCTTATGTTCACTGTCTAAATCCAGTTTAAATCTTACTGTAACCTACACCTCACTGCAACACTTTTTTATTTCAGGAGAGCTGCTGATGGAGGAGCTGGCCCTTTGCCAGAAAACTAGAATGAGGCTCTGGAGAGGGATTCATGTTATTTTCAAATGTACCTCTTTTAGTGCCTCCTTTGTCACATGATTAGGTACTCTATTTTCTAATTGTGTTGGAGTAGTTCAGAGGTATTTAATTTATAGTTTGAAATGACTATGCCAAAAAATGACATCATCTTGTTTAGTGTTTGTAATCAGTTTCAGAAAGTTGTTGCTTAAAGACTTTCCGCACTTCATCCCAAGGGGCTTTGTCAATCTTTGTGATATACCAACTATTCCTACTAGTTATCTAATCTTGTGCATTAGAAGAATACTTAAAGGGCCCATATTACGCTAATTTCTGATCTATGTTATGTTATAATGGTGTTTCCTCATCAAAAACTTGGCTGAAGTTTTGTTTTGTTTCATTCACAGTTTTTAAACACACACATGCTACATTTTTAGGCTGCATTCTTCTCAAAAGGAAAACTTCTCTTCTCTCCCCTACCTTGTGATGTCATCACTAGAATCATTTGGATAAGAGGGATGTACCAATAACTGAAATATCTTGATATTGTATTGTCATAAGTCTCACAATAATATCGTGGGATGTCACAATATATCAAATCACAAGTTTCTCAGCTTGAATGCCTTGTTTTATGGTAGCAACAGCTAATAAGCATAGGGAACTACATATCCCATGATTCATTTCAATGCAGACAACATGATGAAATGTGTTTTTACTTGAATTCTTGGGATTATGACAGTAATAATTCACACCAACATTATTTTCAACATATTTTAAAAGCAAAAAAGTGTTCCATCTCCAATTTAATTAGCCTCTCCAAAATATCGCAATAAATATCGTACCGAGAGATTTGGATTTCGCTACATCCCTATCGGATAATTTCAGCCCTGGAATTTCTAATCTCCACTGAACAAAAGGTAAAAGGTAGCTGGAAACTTGAAAGCTACCACTACATGACACAAGGTTGAACATAGCATTTTGAGATTTGTAGACAGACAAATAAAAAAAAGGCTTATCCAAATGTGTGAATGAAACAAAGCACAACTCCAAGTATGTTTTTGAGAAGGTAACAACGTTATAGCTCAACTAAAAGCTCACACGAGTCAGTTTTGCATAATATAGAACCTTTAAGCTTAAAGGTTATTTGGCCATGTTCAGAGATCCAAGGAAATGCCCATAGGAAGAGATAAAAGGAGAAAAGCTATTGTACCATCCAAAGGGGAAATTGCATCTATTTTGCCTGTCCTTGTGCGCTCCCCTTTTCACAGCAGCACAGCCATTACAATAAAAATGTGGTGTTGTTCCCTTTGATGGTGTAGATTTATGGCCTTGGATCACACAAAGCAGATGCCATGTTTCTGAACTGCACATTGTTGTATGCTTTTGTTCTGGTCTGTGGTAAGAGTCACACAGCGTTTAGATTCGGTATACTTTTGGTACCAAGTGAGCATTTTGAGGGAAAGGACGTCAGTGGGATTTCCTAAAGCACGTATCCTTTTAATAACACTACTCTGGTTTAGTTGCATGCAGACAGAGGATCAAGGGCTTGTGTTATGAAAACCCCAAACAGGGAGGCAGTCTTGGCAAGCTTGTCCGATACACGAAACTATTCCACAAATTGCCAACCACATCATTTTTTCATTTTGTTTCATCTTGTTTATGAGATTTTTAAGGGAAAACAGAGTGAAGTTTGGTTGATACTAAGAAATTTTGATCTGTAATAGCGTAGAGATTTTTGTAATATGTAGAGATTTTGTGCCATCAGTGGTTATTGTAAAGGTCCTGTATTATGCAAAACTGACTCTTGTGAGCTTTAAGTCATGTTAGAATGTTGTTACCTCATCAAAAACATACTTGGAATTGTGTTTTGCATCATTCACACATGGTTAAGTAATCCTAAACTCAAAATGCTTTGTTCCAACTTGTGATATCATGAAGCGGTAGTTTTTAAGTTGGCATCTAGCTTTTATCTTTAGTTGAGCATAGATTCTTTGGCTGAAATAATCCCATTGATTCTAGGGAAGGGGTATGGAGTTTAAACACATCGTGTAGCACTTTGTGAATTACAACATGACATCACAAGGTGGAAGTGTTTTCATTTTGGGAGAAGAACTCAGCCTAAATATGCTGGGTTTGTGTGTTAAACATGTGTGAATGAAACAAAACAAAACTCCAGGTATGTTTTTGATGATGAAAGAACATTATAACATAGTACAATAGTGTAATATGGGCCCTTTATAGGTGCACTGTGTGATTTCTCTGGTGAGTACTCTAGTTTGTCAACTTTATGAAGATGTGACAGCTGTTCTTGCAATGTTCCACGGTATGACATTAACACTGGACAATAACTGATGAGTCTATGCAGCCATTCACTCTCACACTCATCTGTTCATGCCTTTGCTCATGAAAGAATCATGAGAGAATCCAGAAAATGCTAACCACACTAACACACCCCACCAGTTAAAGTTGTCATCCTTATGTGGGCTAACTCCAAGAGACTGGCTCCAGACACATTTATTTACACTATAGAGCTTTTGTCTACCATCTGGTTAGTGTTGTGCTTTGATTACTGATATTAGAATGATGTCGTCCCTATGTCGTAATCCTTTTTAGCTCTGCTCCCTCTCTCCCTCGCTCCCTCACTTCCTTTCCTCTGCGCTAAAGCGAAAAGTGGTGTTTGGCGTCGTCCAATCAGCTCCTATAAGCGCTGGCAGGGCTCAGGGCGACTGTCTTCCTGAAGGCCTGAATCTACTCCTCTATAGTTCACTTATCACCACGCCTTTCGCTAATAGGCCCCTCTCAGCCCACTCATACGCCGTGTTCCGCTATGTACCTTTGTTCGCCCGCCCCCCCGCTCCTCCGAGAGTCCGGGGTGAACACAGAGAGGCGATGAGGTTAGTTAAGCACGCATAAATCTGATTAGAATCCCCAGTAGAAGCCACTATTGGGTGGGACTGAGCAATGCCATAGTACCCTCTTGTCGTGGATGCAGTTCCTGGAGGTTTTCCGGGTCCCTAGATCGTTTTCTGTCACGCCGCACACCCGCCCATCCCCGGCCGTCTGCTTTCCCATGATTCCCGGCGCTGCCCCTCATATGGTCGCTCATGTGCAACCAGCATATGTCAGACAAGTCTTGGGAGGACGGGGGAATGCACAGAGGCAGGCAGTGAGTGTTGTGCGGGAGGGGGAGCAGTGGGTGTAATTTGGCCTGTTTGTTGGAGTTCTTGGGGGACATCACGCGTCAGTCAATTTCTGAGCACAATTAAACATAATGAGCTGCTGCGTGTTTGCTCCGCTGTAAATCACCTTTCAAAATATCAGGTCGTGTGTTTGTCTTTCGTTGGGTAATTGTTCCCTTTTTAACAACGAAGCCGCTCCTTGTCGGCGAGAGGATATGGATTTCTGAGTTCTCCAGACTGCAAGACTTGGACATAGCTGTTAGAAATGTAAAAGAAAGTTGGATCAAATGAACAAAAATATACAAACAAAAAGTAATGCTGAAGGATTAGATTTTGAAATATTTGTATTATGGGATTCTGTTTAAAGTTCACATTTCAAACAAATCAAGGTGCATTAACATTTGAGAGAAGACTTAAAACTGCTAAACTGCTTAGAACTGCTAAATTACATAGATGGCAAGTTTCATACAAAATACTAGAGTTTTTTTGAAATGGTAAGTTAAAATCTAAATTCCAATAAATTAGTGATATGTCTTGTTGCTGCAAAGATCTGGTCTTATTTTGCAATGGTAAAGATGCCTTGTGCAAAAGATGCCTTGTGATGCCTAATCTAAACTCAAGATGTTCAATGAATTTTTGAGCTACAAAACCTTATTGTGAAATTCTTTCTCTGCTGTCATTCATTTTATGCAAATCCCAGCTGACGTGGGCGGTAAAACTTCAAAGTGTGACAGCCATCAATGCAGCTGAGTAAAGTTATTAAATAAAGGAGTTTCGTGCAAAGCGGGACATTGTAGCGTGGTGATTCACTGCAGCCTATAGACTGTGGGGATCTCACAAAGCTAACATAAAGTGTTGCCAGCAGTGCTCGAGCCTTACTCATAGGCCTTTGCTGTTAACTGTGTGACCGCAGTAATGTGTGCTGGATGAGTGTACCTCCACACTCAGGTACCGACCTGCCCCGATTGTGATAAGGCTCTAGCACGTGTCCATGCGCTGCCCATGTGCTCCTCCACCGGGGCTCACTTGAAGTCACTGCAAAACTAGTACATTTGGGACTTTTTTATGACATTTGCAGAAAAGATCATAAAAGGCCTGAAACTGATCATTACAATGTGAATAAAGACTACTGTGTAAATACTCCATGGGTCCATTACCAAGATGTTGTTGCTTTGCCTGGAATTTTTCAGAGTATGATATTTAACTTATCTATTTCTATTGAGGCAAGCAACATACTAATTTACAGGTACAGTTTGTCAAAGTATTGTTTTATCACAAAAAATGCCTATAATTAAATAATAACTATACTGTGGTAAATTCCAGGGAAAGCAATCACCCTAGCATATCTCCGTGAATACAACCAGGTGCTGGACTTGTACCAGAAAAGTCACATAGTGCACCTTTAAAACACTTCCTAATTTATACATGATTCAGAGTTAGTAACTATAGTTGTACTCTAACCTAATCCCCAAGCTTTGTTCGTATGAATTAAGACTAATTAAGGTATAGTCAAATCTTATAAAAAAGAGGCACCATACTTTGAGATTAACCAAAAAATTTATGTAAATAATAAGGATTCTTTGGGATTTGAGTTGCATAGATTGTGAGTCAACAGAAAGAGGATTAACTACCTTTACTTCTTGCTCATTTGTTCCACCTTTCTTTATTCATTGCTGCCATAAATTCCAGAGCACAGTTTGACACTTTTCTAAATGACATGTTTTTAGCTGCTTGTACCTGTGGCTGCATCGCCTCCATCCTGTCTCCTCTGTGTCATTTGATCAGTTGCTCCTGTCTGTGTTTTGATCTTTTCTCACACGAGTCAGTGCCCGGACATGTTCGGCAGTAGCCTCTTTTCTAAGAGCGTATCATTCAAGTCTCCACTTATCCTAACCCTTAGTTCCACTCTCGTTATTATCTTCATTTATTCTGGCCTGACAGGTGCTATTAGTATTGTCGTTGGTGGAGCGACTGACTGACACATCCGTCTGTAGCATCAGTCTTCTGGTATTTGGCTGGGCGTGCTGAGAAGACAGTAATGATTAGTCAGTGGGAAAGTGATACAGAAAAAGTACATGATTTATTGGAGTTTCAGTGCAGTTTGCAATGTACTTTTTCATGCTGCAATATTTTTTTTGTCATACTAACTTTGGATCGGGTTTCAGTGGGAAAAAAACATTTGACTATTTTGCACAATTTGGCCCATAAACTCAACTGTGGCATGTGACAAAATGCAATAGCGGTTAACAAATTGTGTGGTTAAATACATATTTTTAGTGCAAAAAGAATCGTAGGGACACATCGATACAATACTGGTATCTGATATCATCACCGGCATTGAAAATTTTGGTGGATCGGATATCGGCTTCCAAGATGTTGATTCTTCAGTCGATATCCAATTTTGGTTTATAAACTGGTGTAAAAAGATGATATACAAGCCAGTGTTAGGCCAAACATCTCAAAAAGTTTTTCACCAAATGCTGTTTGTGTTTAAAGGAAATAAATTCTATGTTCAGTCTCTTTTTCAGTTTATTTTCAGTGTTGGTTTATACCTGGTATTAACAGATGCTTAAAGTCAAAATATCTACACTGGTATTGGTGTAGAAAATCCGATCTGTGCATCTCAAGATCATTGCATTCGCGATTATGTTGGTCCCAAGCCTGGATGAACTTGAAACCCTGGAACAGAAAGGACATCTGATGTAAAAAAGTCAGCCTAATTTCTTGTGGCTTTCTAATAAGTAATAAAAGTATATTATGGATAAATAGCTCTGTGCCAATTGAAAACACAGTGGCTCCCATGTGTTTAGAATGAACATGTATAATTAAACAACCTGCCATACCAGATATTAGTCAGGCCGCGATGCTCTTCAAAAGGGGTCAGACTGAGAGAAATGGAATAATTTATACCCTGCATGCCAAGTGTTTTGATTTCCGCATTGCTGAGTAACCAACATACATCTTATCTTTGCACCCTTAAGTATGCATTTATCTGCTTACAAAAAAAGAACTAGACACTTTCAAATCCCTCTCATTCAATAAAGTTTGCTTATTCACTCTTGTCATTGGAATTGCCAGAAGTAGCCGCGAGGAACACAGGCTCGGTGATATCTATTTAATTTGGTTGTCTGCCTTAATTACCATTGACTTCCATGCCTCGCGTTTGACCTAATTTGAATTCTGGGGGCACGTTGTTGCTTTTGATTTACGGATGTGTCTGGGGGCTTATTTTGTTTGTCTAGGAGTTGCTTGCTAAATATTTAATTAGGGTGCTGTCAGTTAGGCTCGCTGAGAACGTCAAGTCCAGTAATATCTGTTGACTTTCTCTTCGCCCAGGGCACTATTTCTTTCTGCGCGCTTACATCACATTTATCTGCTCAGAACACCAGTTGCGTTTAACAAGTTAAACTGGGGGCATCAGGTACACATCTATAAATAGTATGGGAGAACAGGTTATCTGTGTTGAAATACTATGACGTGATAATGGTTATGTGCAATTACAATCATCTCTTTATTGCTTAATTTTTTATCACAGTACTTTTTATTAACACTGAATTAAGTAACGAAAGATATTATACAACAGTAATGGAAGATATTATTCATTTAATTACAGGTGTTTTTAATGCTACATTGACAAACATGCTTTCCTACTAGGGATGTAATGATATCCAAATCTCTCTGTATGATATTATCACGATATGCATCTCACAATATGATGTTTATTGCGATATATAAGCTGATATAATTGTAGATAGGACGCGTTTCTCCTTTTAAAATACCTTGACAAGATTTTGGTGTGCATTATTTCCATGAAAATCCCAAGAATTCAAGTAAAAAAACAGTTCCTTATGTTTATAAGCTGTTGCTACTATAACACCATGCATTTAAGCAGAGGAACTTGTAATTCCGTAAATTGTAAGACTTTTGACGATACAATATCACGATATTTCAGTTATTGTTAAATCCCTAAACCCTACTCTGTGCAATATTGTTGGATATGTTTAAAGCCATACTGTGGAACATCTCAGCCAATGCAGTGAGCCAATTCTTCACCATGGAGACAAGCGGGTGGAAGGCCTTTCACCAGAAAAGCTGCATAGTGCACAAAATTTAGGAAGATAAAGATTAGACCATTTATTAATACATGCACAATTGTCGACACTGCAACTACAGATATAACCACTTCACTTTTTGGTTGTGCGTAATTTCCACAAACTTTATTTCTGTGTGCTTTTAGTTCAAACTTAATATTCTTTTTAAAAAGCACACTCCTGACCTTAAATTAACAGCATTCTCACGTATTTTTACCACAGCGGCAGACTATCAGTATTCCAGACTGCTAAATTTTAACACTTTGAAATTGTCTCTTTCAGGTTCTTTATCCAATGGGCAGCTGAACGGCTCGGTGTCTAAGGGCAGCCACAAAGAAGATGGCTGTTTGCGTTCAAAAGGGTTGGACGGGAGTGGAGCCTATCAGGACAGTCCCGCTAAAAAGAGGTGAGACTTCGCACTGTGGCTAGTTTACAAATTATTTTTTTACATTTTTGTCACGGTTTTGTTGCCAATGGGCATAGTTGTGAATTTGCAAGGCTGGGCATCCAAATCTTTTGTGTAAATTTAATGCATGATGGGAAAAACTGTGCTATATATATTGTAAGAGCAGGTTTGTTAGTTAGAGCATTGTAGAGTGTTGTTCTTTTCTAACCAGATTGCTTATTCCTGACCTTAGTATTCGCCATATCTAATAATAATGGAGTTGTGATTCATTTTAAAGGTCCTATATTATGCAGAATGGACTCTTGTGAACTTTAAGCCACGTTATGATGTTGTTTCCTCATCAAAAACATGCCTGAAGTTGTGTTTTGTTTCATTCACACATGTTTGAATAATCCTTCATTATTAGTCTACATTTCTAAAGCTCAAAATTCTTATGGTTTTCATGTTAGCAGCTACCTTGTACCTTTTGTTCAGCAGAGGGCTGAAATTACTGTTGTGGAAATTAACTGTAAAATAATGCCAAAACATACAATAACACTGCCTAGGTTGGTTTATTACTTTTGCATAGGAAACAAACGGTCCAGCCCAGAGCAGCATCTGAGTACAACTGAAGATGATCAACACTTAACATGTGACATAACTATCAGACATGTAAATGGGAAAACCCAAAGGTATCTAGAGCCTTCCTGTGAGAGAATGGATAAGACAAAGAATAGTGTGGCTTTTAACACTTCTTAAATGCACATCAGAAAGAACAACACCCAATACTAAAATTTCCACCACATTACCCAGGACTGAAATTATCCAAATGGTTCTAGTGAAGGTGTATGGAGTTTAGAAACACAGTGGAGCACTTCCTGTATAATTGCACGAGATCACAAGGTAGTGTTTTCTGTTTGAGTCTGTTTCTTAGTCTAAATATTCAGGATTTGTGTGTTAAACATGTTTGAAGGAAACAAAATACAACTCCTGGCATGTTTTTGATGCGGAAACAATATTATAACATAGATAATAAAATAGCGTAATATGGACTCTTTAGGTAAACGGAACAAATTACTGCATTTTGTAGTAACTATCTGGTCTGGGTGAGTTCTCCTGCTTCACAGTTTTCACAGCTGATTGTCACAACTAAACAAAAACATTTGGATGTGCAAGGCAGCTGTCTACAACCTACTCTAATGCCTCTGAAGTGATTACTGTAAATACAAGTTGCATTATTTAAGGATTTAACTGGATTCCCGTCTCATCTCTTAACTCCAACGCTGTTTTGGATGTTTCTAATTATCCATTTTAAGTAATGTTGCCTTGTATTTTCAATTTAATCATTCAATGAGCAAAATTATTATTGCAGAAGAGCTGTTTTGCGCTAGCTAATTTGAGGCAGGCTGTTTTTCATAATATATTTATTCACAGTGAAAGGGGGATTTATTGAACAGAGATTTCTCACTTAAGACAGAAAACACTGCTCTTTTGTCGACAACTGTTCTTGTAAACTGGAATAAAGCATCTTTGGAAATCCTAATACCTCTAATGCATTCAGTATGAAAACACGTCTGAAATCGCAAGCTGGAAAGTATAATTTTTCACCATTTGGAAGACGCAGAAATGAAAATGACTTGTTTCTTTGGATCGCTACAGTGCAATGCCTATATGTTTAGTCTCCTATCATCGTGAAGCTACGTGGCAGGTGTGTGAGCGTGGGTGCATGCATGGCCGCCTGTGTTTTTGTCTCTCTCTCGTGCACAGTGACAGGGCATCAAAGCAGCAGTGTAAAGAGCCAGGGGGCGGGGCCTAAAATTGGGAGGTGTGGGGAGGGGCGGACAGCAGCAGATGTCCCTCCATAATGATCAGCTCCATTCAGCGCCGTGTCAGGCACCTGCCTCTGTCCCGCTAACTGTCATCTGATACTGTAACCTCCCCAATCTCGGCAAGACCACTACCACTTCTCTACTACTTTTATTAAACGTCCTACCTTACTCAAAACTGACTCCTGTGAGCTTTCAGCGGTGTTATAATGCTGTTACCTCCCCAGAGTTGTTGTTTTTTTTTTCATTCACCATCGTGCATTATTAGGCTCTGTGCACCGTCAAAGCTCAAAATGCTCTATTTTTGGCTTAAATTGAACATCTTTATTCTTCAATACTCTAAAATAGTCTTTAAGTTGTTGCTTTTGTTTTTTAAGTACAGTTCAATAAAGTCAGTAAAAAGTTTCTGGCGCACCAGGAGTGAAACAGTTTCCGTGAGGCTAAAACAATATCTGTAACTTCAAAGTTAAGCAAATCAAGTGCTAAAATGATCTAAAATTATGCTAATGAAGCTTTATGGAGTTTAAAAACACAGTAGAGCACTTCCTGTATTACCACTTAATGAAACTGTAAGGAGGAACAGAGTAATTTCAGTTTGAGTAAAGAACTAAGCCTAAATATGCAACTCTGTATGTTTGAGGAAACAAATGTAACGTAGATCACAAATAGTCTAATACAGACCGTTAAAGTACAAGATAAGATGTGGAAAAAGGTAGTGGAAAACCAATGAACTATACAACTCCAGTAAATTGGAGGAATTTGGACTTAAGTGTGTAAGAACTGCTTTAGCAAGATCTAGTCTGTATTTCACTGTGTATCTTAGAGCTGTTTACTCATAGAAAAGAAGCATTCTATGTATTTGAAGAACTCCTTGTATCCTGTAGCTGTGGCCTGTAGTTGAGTGTAGTTGATCTAAAGAGCATTCCTATCTCCGCACTCATGGTACACAGCAGCAGGATGGACTGAAGAGAGACTTGATCTAATGCTAATGAAATACAAGGCTTTGCCAGCGCAGGCCTTGGCACTGGCTTTTGCCCTCTTTAAAAATCTTGTCTATGAAGGTTGACTCTTTCTGCCCTGGCATCAAGAGCTATCACTACTCCCAAAACTAGACCAATTGAGACTACGCCAATGGATTTTTATCTGGCATTTCAAAAAAGGGGAGAGTCCACATCGCTGGCATCAGGAAGTGGGAATTTTAGAGCCCAAAAACATTCAGATGATGGCAAATATAAAGAGGAAAAGTCCAAGACAGAAGGACAGGTGCAAATGATTTTTTGGCTTAAAGCTCTGCCCTGTTAGAAGTCTTTGAGATCAGCTCTGTGTTTGCCTTCCCATGCTCTAGACTGGCATCATAACCACACCAACATGCCAGCTCATTGTAGGCCTATCCCACTGAGGTGACCATATTTCCTCTCTCTCTCTGAACTGCTTTTTGCCAAAGCTCTCAACACAAAGCGCTCTCATCTCTGCTGCCATGGTTTACTGACCCACATCCACAGAACAGACTCCACTCTTTTTCAGGGAGAGAAAACAGACGGGGTTTTCTGCAGTTTGGTCATTTTTAATGCTATTGACAAGTTTTAAGACTTTAGTATAATTGAATTCTATCACTACGTTTTACATTTTACATTTACATTTTGTGAAGTGCTTTCTGATCCATGTTTTTGTGATTTTATTCTTTCGCACTTGTTTAACACACAAATCCTATTTAGGCTGAGTCCTTCTCTCAATCAGAAAATACTCGGTTCCACCTTGTGATGTCATGTGGTAATACAGGAAGTGCTCCGCTGTGTTTTTAAACTCTATACACCTTTACTAGAATTATTTGGATAATTTTAGACCTGGAATTGCCCATCTGCTGCCTCCGCAGCCTGGCCTCAGATAAACGGAAGAAAATGGATCTATGGATGGAATTGCCCATCTCTTTTGAACTAAAGATAATAGGTGGCTGTTAACTTAAAAATTATCACTTCATGACATCACAAGGTGGAACAGAGCATTTTGAGCTTTGGAGATATGAAATGAATGAAACAAAGCACAACTCCAGGTATTTTTGAGGAGGTAACTAGGCAATTATAACTAAACCTTTTAATATATGGCCTATACAAGGTGTACTAGTAGTCAAGTTTTTAAAAGTAGCATTCATACTTGATCCTTTTTTTTTTTTTACCCAAATACCAGTTTTTGATGACTTTAGCCTTTATTATTTATAAGTCATGCAATCTCTTCTGATTATTACTTGGCATGTCTTATCCTGTCTGTATGGCCATGTTTCATCTAGAGCTGCCACATTGACTGCTCTTAAATGCTTTATAATGCATAAGAATATCCCCAGCTAAATCTACTCTAAATATAGTGTTCTTCTCACACATTGCACTTAAGTATGACACGACCAAATGCTAAATGTGATTCAGTGTAGAGTAGGCCCATAGAAACTGTTCCCTTTTAGTCTCAGTCTTTTTTTGCGGTGACTTTGTATAAACAAACCAGCCGTGTGGTTTTGTCGTCCAAATATTATTAACATGTGTAATCACCTTGTCATCCTGTATATACCTCTCCATCTGACGATTACATAAAGCTGGTGGAATGACTACGCAGTGTGGCACCAGGAGACATGCTGCTCTACTCTAATTGTCTGATTC
The DNA here is from genome assembly GCF_026225935.1 of Boleophthalmus pectinirostris. Classification (NCBI taxonomy): domain Eukaryota; kingdom Metazoa; phylum Chordata; class Actinopteri; order Gobiiformes; family Gobiidae; genus Boleophthalmus; species Boleophthalmus pectinirostris. Next base: position 20,187,135 of record NW_026571175.1, on the reverse strand, counting down.
AGAGAGTTCCCTGCTTTGACTCAGCCTGTAGTGCTTCAAACGTGGAGTGAATTAAAACTCTGCAAAAGGCACAGATCAAGAGCGAAGTGGCCCTTAAACAAACTTCATTTCTTCTTCTTGATTTATTTGTGGGTCCCTTTGCACTCAGCTCCTTTCTTTCCCAAACCCTCTCTTGGCTCTGTGTACTCACTCTCACACACACACACACAGTCACACACACTCAGCTGCTGCGCCATGTTTTGTTTTTGACTTAATGAATGCCAAGTGCACACACGCTCACACAGACACACGCTTGTCTTGCCTAGCGTAACCAATGACTCTTGTCAGTAATGCATAATCACCATTTCCATTTCGGGGGGATTACATGCATGTGGGTAGACCTGCTTGCACACACTCGCACCATGTGCTAATGGAGGGCCATAATGTGCCTATTGATTTTACTGTGAATGGTATTGTTCAACAGCCAAGTCTAGTACAGCAGCTAGTTGTGCTGCTAACAGTGTAGAGTCACATGTGCTAGTCAAACATGCACCAGGGGCTATTGCAAAACCACAGAGACAACTGGCAAATGGTGTCCTTTATTAGGCTTTCATTTTGGCATGCACATCTTGATCCTCCTTTTTGTTTTAAAGTTGGTAACCAACATGTTTTACTGACAGGGTAAAAAGTTCATCTTGAGTATTTCATTCTTTGTCATATGTGTAGGACCCAAGATACAGTAAAGTCTGGACATGCCATCATTCATTTAAAATAAATAAATAAAACAGTATTAATTTTTTCCACAGTTGTATACGTACAAGACATTAAATATATGAAGCAATATATGCTGAATCATGTAGTATTTTTTTTTTATTTGATAATAATAATAATAATAATAATAATAATAATAATATATTTCGTTTTTTTCCTTCCATGCATCTTACTTCATATAGTTCATGTGTGTCTGTATGTATACAAAAGTAGAAAGTAGTAAAAATTTGGTAAAAAATAAAAACAATAATAATTAAAAAAAAACTGGTCAGACAGTGTCTCCAGATTTTTGGCTGCTACTGTGAATAGTATTCTCAAATCCTCACTTTAATGAATACAATCAAGTAAACTTTATGTGCCCTTGTGACCCTCTTCACCTCCTCGCTGAGAAGGCCTGCTCTAAACCTGCATGCTTCCTGAATACACATTATGTAAAGATTCTAGTGCACAATACCTCCTAGTCATGTTTATTTTTCTTCTTGTGTCTTTCTGTCAACGCCTCGCCCAGTATGTCAACATGTCTGTCACCCAAATCTCCTGAAGCCTCTCCTCTCATTGTCACTACCTTCTCTAAAACCCCATGTTAAAAACCATGAACCGTTCAGTGTCACTCAGTCGAACTCAGGGCACATTCTTTCTCTCAGAATCGGTGCCAAACACAAGTGAAGGCCCAGCGATCGTTGCTCAGATTAAATATTACGACTGCCCTGGTTTGAACTATGCTACTAACCCCATAATACGACAAAATCTGAATGCTTAGAGGGATTATGTTTGCGAGGCTCTTTTTAAATGTGAAAGCCCTTTTTTTTGTAAGATGATATGCCCCACTTGTGAGAAAGTCTAGAATTATTTAAGTGAAGATGAAACCATTGTATCTGCTGTAATAAAAGCCAAAGGCACAAAAGACATATGATGATGATGACTCTCGCTGTTCTATAAAAGCATTGTCAAAGATTGCCTAGAAAGTGCATCTCCATTGTGGCAGTGTACAATGCACTGACCCAGGACATAGGTCAGCTTTGTCATCTCAGCTCCAGAATCTCAGACAAATTGGAAACAGGCTGGTGACAGATTGACCACTGAAAAGAATTGGCACTTTTAACAAGATGAGCTTGTGTGTACACATGTATTTCAAATCTTTTTGATGTACTTTAAATACTTTTATGTAGTAGACCCTCTTTCTGGTCTCACCATGAGTCTAGTCATTTAAAGGGCCCATATAATGCCATTTTTTGATCTCAGTCATAATATGGTTCTTCATCACAAACATACCTGGAGTTGTTTTGTTTCATTCACACACATTTAACACACAAATCCTACATATTTAGGCTTTAGAGTTCTTGAACAGAAAACACTCTGTTCTATCTGGTTGTGTCATGTGGTAATACAGGAAGTGCTCCACTGTGTTTTTAAACTCCATACACCGTTACTAGAATTATTTGGATAATTTTAATTCTAGATTTTCCAATCTTTGCCTGAACTAAAAAAAACTCCGTCATAACTGTGGCAGGACTTTACAAGGTGGAACACAAGATTTTTATCTTTGGAGATGTTGACAGACTAATAATAAAGGGTTACTCAAACCTGTGTGAATGAAACTAAACACAGCTCCAAGTATGTTTTTGAGGAGGTAACATTATAACATAGTTTAAAGCCATTTTACATAACATAAGATCTTGAATATGTAATTGAAATACCATTACTTAAAGTGTTTCAGGTGTCTGTGTTTAAAAGTGCCATTTTCAGTACTTTTCGCCATTCAACGCATATACATATACAGTATTACTTCTTTTGAATTATTAATTGCTATGGCAACAGTGCAATTTTTTTCACCACTCTAAAACTCATAGATTGCAAAAACATTCTTGTTGTGGGACTGGTCTTCCCAATTCATTAAGTCAAACTCTTGTCTCCTTCATTTCCTCCTCCTATTTTTCATCTATTCAAGTTACTCCACGCTCCCCCCTGTTCATTAATTACTTGCTGTGATTGCCCTACTGCTGGCCACACAATCTCTTATGTTTATTGACCCGACCTCACTGTGGTCAGCAAGGTCAAAGGTCGCAGGATTTGACTTAGTGCGTGTTGTTAAAACGGAATGGGGGAGGGAGACAAATAGCCCCGAGCAGTGGACCTTGACTGCTAACAAAACCTTGGCTTAACTGCCGTCTTTTATCATTTCTCATTGGCCAAGAGGGAGAAATAGCGCAATGGAAAGTTCAATAGATCTGCTCTGTATATTTGGTCCTGTATTTTGTGGAAATCCATATGCAGTGTTAGCATTTATGAGGTGACAAAGGCTACAATGGCGGACTTCCTTGTGACCTAATATAGAATTTATATATTCAGAGATGCCGCCTGGTTTTATCTATTGTCAAGATGTCTTTTCTCCACACATCTGCCTATCTGGCCATCGTCTCTCCTCTCAACGCTTCATTCAGGAAAAAGGGAGAAAGGTTGAGAGAATAAACCAAGGTTAAATTTAAATATGCACATAGTTCTTGCGGTATCTTTTATCTGAAATAAATATATTGCGAATAGTAGTGGCATAAAGCTGTCACTTGGGATATATATAAAACATTAGCAAGTCCCTGAATCCCACTTAGTATTCATTCATCATTATGTCAACAGTAAGCAGGGCTAGCTCCGGTATAGTTTGTAATAAATGGACGCCTTGTTGGAAATGTCCTGGAAAATGGGATAGGCGCGCGCACTGATTGTATTCACTTTAGTACGCACGGGTCCGTACTGGGGCTGTTTGTAAAGGGGTCACAGGGGGTCAGTGGCATCCCTCTCCGTAATGTCCAGAGACAGAAAAGCAATAAACACATTTGAGTAGGCCAAGCGTTCACTTAGCCTGAACTGATAGCAAAGAGCGCACCTGGCGACCTCTTGTCCTAAAATGTTTGTACACACGACATTTACGAAAACATTATTCAAAGTGCTTTCGCTTTTCCGAACTTTTAACCTCGCTGGAGCTAAACAATTGGAATATCGAGCCAGCTGTTTGTTAGCATTTTTATTAGCATGTGTTGAGTGGGAGCGTTTAGCCGCGTTGACTCAACATGTGGTATCTATTACAAGCTAATTCTTTGTTTTCAACATTACATTTTGTCAACTCCAAAAAGCTTTTAACTGAGATGTAGAACAAATAAACGAAATTATCAGGTGATGGACTGACTGCCAGACTCGCTTGATAAATCTAAACAGACTGTTGAATTAAAGGTGCATTGTGTTACTTTTCTGGTGGAGGGTCAGTCAAATGCTTTGTCTGGAATGTTTCACAGTTTGGTATTAAACTTTTCTATCTTCATGGAGACCAAACTAGACACTACAGGATACAGATCAGATTTGTGGAGATGAAAACCTGCTCAGTCTGAATACCTATTTTTCTAGGTATTTTTGAGCTATAAAACCACCTGTAATTGAATACATGTAAGGTAGAGCTGTTTAATGTCATACTGTGGCACATTCCAGACAGAGTAATGACATATCCATAGAAATAAGCAGGTGATGGCCCCTCAACCTAAAGCTACATGCATCTTTAAACTTTGGTATGGACATGTTTTTAGATATGTTTTTCATTTCCTCTTCAGTGCATGGTTTGGTGTCATCCTTTACATACACAATCGGGGTAGACGCACAATGAGCCAGCTGCGACTAGGTATGCTCTCATCCAGATCGTGTTGCCATCTGGAGCCAATTAATCCAGGCCCGTAGGAACTGACTCCGGATCAGCGCCGGTCGACTCGCACAATAACCTTTACTGTGGGAGGGAACACGCAGCCTGACATGAGCTCAGCCTGATGCCAGACACTATCTCACCTTTGGAAAGAAGCACTTTAGAAGAGTTAACCCAATTCATTTAAGATGTATTGCCAAACATAATGGCAGCAACAATATAAATTAGGCTTGGAATGTTTTTATTTATGTCTGAATTTTTAGAAAGGTATCTCGTAAGATTGACATTAATTGCTGTTATTTTGTGTCAAAAATTACTTGAAGTGCTTTTTATTAAAGATTTCAATGTTGATAATGCAACTGATGATGAAATCAGTGTTGGGAGTTACAAGTTGATTAGGATACATGAAAAGGCTTGAGTATTGTGATGCTAATATGAAAGTAGTTGAATCAGAAGATGCTATTCAGTGTTATGTTGTACTTTGTTACATTCCAAGTAGTAGTCAAGTACTGTACTTAAGTAAAAATGTAGGTATCTGTACTTAATCACATTTTAAAGTGGATACATTTTACTTTTACTTCATTACATTTGAGAGCAGATATCTGTCCTTTCTACTCCGCTACATTTTTACACAGGGCTGAAAAGAAAAGTATTCTACTGAGAATCTGCTGAGGGTTTATTTTTTATTTTAACTTCAGAGTTCGAGCAAACACAAATATACAAATACAAATAAAAATAGCTAAAATTTGTTTTTATCTTTATCAAAATCACTATATTTGAAGCTTTTACCAGTATTTTTTCACCATCTCTTTTTTTATTTTTTATTTAAATAATCTGCTGTAGTTAGGCAATCAGTCTGTATGTATTCACTATATTAAGAGTGTGAGGATTCAGAGCCTCTAACAAATCAACTCACTGACTCAGAAGCTCAAGTTGCACCTACCAGACGAGTCCAAATATCCGATTACTGTGGTACAGCAAAGATCTGAAACCAAACACACAGCGGCTGCCTTCATAGGTCAGTGGTGTAAATCCAGTGACCATCTACAAGAGACTCGATCTACACTTGACCTGAGCTACTCCCTCGGCTTGTCTCAACTAGTTTTCAAATAGTGACTACAGACTTCTTCATTACAACTCCCCAACAGGTTTTTCCAGCATTGATCGACTTACAGCAGGGTAAAGACTTCAGACAGGAAAGATGTAAAATTATGAAAATCCCTGTAATGTATCTATTTCTCATAACAATCCATTATTCATACATTGTTTACTTCCCTGTCCCTGTACACTCAAATTCTTGCATGGTTTTAATAAAGCCTCAAAATATGCTGAAGTGGATATTTTGTTTAATAAATAAGGAGCGCACACTCTCTCTTCTTCCTAATTGGCACAGCAGGCATTTTCTACTGCATATATTAAGCACTTGTATGTCTATATGGGGCTAACACAACGTTGTCATCATACCATTATAGATTGTTTAGATTGGATTTAATTAATTTAGCTGCGTTTTTCATTTTTATCTCGTATGATTATATTGCGAGCTGAAAAATCACTATTCTCTATTAACCTAATCATTCTTGGCATGCTTAGACACGACCAATACCCACTTTTTACCTTTACAACTCAAATCAAGATGACCACATGGAAAAATCCTGTCATTCCAGCAGTTCCCATGGAAACTGTGAAGGAGTAGAAGAGACGGAATACTGATGGAAGTAACACCAGAAATTCAGTTTGAAGAGACTAGCTACAATCGGCTGTGTCATGGTGCTTTGACTACAGTCTGACAAGGCGGCTATGTATTTTGTTAATATACACACGTTCATATATAGAACCATGCACCATATTTTATTTTTTTTCCCATTCTGTCCCCTTTTCACTGGTTGATAGACACACCAGAATCTCTCACTTGCAGATAATCAATCGTGGAGCGGCCGCCGTGGCATGTGTAATATTAGACATTAGAACAGCCTTTGAAGCCCGAGCGGTGCGGGGGGGGAGAGGAAGACTTGGATGAAAGGTGGATTAGAAAAGGATGAATGAGGACATCCTGCTGTAATCTACCACTTTTTCTGCCCGCACTTTGGATCACCATTTCCCCTCTCTTTCTCTCTTTCTCATCCTCTGTTCTTCCATCAGGGCAGTGGGTCTAATTTTAAAAGCCATAAGCTCCACTTTGCTGGCAACATGGCTCCAGACCAATAAGTATTGTATAGCTCATCACGCCTGGGAACATGAAGTACCCAGGCTTTCACGCACAGGGCTAAATTAGGCTCAGGTTACCACTCAGGTCTTAGTACTGTGGCACTTACACAAAACTGTCTAGTCACTAAAAACTGTTCCCATACTGTGACCTCCTGCTTCTTCAGACTGTGTACAGCGTATGAAAGAGGCTGTAGCATTTTTTTTTTTTTTTTTACCATGTAATAAAATAAAAAGTGCACCAGTCTTGTAAAAGTAGGTCTTAGGATCAAAGTGAGACTGCTGTGTGTTGTCTGAACCTAGTAATCCAAGTGTTTTTATCATCCAGTAACACTGTTAGCATGCTAATTATAATATTATTAGCAGTGGCATGATAAGAAATTCCTCTGAAAGTTAAAAATGTAAAATGCACTTCTTAACTTACTACAGTAATTTATTTGGATTTTTGCAACTTCTGCAAATTATTTAAAATGAACCAGTTCTGTTTTTAAGACCATAAAAATAGAAACTGTACCACAGTAGTCATGCGGCCTCCATTACCCAGGCAAACTCCTTGTACTGTGATTTGATTAATATTATTTTGACCACATTTTCACCTCTTAATTTTAATCGAGTTTTGAACGGCAAATACATTTCTGGCTATGTAGTTATAGATTGCTTTTTTTTTTTTTTTTAACTAATTGTGTTATCGTTGCCAGTATGTCCTCTTTTTTTTTTTTTTTTTTTTTCTCTCTCATCTGTTCTATATAAAACAGTGCGACCTAGAGTTGGCACATTTGCAAATCCTTTGGGACAATGCCTAATTTCAAAAGAAAGCAGTTACATTTGCTTGACAAGTGTTTCTGTGATTGTTTTTTCATGGCACAATTTTCTAGAGCTCTCAAAAAGTGTCACAGCTGTAAATTTTGCCTTGACATCTGCTTTTAAAACCGTGGTTTCTGTTACTAAATAAGGCCCATATCTCCTTGGTTATTAAACGGCCTATATTACGACACTATTTTCTGATATATCTCATAATGTTCTTTCCTCGTCACAAACATACCCAGAGTTGTTTTGTTTCATTCACACTGAAATCCTGCATATTTAGGCTGAGTTCTTCTCCCAACCTGAAAATACTCTGTTCCACTTTGTGATGTCATGTGGTAAAACAGGAAGTGCTTTATTGTGTTTTTAAAGTCCACATGCCTTCATTAGATTCATTTGGATGATTTGGGCCCAATCTCTACTAGGGCTGGGTATTATTAAGAACTTGCCGATACGATACATGCCTCGATACATAGGCCACGATATGATACATATATCGATGCAATGAGCTTTTGATTTGATACGATATTTTTCAAAATTTATTTGATACGTTCAATAAAAAATCATTTCTAAATCATGGCTTTGATACTAAAGTCTTAAATTAAACCACACCTTGAGCCAAGTTAATATGAAACACACCTATTTGAATAATTAAAATAGTGAAAATGTGAAATGCTTTGCATAAACAAGTTTCCTTCCTCTGAACAAGAAACAAAACTGTAGCGCTATAACAAAATAATTTTGTCAAATCTACCAAAAAGAAAAACTCTTGGCAATATATCGATACAGCAGCCCACGATAATGATACTGTATCATCACATTAAACTACACGATATATCAATATTTCTGCATGCCCCTAATCTCTACTGAACTAAATGTTAAAGGTAGATGTTAACTTCAAAACTATTGTTTCATGACATCATGAGGTGGAACAGAGCATTTTGAGCTTTAGAGATGTAGACAGCCCAGTAAAACGGGATTACTTAAACATGTGTGAAAGAAAGAAAACACAAGTCTGGATATGTTTTTAATGCAGAAATAACATTATAACATGGTTTGAAGCTAAGAGTCAATTTTGTATAATATAGGACCTTTTAATAAACACACCTACCTACAATATTGACATAAACCTCAATGTAATAGTGATTTGAAGGCTGTGGCATCGTTATATAACTGCAGTGAATTAAATATGCATGCTGAGTTGAAACAACATATAATATTTTTTCTGGTTATTTCTCTTTGACTCTGGGTAATGGGTTAACAAATGACAGGACAATCTCAGAGTACCTAATGTGTTCAATACTGAGACAGGAAGTGGTATTATGCAGTCGTCTCTTTTATACCTGCTCTATAGGCCCATACTTCCTTTTATATTTGTCACCTCATCTCCCCCATTAGCCATTCAGCTTTATTCACTGCCACCTGGGCAGAAATGCATTTAATGTACTGAAACTGCTTTGTGAACATACTCATTCAAATAACACTTCTGTCCTTGGTATATAAATGGTGGAAACTGGATTTGAAAATAAAATTTCCATTACAAATTAGCCAAAGAAAAGGTTTGTCTCACAAGTCCATTTAAAGGGCCTATATTATGCTACTTTTTGATCTGTGTTATAATGTTTTTTCCTCATCAAAAACATACCTGCAGTTGTTTTGTTTCATTCACACATGTTTGACGCGCACATTCTACATATTTAGGCTGAGTTCTTCTTTCAAATTTCTTCCTAATATAATTTTAAAGGGCACTAAGCTGAAAAGTCAAATTATCCTTGATGAGTTACTTCAAGTTTGACTGTAATTCTGATTGTATCTAAAAAAAATAAAGATTGATTGATTTGAAGTCATGCGGTGACACAAACCAAAACCTTAAAAGAAACTAACGTTTCTGGCAGCCATGTTTGTTCAGGTGCGCCGTGTAACAGAAAGCAGATGCGTGCTTGGATCCTGATCATACTTTTATGTCCAATCAAACGCCGAGTACTGCTGTGGAGAAAACCGTAATACTTTTGATTCCTACCAGATTTTAGAGTAATGAGGCTGCACTTAACCCTCTATCAAATACAGGTATCTGCTTAGTATTTCTTATGATCACTTCTTGATTTCAGTTTTTCAATCTTCACTGTAATCTATGGCTGTAGATACTGGGAATACATTCAAGAACAGCTTTGCAATTAATCAAATTTTAATCAAGATAAAAATTCACTCATTTTAAACTGTCAGATATGCTTGGGTGTTTCTGATTGTGCGCTCCACAGCCAATTCTCTGTCAGTAAAAGCATGTGTTTTGTAGCAGAGTTTAGACTTTAAAGGAAGAAATTTGACTCTTTTTTTTTGGCAGTGATTGTGTGTGCATTGTCCTTGTTCAGGAAATTGTTTGAGTGGAATTAAATAAAGAATTGATCAGTCAGTACATGTTTTTTGCTTTTTCCTGTTGCCTAGCCATACATTCATGTGACCTGTAGGCGTCCTTGTAATTTTCTGTACTGTCCTTCCTTTTCTTTGCACTTTCTCAATCCTCCATGCTTTCTGCTCTCCCAGGCCCTCTCTTCTCTCTCCTCCTTCCAGTCACTCCATCTCACTTTGTGGCCTCATACTTCTTCATCTCTCCCTCTGTCAGACAATGCTGCTGTGGTCTGCATCTCTATAGCAGCCTGAGCCCTTCTGGGTTTTACCGTGCACTCAGAGAAGACACATCAGGAGCCAGTTTCAAATAAATGGCTGTATGGTTTTGAATATCCGGTGTATGTGCTTGTGTTACAGTCTGGGCTGAAGAACAAGGAGGATTGTCTAAAACTGCACCTCTTAGATTCACACATTGAGTGCTTTGAATATGAAATTAGTTTTGTTTCTTCACTATGTCTCTGTGATGAAGTCTGTCAGCCTTCTGTTTCGCACAATTTGTTTTATTCCAGCTCTGATACAATCCTCTGTGCTTTCCCATCTGTCCCTAGTTTGTCTTACCAAATAAGTACTGAATGAACATCTGTATATCAGTATCACATTGAATCTTCTTCTTCTGCAGTATCCTAATGTTGAGGAAATTATAGATTTTTATGATTTAAAACTTAGATTTGACAGTTCTTACTATCCGTTCACATAGACTCTTGACAGACTGCTTCTGGGCTATGTATATATAGCATCGCTTTTTTAACCCCATCAGCAAGGTTATGGATACACTTAAACTGAAAAAGTGACAGTTTTTTGGCTCAGCGCATTAACTATGTTCAGCTGAAATATAGGAAATCCCCAATTCAGGTCCAGCTCTGGTAAGTGAAATATGCACTACTGCTACTGATACAATTTCATTTGCAATTGTTTAGAGTTTAGTCAGTATCCATGTTTTTTAGAGTGATGAAAATTTGTATAGTACCATAGTGATTAACAATTCAAAACTAAATATTGCATCTTTTAAATGGAAAAAGTCCTTAAAATGTTGAATATAACGAGAATCTGAAACCCATGAATAAATAACATGGCAGAGTTAGCAAGTTCTTGTAGTTGGGGATTCATTTGCTTGCTAAAGTTGACGAAATATGTGCTGTTTGTAGCGGCTGCTGTTGCTGTGCTAATTTTGAAGTTTGTATATTGAAAACACAATTTTGTTTTATTTTAACTCTACCAATTTTATTTGCAACTTTTTTATTTATTTTAAGTGCAGTTGTCACACATTTCCTGAGTCACACATTACTACAGTATATCTTACAATAGTGTCAAACTGAGTACAACTAATGATGCTACTATTGAACGCACAATTATAACTATAGAACTTCATCAAACATAACTTATTTAGGCCACTTCTATGTTTACAGTAAGTATTCACAAGTTAGTTGAGAAACTAAACGTTAAGTACACATTTCAACAGTCTCGTGCTCTATTTAAAGTTTGTGGTAAACATAGGCCCCATGTGAATTCTCCTCACACTTCCCCAGGTGTGATTGAGTCTATGTCCTCCATATTGCGCTCAGAGCCATGTTACGGCAGAAAATTGACACGTTTTGACATCAGCACTGTTCTATGATTGAAGTGTAATCACACCTCTGCACCTTCCAGTCTCTGCACCAAATGCATTGTGGGTATTCTCCAGACATGATCCCATCTTGGCCTCGCTTCAGTGTGCACCGCAGCAAATTGACAAATAATACCAAATAATACCAGGATATCACATTTCTTTTGCCGCTATCCCTCAACATTTACGGCTCTCACGCTCATGCGGCTTCACTAATCGATTAAGGCCGCGGGTCAGGTGACAGTCTCGTACTTTCATGGCTGCTGTTTGTGAGATGGTGTCGTATGGTAAATGTCTGACAAAGGTAGACTTAAGACTTGACAGTGAAGCATGATTTCCTGTCCAAGTAGCTACAGCGATTGCTTTGTCAAAATGATTTCTGAAATGTTGTTTTTGTTATTTGAAAAGTTGAAAATGTTGCATATTTGAGTTCTTCATTTTAAATACATGTATATATCCTTTTTGGTTTTGTCAGGGATTCCACAGTATGGTATTAAACTTATCTATCTTTATCATCTATCTAGCATTTTTTGTCAGTGACATTGATATATTACCTTGAAAAACTTGCATTCTCACTCTTAGCCTCTCCACAGATTTTACCAGTAACTTGGCCTGGTGGCATCAACCTGCTTGTCTCCGTGGAGATGGGCAAATTGTATGCCATATTGTGAAACATTCCAGGCAAAGCAATAACATCTCCATGGAGAGAAGTGGGAGACACTCAACCAGAACAGTTACAGTGCAGCTTTAAATTAATGATCTTGTTTCAGTCACACCAGAAAACACATGAAAGTCTAAACTAAATGCTGTGTATAGTCAAGTAAAATTCACTTGACGAACTTTATCTCATTCCTCTTTCAGGCCACGGCTTCACGCTCAGAGGAAGTTTGCGCAGTCGCAGCCCAACTCCCCCAGCACCACTCCAGTCAAAGTGTCCGACTCCAACTTGAACACTGGCCTGTCCTCGTCCCTCTCGTCTCTGTCCTCGTCCATCCAGGACCTGTCCCGCCGCAAGCCCAAGACCGAGGACTTCCTCACCTTCCTCTGTCTCCGAGGTAAAACACAGACTGGAGTTATTTAATACATAAACCTGTGTCTATATCCTGGAGACATGCTTGTTTGTGTGAGAGTTGTAGGTGGTAATTCTGGTAGATGGGGTTTCATTTGCTTGCTACAAAGCTTAAAGTTGAAGTAATATGTGTCTGTCGTGATTGCTGTTTCTTGGCTAATTTGGGAGATGGTTTATTGGAAAGCAAATACAAAGTTATTTTTATTCGCAGCACTGCAAATTTATTTGCACTTTTCAAACTTTATTTTAACAGCAGTTGTCACATGCGATACAAAACAAATTCTGACATAGTGAACCACAAAGTACTACAGTATATCTTGCAATAGTGTGTACAAACTGAGTACAGCTAATGACTCATCAGACATCACCTTCATCAAAATAACTTTCAACTTCAAGTTCATTTCTATAATAAGTCATATAAGTATTCAATTTGAACACAAAATACCCTTAGCTTATTGTAAGTCTATATTTTGCCCTCCCTTCTGCTCCTGCTCCTCACAGCCCCTTCTTGTAACGCTCACTCTTACTACAAATAACTGTGTACTTGCCCAGGGCTAAGATTATCCTGTATTTCATCAGCTTACACATCTCGCCCTCGTACCTTTCAACAACTCCCAGTCTCTTTAACACTCTGCCTATCACCGGCTGCAGCTGCTCCGGTCCAATCTGCTCCCTCCGCTCCACAGACGATGCTACTCAGGTTCGTTGCCATTTGGTCGCACCTTCGATTTCAAATGAACTGCAAAAGCTCGAGTTCAGTAATTAACAGCTTAGAGTGACATGTTGCGCTAGCATCGTTAGTTTGCTTTGATTGTGTGAACAAGAATTGCAATTTTGGGATACATAGTGAATATTATAGGGATTTTAGCAGTTTAGTTTCGGATCACGTTTTGAATGTGAAAGAAGTTCTCAGTTTTGATGCGCTGAACACTCTCGTCTAATTATAGCCTCACCGTCTTTCTGGTACATGGGTTTTGTACTCATAAACTGTATATGTAAATGGACATAGCCAACCAGCTAACCATCGTGTACCAAATAGAAAGTGAGAGTAGGCGCGTTTTCGGCTCCATCAACTCTGGCTCCAGTTGACTTCACATTGAAAAATTGCCGCCCCCTCTCTCCGTAACTCTCTCTCCTGTCAGCCTTGTCAGTTTCGTCTTAAAATGCTTGTATTAACCTGCTCTACATGACCCTGGTGTTTTTATTTCTCTGTTTTGTCCAGAAAATAAATTCCTATACCTAATATGGAAATGGCTCCAAATTCGCTCTAGCTGCTAGCCACTTGAGCTTCGTTTGACTGGAGCCGGACGCTACGGGTGACATCAAACTCCCTTAGTCCATTTGTTTATGCAGTCTATTGTTGTACAGCATGTAAATATTAGTAGAAACCGTAAGAATATATTTGCAAACCGTGGGAATGTAAAACTAAAAAGTCCACAAATAACATTTAATATGCTTGGCTTTAACATTACGCCAATTAGTGCTTTTTAGAAGTGTTATTATAATAGACTATTTACTTCATATTTTAATGTAATCTAATCAAAACAGTAATTTCTGTACACATTTTAATTCAATATATGGCTCACCCGGAATCTATAATGTGTAACTTTAGTTCATGACACTTGTTGAACTTGCTCACTATAAATTCTACAAACATTCTGTTGTCTGGCAGAAACACTTTCCACTTGGCTTGTCCACTCTGCTATTACGAGCTCCACTTTATTTATAGCCGCGGTTTAGACGCTCTGTTTGTGTGTAAATGGATCTTCTATCCACGCTGTGAGGATGACATTTTCCTGGGCTTGGCTGCTGTTGCTCCCTTTCCCCCCGTGGCCTCTCACATGACCCATATGTGGAGACCCTTAGCTGGACAGAGGCAGAGGAGAAGGTCAGAGCAGCCTGGAGGTTGTCTGTTCAAAACGTCCCTACACACATACACAAACACACCCCCGTGTACACACACACACCCCTCCCACCCTGTTGTTGGCAGCTTATCTCCCGCCCGGACCCTCCCATCGTGTGTGTACAGATGCAGGATATTTGAGGACATCAGTGTCAGCCCTGGATAAGCTTTTCAAAAGGACTGCAGTCTTTGATATAGTCAGAAGCCATATCCGCTTTAACACTGTGGTCTATAGGATGTCTCTGAACTGAGCTTACCACATACATTAAACGCACTGGCCACAGCAAACTACTTCCACTGGATTTTTGTAGCAAGTAAAAGATATTAAAGAAATTAATCAACTGAGAAAGCTGATAAGAAATCTAGGGATATGAGCCTGCATGGTTCTATTAATCAAAAGTCTGTGTGAAAATATGAAGTTATTGCTTTTTATTCATGTGGGGCTGTGGTTAAGTAGTTGGCTCCTCTGCCCTGTAACAAGAAAGCGATGGGTTCAATCTCCAGACCTTTTCTGTTTAACTGAAGTCTGTTCAGTTGGATCTTTCACTCACCGATTTGAAAGAGTCACCAAAGCATATCAATCTATTTTGTATATTGCCCACTGGTTTCAATGGTTTTAATGGTTCAGGGTCAAACGTTCAGCAAGTGTAAACAGACCTACACCCCACCCACTTCGCTATTTGCAGGCCTTATCTGGCAAACATTACACACAAAGAACTTGCCTTTCAGTTGTAACTTCACTCAAAAATATTTCAAAACACTTTTCAATGGTGAAACAAATGTCTTTATCCTCACTCAGCTGTAAAATCGTGACAAAATTTCCATCATGCTGCTTATTGCTTTTCATTCCACGCTTGTAATTGCCACATTTCTTACTAATAAATTGGCTCACTGGGGTTTTGCTGCAGTTCTATCCAAGGAAAAGTTATTTTTAATTCCCTCATCTCTGTGGGGGGTTGAGTTGCCAGATAATTCTGATGTAACATGGTAGCAAGCCAGCGGATGGAGAAGTTATAAACAAGATTTGAGTTGTCTGTATTGAAAGCTGAGGACCATGCTCTCTCGCCACCCACACTCTTGTCTGTGTGTGTATGTGTGTGTGTGTGTGTGTGTGCGTGTGTGTGTATCTAAGTACACATCTCCAGACACACACTGGCACAGACTCTGGTGTCCTCTGAATGCTGTTTATGTGAGGGCCAGCGCTGCAGTGGGCTTGTTTATATCCATGGAGAAAGCCATTTGGGCAGAAGCCAGACTGTCTGCCTCTGGAAACCTGTGGCGTGTAGAGCAGGAAGGGGCAGGGAGGGGGCAGCACTGAGCCGGACTGAGAGTGGAAATGGATAATCTGTCAGCGTACTTTAGCAATTTGTTCACAACCTTCGTCCTAGTGGGAACCTTGACTGTCGTTTTTTTAATTCCAACTCCTGTACAGAACTAAAGATCGTGTTATCAGAGGATTTTCAGTTAGATGGAGTGTCTCAAAAGTGTTCTGAAGTAGAATACATCTCATCTTTTACCTTGTCTCATATATCTTATTGCATTATTACATTACTTTTGTTAGCTCTATACGTAATTGGCACATCTCTTAAGTTTTTGATGTTCAATCTCTATAATTCAGTCTCTTTATCCAGGCTTGACACTAGCACATAATACACTAGATTTTGAGCGTGAGTCAATTATTCCCTGATAAACATTAAAATTTTAAGTTTTGAATATTATTGGATAACGTGAAAGGTGCACTGCGTAACAGTGGCTACATTACAATTCAGATCTGTGGCGAGATGCTCCAACTCACAGAAGGAAGTCATCTATTTTTGAGCAATAGAAAGATGCAGAATGAATTAAAGCTAGATAAAGGTAAAACAATGACATCACAAATCTGATTTATAGTATAAATAGTACAGTTTTAAAATGTATTTTCTATCTTGTGTCTGTAAAACAAATGAATCTGCTTTAAATACTGTAAAAACAGACGCTCATGACGCTTTTGGCCTGTGCACTAGCGGAGGGCAGCTGGCTACACTGTGTAAAGCTATGAAGCGATTAGGACTAAATGAATGACCCTCTGTACACACGCTCTTAGAAATTACTACTTTATGTAATTTCCCCGAGAGCAGCTCCTGGTGCCAGTGTGTGTCGCTGTAGTGTTGACCTTCGACCTGTGACGCTGCCAGCTCTAGCACACTGCAGGTCACAGAGTGCAGTGCTGTGGGCTTACATAACCCCAGAGTCGACCCACTGAACCGGGCAGTGGATTCATCACAACTATTACACATGCCAGACTTGCACTGGCACAACAGAACGGGCTCCCTGAGTTGGAAAATACACTTCAGATAGTGTTTTGTTGTTTTTTTTTTTGTTGCCAGATTGGTGGATTTTGTTACTAGATGCAAAGTGGAAATTTACCATAAAGCAATAATAAGCAATTTTGAGTCTCAACAGCTTTAGGGGAAAAATCCTAGGATTTCAATTTAGTTTTGTCTCCAACACTTTTCAATCACAAAAAAGCGAATACAGCCTCTGGTTCCATACTGTTTGTTATCATTGTACAAGCCCCATGCCTCCAAAAAACAGGAAAACTTGAACTACTAAAATCACTTGAAATTTGACTTGGATAGTTTCAAGCTATATGGCTGTAAGAAGAAAGTCTCTGCAATTTTTTTCTGCTGAGTTTTTGTATTCCTGATTCTATTTGTGAATGATGTCTGTTTTCAATCAGGATTCAGTTCACAGTTCACACGAAAAGAAAAAAAAAATCTTCCAGGAGCATTCGCATTCACATCAGAGAGAAGCTTGCACTGCTTTTGTTTGAAACCTTTAGATAGTCTTGTCTATAGGCTTAACAGCAGCCATGTTTTGACTCCTGGGAGTGAGTCTTAATTGCGATGTACAGTAAGTGCACTGCTGCTTTGACCACTGTTCCTCAAGGACACCACATTGTCTGTAGTTGTAATGTACTGTTGGGATGTGATTAACAGTTGGTGCCTTTCTCAAAGCAGACAATATTGTGCAGACAGACAATACCAGCTAATTCTGTATCCTCCTCTGACAGCACAGCTTGTTGTTTGTCAGGTTCATTCTTCTAGCTCAGTCAATACAAGTTTCCAATGCTTTTTCTCTTTTTGTCTTTTCCCCTCAAGTGCACGATGAGGAGTTTTGGCAGAGCTCATTCTTCGTAGATAACTTTATTCCTCAATGCCAAAAACAACTTCCATTTGTCACTGTTGACCTTCCCTGTAAACAGCACACCCACTTACTGCTCCAAGTCCGCACGTCCACTGGTCCCCACAGCGACTCAACTGTCCTGATTGACTATTTAAATCGTCCTCATTGTCTTCTTAACAGGAACTGAAACAAAGGAAGGGTAGTCAGAGAATTGCGGGTTAGTAATTATGCCCCCTCCCAGCCGCGAGCCCGGTTAAAAATGACAATCCTAATAGACTCTTTCAGGCCTAATCATGATTTGTCTGTGGTTGGAATGAGGTGGATAAAACGCCAGAGTAATTGGGGGATTGGACGTGAGCCCTGTTGGAGATCTTGTTTTTTCTTCGTCGCTGCAGAACGATCCAGTGTGAGAGATGGACTTACGGTTGAGATGGTTGTGGTCAACAGTGAACCAAGAAACCCATTTGTATTTCGTATTGAACTGGTCGTCTAATCAGAAAAAATTGGGGATAGATTTTGTAGCTTGTACATTACTTAACAGACTATAAGTATGGTGTGCTTACAGATTGGAATTCGTTACAGAAAACTTCAAAATCTTGTCCCTATGGCTCATTTTGACACCCTTCTAAAAGGTCTGGAAATGCAATCATGGACCTGTCATTACTTCTGATTGTGTACATTATGGATTGTCTGTTTTTATAATTAACTGTCTTTATAACAAATGAAATATTTTGTCTATGAGTTGCGGTTTTGGCCAGGACTCCCTTTACAAAGACATATCTGAATCTCAACGGGACTTTCCTTTATTTAACATAAAGGTTAAAAAAATATGTATGTTACTGTTGAACTGAAGCTGCATTTACATGTGAATACAAACAGATCTAACCATTTATTTTTGTTGGCTACAGCACGAAAATTCTGATGAAATGGCTCTCAACAAGCATTAATTCGGTTTGGAATGACCTTTATAAAGTCTGTATCCTGATTTGACTTCTGTCACTAGATCCTTAGTTATTTAAGTTTCTCTAATGTGTTTGTGCTTGACCAGTGCACGTCTCATTTGACCGTCCACTCAGATGCCCCAGCGGCCTGCTTGTCATTGCCCCCCTGACCCTTGTTGGGGACACTACATTACAGCTTTAACACTGATGAAGCAGGTCATTAGGAGCCGAGGGGGCCAGGGAGTCTAAGTGCTGCTTGTTTGGCCTTTGAAAAGGTGTTTGTAAAGGCAAATGCTGCAATGGTTTATTCAATACATTTGGCCTATCTTGATAATTATTATGTCTACTTCAGTGATACAACAATAATTTTTTGAGATCAGCATTTATTGTGTGTCCCTTTTGGATGCTAAATGTTGGATTGAAAGAACTGTGGTGGTTCTAATTTTAGTAAACTGCAAAATGGACTGGACTGTTACATTAGCGTCCTTCATTCACGTTTAAAAGATGATTATCTAAAGCTCCAAGCCCTTAAGACCTCTTTTCAAAAAGTGCAGGTACTCTGTGTCTGCAGAATCTGCTGATCTGCTCGTTTTGTCTCTCTGAGGAGGTAATTAGGAAGTGGCAGAGCTGCTGAAAGGAAAGTGTGATCCAAGCCAAAATACTATCTACATTACATTATATCACACACTATCACTTTGGAGGAGATGAAAGCTAACAATTTAACAAGTCAGAAAAACTTATCTTTAGCTTGTGTGCAGATCAGAGATAGACCATAGTTAGTGCGTTATAACAAGGAGGATAATTAAATAATGGGGCTAAATCTTCCTCCTACTCTTCTATATCTTACATTTTTATCCATGAGGGTTATCAGACTTAAAGGTGCAGTATGTAACTTTTCGGTGGGGGTCAGTCACCTTCTTGTTTCTGTGGATATGTCGTTGCTTTGCTTCGAATATTCCACATTATGACATTAAACAGATCTACCTTACATGTACTCTAGTTGGTTTTATTACTCAAAAATACCTAGAAAAACAGGCATTTTGACTGTGAGCAGGGTTGCCTCTCCACAGATCTGACCAGTAACTTGGACTGGTTTGGTCATGATTATAGAAAGGTTCAAAATCATACTGTGAAACATCTCAGAGAAAGCAATAACATCTTCACGGAGAAAAGCAGGTGACCCAACTTCCACCAGAAAAGTTACACCGTGCACCTTTTAAATCAAGTCATTGTCTTGTGTTACTTCCAGAAAAGGCTACAGCATTAAAATTAGTGGTTAGCTTATTCAATTTCCTTGAATGTAGTTTTTAATTATATTATTTATTTAAATGGTTGAAGCTTAATAGGTGTCTCAGTCTCACTCCTGGGTGTATATTTTCTTTAGCCCCTGCATGCCCTCACAGCAACGCAGCAGTGATTTCCTCGCTACTCCCTCGCCAGTACAAACTGTATGGTGCCAGTCACTGCAGTACTTTTGTCTGTGTGAGAGGGCCAGCTGTTTGCACGCTGATTTACGAGTGCAACATTATCAGATTTAATAACATGGCTTTGGGCTTTATGACCCTTTTATGAGTGCGAGTGTGCGGCTCCATCCTGCTAACCAAGCTAACATTACAGGCTATCCGCTGCCAAACAACATTTCGCTTCTTATGGTACGTATTGAACCAGATTTTTCCAAGATGACAAAGTGAGCGATTGAGTGTGACAGAGGAGGAAAAGGGAAAGGGATGTCAAATTTTCTGCGTTTGAAATTGACAGTAATCCTGTTTGGAGAAGTGAAGAAGACAGATTTGGGATTAGCCACCAGAGAGAAGGGGAGAGAGTATTTTGGATACTAAAAACTCCTTCACAGTGTTAAGACATTTGAGCTCTTGTACAGTGTATAAATCTCAATAAAACTGTCAACAAAAAGCTCCGAGCAGAGGAGGGCTGTTACCGACTCCCTGAATTTAATCGTACCTTTCTTTTTTCTCACCAAAACAAGAAGGATTTTGCTTTCTGGGGCCTCACTTCAAACCTTGCAGAGCAGAACATGGCTGAAAAGTCAACTGAGGTTAAGGCAGCTCAGAACACTCCCCTTACAAAACAGTTTATTGACATTATTATGCTTAATAATAGCAACGCGGTGTTGATTAGTAGTTTACAATGCTTAACAACTAGTTTTTCAGAGGCGTTTCTCCACACTATTTGCATTTTCGTGACGTACAATTTCAAAGGTGCACTGTGTAACTTTTCTGGTGGAGTGTCCTGTTCCACAGTGTGTCATTAAACTTATCTTATCTCAGTGAAGACAAACACCAGGACAATTTATTGGTCAGATCTATGCACGCTAGATTAGTTTAATGAGGCACAGTAGAATATTGAAGGCAAAGAAATCTCTGTGGCGACAAAAAGGTTGCACACCTTCCAGCAGAAAAGTTACGCAGTGTACCTTTAATACAGTAAAAAGCAGCTCTGTTGTAGTGTGTGTTCCAATTCGTGCATACTTTTATTGTTATTTAAATCATTTTTTGTGACAAGAATAATTGTATACTTCATCAAAGTCCTCAGATTTGAATTAAAGTTACAAGGATCATTTTGTTGTTTTTTATAAGTTCTAGATTAATTGTAGTAGTAGTAGTTATTGTAGTGGCGGTGCAACAGTATCGTAGTATTTGCTTTCATTTCCTTTGTATTTCATAACTTTTGCACTTTTACTTCAGTCCAGATTTGCTGTTTACCTTCACTGTTTGTTATGCATTACTATAAAAGCATAAATATTGTACAAGTTCTGCCATATACAGGCGCTCTCTATGGAATTTCCAAACTAAATAAGTAATTGTTGAATGTTTTCAGGGCTTACATCTCACGTTTTCTCTCTTCATTATTCATGTGTGTGCTCAGGCTCATCGGCTCTGCCCAGTAACATGGCCTACTTCGGCAGCTCTCAGGAGGAGGATGACCTGGAGGAAGAGGAGCAGGAGGAAGAGGAGGAGCAGAGGAGCGGGCTACAGTCTGACAACGCCTCCGCCTCCTCCTCCTGCCACTCCACGCCACGCAAGGGCCGGCTACCAGGGAGACAGCCCCTCAATGGACATGGTAAGGACTGCGGGCACCAAATCTGTTATTAAAGGGCCCGCATCACACTGTTTTCTGAGCTATGTTTTATTGTTTCCTCATCGCAAACAGACCTGGAGTTGTGTTTTGTTTCATTCACACATCCTCCATATTTAGGCTGAGTTCTTCCCTCAAACAGAAAACACCTTCACCAGAATTATTTGGATAACTTCAGCACTGAAATTACCAATCTCTACTGAACTAAAGGTAAAAGGTAACTGTTATTAACTTGAAAATGGCCATTATATGACATCACAAGATGGAACAGAGCATTTTGAGCTTTGGAGATGTAAACAGACTAATAACAAGGGCGTTGAATGAAATAAAACACAACTCCAGGTGTGTTTTGGTTTTTGAGGAGGTAACAACATTATAACAAGGCCAATTTTGCGTAAATATATGACCTTTAAATCTGCGAAAATATTCCCCTTTCTGAAATATGTTTGGCACTTTGGAATAGGTCAAGGGAATCATTTGGAAAAGTAATTTGTGAATGAAATGGGCACTTAGTGTAATTTACAAACATTTAAATAGTCTCTCCGTTCTTGGTCAGTGATTTTAGGTTTGGTGTGGTGGTATTTCTTTTATCTGAGAAACTGCTGAAATTTGAAAAGGTGTACACTGATCTAAAGAGCAACTTATGGATCTTTTAGAAATATTCAACAATAATATCCATGAGAATGTATACTGGTACTGCCTGCTACAATGAGAAAGTAAAAAGAAAGGACTAATATCTGAAATTAGACTCAAGTAGTGACCCTTTAAAAGGAAATATCTTATCTTCCCATCAGACTTTCTTGGGTTGACACTGTTGTTTGTGGAGCTCTGAGACTGGACTAGAGTCACATGGGACATCTGAGCTGCACATCCACTTCTTCAACCCCAATTAACACTTTGCTCGCTAAGCCCCGGCAAAGGTGTAGATGCCCCACAACAGCTGGCCGGGCCCTCTCGTCACACACACTATGACACACACTACAACACAAAGGCAGCGTATGTTCACCCCTGGGGCAAATGTGCACGTCCTCAGTTTAGGAGATTACATGGAGGCAGCTGACCGTGACAGCAGCGAGAGGGGGGTACTTAAAGGTGCACTGTGTAAGGTTTCTGGTGGAGGGCCCGTCACCTGCTGGTCACCATGGAGATGTTATTTCTTCTATTTAGTATTAAAGTATGCATAGATAATTTCACATTTTGTTCATTTAAAACTGCAATACTGATGTAAAATTGATTAATAGAAGCTGATCAATTGACTTCCTGGTGGTCCCACTCCTCTTACATTTCACTGTAGCAAGCAGTGGATTTTATTGTTGAAAATGTGACCTTTTTTTTTTTTTTTTTTTTTAACAGTACTTGTGTGATCAGATATCTAAATGTAGGCCTGTTTCTTTTTTTTTTTTCTTTTTTTTTTTTGTTAATTTTGGAAAATGCTTGATGCCATAAAACATCTCCATGGAAACCAGCAGGTGGCAGACCCTCCTCCAGAAAAAGGAAAAGTTGCATAATGCTTCTTTTAAGGCATACAGTTTGCATCCAGACAGTAAGCTAAAGGCCTGCCCCGTATTGCACTATGGAGACTTGTTACCGTAGTGATTTTCCCTCTTCAAACCTGAGCTACATTCCATGGTTCCTCCTCCCTGCAGTCTGCACAAAATTGCCGCTAGAAAAGTTCAAAAGGTGAGTGCTTTGTCGTCCTCTGGAGTCAAATATGGAGGAGGAAAGAAAGAAACAGCAGATAAAGAGAAATGACCACACACAATGTCTGTAGGTTGGCTTTGCTTCACTTTATGGATTGAATATTGCCTTTATTGACACCACTTTGTCTTTTCTTCCTAGATGAATTTTGTTTATCTGAATTGTTAATCGTTAATCTGCACCTGAGTGCGTTATTGCTGTAGGGCTGCTGAGGACATGCACAAGACACACCTATTTGCACAAGTTTATCGCCACCTAAGCTGCCACACCTTTCAATTTCATTATAGTCATTTTATTATATATTATTATTGGTTTGCTTTTCTTGTTATTTTACTGTTGTTTGTTAAAGGTGCACTGTGTAACATTTCTAGCGGAGGGTCCACCATCTGTTGTCTCCATGGAAGTGTTATTGCTTTGGTTAGAATGTTCCACAGTACAGATTAAGCTATCACGAGGGAGACAAGAAGGTTACAGCACTAGGCTACATTATAAGTCAGATTTGTGAAGATTCGTCCCTATTTACAGAAGGAATCATTGTATGTTTGAGCAATAATAAAATAAACATTAGATGTACTGTATATGTTTAATGTTATACCATGGAATACTCAACGCAAAGCAACATATCTATGGAGACAAGTATCCTTCACCAGAAAAGTTGTCCAACACAGCTTTAAGCACTGTGGTTGTTTTTAAATGCTGCACAGATAAATTTAACTTGATTTGACTTTTAATTAGGTTATTTTGTATTCATTGGGTAGTTGGTATATTTGATTCAGATTCTGTTTAGCAGCCAAAGATGTAAATAATTAATTTGGCGATTAGGTCTGTAGTAAGCCAATTGTATCTCAAAGTCTTCCAGCACATTTCGATACACACACATTATCTTGCCTTTTAAAAACCATGTCCACATTCATATCTCAACTGTTAAACATCCTCTTGTCTCCCAGTTTATCTAGTTTACCACCAGTGTTTTCACAGCAGCTCGGCGCCCTAGAGATAAGCAGAATAAGTAGACGGACACGTAAAGGACAATAGAGATTCTGACATGAATACGTACTGTTTACACTGGACTAGCACACTTGGCCATGGCCTCAGACCGCGTCGAGTATCAGGCAAATACGCACCTTTCTATGGGGATAAGATCTGTGTCAAACTTAAATATGCTTTTGGGGCGATTCCAGTGCGAAGGTTACACAGGCTCTTGGGGATGAGGGGGAAAATGGGAGAGATGGAAGGATTTGGGGAGGTGAGGAGGTTTGCTGTGCGCCATTCATCAGCGCTCCACCGCTCCTCTGGTCGGGCCGGCTGCCATGTTGACATAGTTAAATTTAACAGCTTTTATTGGGTTTTCGCTTTGCACACTTCTCAATGTCACTAGTTTCTCTTTACTGACAGAGACCACACGATGCTATGGTTGAACAGAAAGGGCACTCATGCAGAGAAATGCATGGCCTAAGATACAAGATGCATGTTTTGTGTATTTTCCGGTAAGTAAAGTAAAGTAAAATAAAATGAGTCCAGGAATTTGCAGAATTATTAAATTATTGTATGCCATTAGTGGGCTCTCCATCAGAAGCTTTTCACAGCTATTATCAAAAAAGATCATTTTTCAATTTAGTAATTTAGCATTAGTTAATTTGTGTATTTTTGTTTTCCAAATTGCCTGGCCTTGTAAAACCTTGTTGCCTAATATAGTTTATAAATGCAAATAAATATCAGTGATTGGATGTTGAAGGGAGCCTCGCATGTTAGGAGGTGTCTACATTTAAACTGCTGTGTACATTTCTTGTGCTCTCATACAACCCGCCCCCTGTTGAAACGAATGGCCATAAAACCCAAACTGAAAAAGCCATTGAAAGTATATGTGGTAATTGCTTTGCTGCTGTTTGACTCACTTAGCCTCATCCCAGTGGGCCCTGGAGCTCGTGACACTTTTACACCGCTTTATTGACATGCGCTGAACAAAGAGAGCTTCATGCACACCTTAAATCATGCATATTTCACTGATTAGGGGCTGTACCTGGGCCAGAACTTGTCACTCCAATGTTTGTGTGGGCTGTGCACTTGGGTCTTGTGGTTCGCTGCCATGGTTATATGAGCTATTATATACTACAGGGGACCAATGTGCAGAGGTGGGTAGAGTAGCCAAAAATTGTTCTCAAGGAAGAGCTACTTCAGCATATTACTCAACTGAAAAGTATTTGGGGGAACTGGTACTCAAGAGTAACTGTCTGGGTGTGATCTGATTTTGAATAGGAAGAACAAAACATTTTTAAAAAGGTCTTTTCAAAGGTTTACGGTGCAACTTTTCTGGTAGTGGGTCCGTCAAATGCTTTTCTTCATGGAGATGTTATTGATTTGTCTGGAATGTTTCACAGTATGGCATTAAACCTTTCTATCTGCATGGAGACCAAACCAGGCAAAGTTACAGGTCAGAGCTGTGGAGAGATGACCCCGCTTACAGTCAGAATGCCTGCTGTTTTTTTTTTTTGTTTTTTTTTTTTCCAAGCAGTAAAACCACCTGTAAATGAATTAATGTAAGGTAAAGTTGTTTTTAAAAAAAGTTTCAACATTCCAGGCAGGGCAATGACATATCCACTGAAACAGGCAGGTGACGGACCCACAACCAAAAAGTTACACAATGCATTTTTAAGGAATGGTGTAAGAAAATGGAAGTTCAAAGCAGCTCAACCATAAGATTTTTGTCATCACTATCAAGATTGGCAGTGTGCACCGTACCATTGCAGAGATAAAATAATACAATTTAGGTGTATTCGTGACACTAATCTAAACCCAGTCTTATGCTTTTTCTGTGCAGTATTCCACAGCCATGCAAAGGGGACCAGGGAGAGTCCGAGGCCCAAAGCTGGGACCCACGGTCGGGATTCATCCGCTCCACAACTGCCACCTCCTCCTCCACCTCCTCCACCGCTGCTGAGGGAGCGCAGTGAACGGGCCGAGGCCAGGGAACACGCCCGGGAACAGGCCTTAGCCCGGGCCAGTGCCTCCAATGGACTGCCACCACGACGGGCTGCAGAGGAGCTACGCAAGCAGGTACAAGAGAGACGCTGGACAGAGGAGTTTATAGGATTGAGCAGTGGTGACAATAGACTGGCTTTTTATGTAGATGCTTAGCTTTACAATCTCTTATGTGGAAGAAGTACACAAAATGACGGTTAACCTACTACTTCAGTAACTACTACAACTTCTGCTTTTACTATGACTAGGACCATTAATATTATTATAGGTACTCCTACTGTAATTCTGTTTTTCATGATGTGCAATATTCATGAAAATTACATTTAGAAATGGTATCATTTAGTTTGAATATTGGCGATTGTATATTTTATTTTACTCAATTTCCATTTAATAAGAGAACTGTAAAATTAGATCGTAATTACTGTGCCCTCAATCAGTGACTTCTCACAACTACTACAACTTAATTAGTTCGGTCTAAAATTGGAATGACAATGCCTACACTTTATTTGACTCTATTCTGCTTTTTCTCAAGTCTCTCTGAGCAGTAGTGGTTTTGAAATCTTCCACATAGCACTGGTTCTTTGTAGTAATTTGTCCTTGGCAGATTTAGACCTGGTGTTGGTGCTGTGAGACATGGTTCATTACTAGACTGCAGTGAAGGCTTTGACAGTGCTGCTCATTCTCCATAATGTCTTTGTGACTTCTTCCCATTTGCCACATCCTCCGCTCTGCTCTTCGTGGCTCCTCGTTACGCCTGGGTCCTGTTGCTTTCTTCTCTCCTCTGTGCATTGTGCTGGGAGAGTAATGATTATGTTTTGGCTGCAGCTATATATAGTTGAGCCGTGAAAGCCTGTCTCTCTCCTCCTCGCTCCCTGGCATTTAGCAGGTTTCAAGGAACCCCTTTTAAAGTGTGAGATGGAGATGACTGCTGGTATAACTTCAGTGGAAGAGATGCGTATTGGCTAATCAAAAGCATTGTTTTCAAAGCTGTGTGTGAATGCCTTCTCCTCTTTTCTGTTGTTTGTTGTCGTAATGTGGCGGTGGCAATGCAGAGTCAGGCGCGTGCTCTAGCGTTTCAAAGTGGCTTGGATTGTCCACTAAATCTAGCAATGAATCTCAATGAGAGCCACTGCTGCCAAGAGAAACTTGAGGCTTTTTTCTCCTTTTCCATTCACAGTTGGCACACTGCATGACTCTTTTTATTCTTCCCCAGCCCGGCGTCATTACACCTGTACATCCGCAGCTCTGTCGTTTTCACTCCATTTCCCTTCATGCTTCACTCTCCCTCTCTTCTTCTTGTGTCAGACAGACGGATCCTGCCCTTGACAACATGGCTCCAGTCATTTGGAAGGATTAGAGCTCTTTCCCTATCCTCGCTCTCTCTGTCCAATTAGCATGAACAATATGTGCGTTAGGAACACACACACGACCAACTGTGAAAATACAGCTAAGCCCTAGAAAGGTTAAGTGATTATGTAGTTGTAAAACCAACAAAAGGTTGTGTGAGGGATACCGAAAGGGTACAGGCATTATCATAATTTAATTTGTGGTGATTCTCATTGCCTTGATTTAATATTAGCTTGTATCAACAAAGTGCGATGCATCTTAAGATGACTTTTCATAAAACAAGATAAATCTGTCCATTTCCATAGGTTAGTTCAAGTAGACTCAGTTTGGGCTTATGATTTAGCAATAGCTTTTATGTTTTTATTTATTAAAACAATAACTTAAAACAAAAGGGCCAAATCAAACTGTCCACATTTTCATGCGTCTTTTTGCAAGTTCAATAGTGAATATGAAATTATGCAAGGCTATGCTGACCTTTCTCTGCTTTATAAGAGTCAATCTGCCCAAGGCTGCTCTCTCCATAATAAGATGGAAGAGAGGAATGAAGGCTTAAACCAGATTTATGCTTCAACTCTGAGGTGTGCCGCATTGAAAATGACCCTCCTATAGCTCCTCTATAGGCACTGCTATTACACCAGTGCTGAGTGTCATAGGAACTTTTACATGGTCACAGTTATGTCTAATCAGAACACAAAATAGTTTATCTGATTAAAACAAATTAGTACTACCCCAAACTATTTGTACAAGTTTACAGCACAGTGTGACCAGTGCTTCAAGTGTTTCTGCTTAACTTGTTTTGGTACTTTTGTAAAAATCCAGCTGCGTTTTCCTTTCAGTATGAGAAACATTTGTTGTGGCTTGATCAGTACCAAAAGTATCTTTGCTCTTCTTTAGCTAAAACGTTCAGATTTTCAGATCTACTCCCAGTTTCCCCTGTAGAGTTTGAATAGTTAAAGCCTTTCTTTTGTCCTCGTGCTGGTCTTCTCTGTGCTGCAGATGTTGCTGTTAAAGTCTTCCTGCCAGACCTCAGCTGGGCTATAGCAACACATGATGTCATTAGGACCCTCCCACCTCTTCCTCACCCCCTCCTCCTCCTCCTCCCTGCTCACGTGTGACCGAAATCCACTCCAGAACTGTCTCCGCTGTCTGCCAGTGTGCTCTAGTTTTTCCTTTTCCTCATTGTCCTCCTTTTTCCTCACTATTGTTTATATGCTGTCAGTTCAAACTCATAGCCGACTGTCAAATTCATGTTTCTTGTTCCGTTTCCAGCTTGTCCTTGCACAACCACTTTTTCTCTGCCTCCCGTGCACTTATCTCTCTTCCTGTCCTATATTCCACCATAACAAATAACTCCGAGTCAGAGGGGGACACTGACTGAGTGCCCCTCTCCAGTGAACAGAGCCCTCTTGTGGCAGAAGTGGGGATAGCATGAGCTCAAATATCCCGCCATGTCAGCAAACTGTCCAGCCAAATTTAGCAGTTAGGCTAGTAAGTTGCTCCTTCAGTTTCCACTACAGCTACACTCACATTGAAATTTCTGTATTGACTGAAACATAGGAATTTGAATTCTGCAGCATACAGTAATAAGCAAATTTATTTGTATATTTTATCTGAAAAAATTACAGTCTCTGAAATTCTCTATTTAAATTTCATATCGCAAATTTCTGTGCATGTTTTTTAAAATTATTATTATTTTTACAATTTGAGGGGTCACGACTCCACAGATTTGACCAATAACTTGACCTGGTGGTGTCACTTGTTTGGCTTGATGGAGATGAGTTTAATGGCTTTCTGTTGAACATTTCAGGCAAAACAATATTATCTCCTTAAAAAAGCACATAGTGTATCCTCCACCATAAAAGTTACGTAGTGCACCTTTACACGACTGTACAGTTCAGTACATTCTATTCATCAACTATTTTCTCTCTATTGGCCCCCTGTGTTTTTCCATTGTGAACAGAAGTGCGCTGGATTAAGAAGGTGGCAATGATTGACGGTGGCAGGGTTAGGTTTCAGTCCCCCCCTTATCTTTTAATGGGCTGTTCTTTGTGTGATCGCCCCACCACCTGAGCTGAACACAATACAATACATTAGGCACACACACATACGCACACACACACACACAAGCTCTAAGTGTGACACGAGAGGCCTTCAAAGGTCCAGCCTGTCAATGGCCCTGCGGTCACCTCACTGCTGTGGCGCCCCAGATGTGATTGATAACTCCATCCAGTCTGTCTGCAGCTCTTCCTTGCCACATTGTACTTCCTGCTGCTCTGGGTTTAGAGAAAGCATGTTCTGCATATTCACTGTAATATTCTGTTCAACCATGATATTATGACAATAAGCATACCTTCTTGAGCTGCTGTTTGGAGATGCCCGGACCTGGCTAGCTATATATTGATTACATTAAGTTATTGATAAATTTGTGCCAACATTAACACTTGATTGTTTGTAATTTTGCATTTCATGTCTATGTGAATATGTAGCACACTTAAAGAAAACACAAATATAATAAATAAACTGTGTAATATTTGGATGGCCAAAACCCCAGCCACTCAAATTTCTAGTACTACTAATGCTCTTCGAGAATAAACCAATATCACAAAGACATCACTCTTTAGATACTTGTATGAGCTAAAAGAGCTATAGGTTAGAAGTGCTGGAGTTCTGCTGAGGCTGCCACAGCTGCAGTCAGAGCCAGCCCTAGAACCAGACACCACTGTACAGAGCCTCTGCCTCTGTCTGCTCCAGGAGCCCACTCATGGCCCTTTTATTTATAGAACACAAATGTAATTATAGCCCCTAACCAACCCCAAAGCAAATAAAGGCCTGTTTTTATGTGCCTGGATGAGATTTAATTCCACTGACCCCACCTCCCTCACACTGTCCAGCCATCTGCCATGGGGCGGCCGTCAGCCTGCTCCACGGACACACAGGCTTCGTTTTCCAGCCCGTTGTTTATCTTTTGAATGTAGTGATTTTGGTTTTCCCTGTTTATTATCTGTTTATTTCACATGGACTGTTTACAGAGACAATACATTTGAGTTTATGATTTTTTTTTTGTAGGTCTGAATGATATAATGACATAATTTAATAACACTATTTCATTGTTGTTTAAACCGCTCCTTTGGACCTGTTGACATTTAAAGTAAAACATTCCAAATCTCTTTCTCTTTCACAGGTCACTAAACTGAATGGGCTGACACGGAGCGGATCAGCACAAGCTGTTGGTGGTGGTGCCAAAAAGAGCCGTGACTTCCGACTGCCGTCCAAAACTGTGAAGAAGTACACAGCCACCGTGTCCAAGGGCCACGTCACCTACACCAAAGCCAAACAGAGAGAACTGGGCAAGAAAACCAAACTCAGCAGCGCCTCCCCCGCATCGTCAGCGAACAATCACAATCAGCACAGCCAGCCAGCAGCCAGCCCCCCGCTGGCCCACTCAGGAAAAGCCGCCGCACCAGCCCCTCTCAGCAATGCAAAAACACGAAAACAGGTGCTATTATCAAACGGGCTGCACAACGCCAGCACCCGCCTCAACGGTCGACTCAACGGCCAGCGGCACAACATGCTGTCCAAGGAGGACAGCCAAAAACTGTCCCAGCAGAGCCAGGTGGAATGTGCCGGACGAGAGGGGCTGCGGAACTCCAAACGGCGTCTGGAAGTGGTCCTACATGCTCTCGAGACCGGACCCAAGTCTCCCATCATAGACGCCAAAAAGGTCAAGCTTCAGGCCACGCCTCTGGAGACGCGCAGCAGCAGTAAAAAGGTGCTCCATCAGGACAAGGCTGTCACACTCACTGTGGCCCCCACCACACCGCTCACTAATGGACATATAAAAGAAGCAGCTCCTTCACAAAGCTCCCCTGACCCCCCGGAATCTTCCAAACCTCCACCCGCAAAACCTCCCGCTCCTAAACAGAGTACACCTCCCAAACAGAGCCCGCCCCCAAAACAGACCCCTCCCACTACACCGGCAGCCAACACAGAGGTGCTCAACCAGCGGCCCAAGAGGGCCTCCGCTGGTAAACTCATGCTCATCCGCCAAGCCCAGCAGCAGCTGAGCCGCTCTCACAACCGCAGCTCCAGCTCGTCCTCGCCCTCCAGTCACAATCAGACCCCAAACCTCAGCACTACCTCAGACCCCCAGCGCACCTCCACTGGCCCTGCCTCTGCCTCCCCGCTGCTCTCTAACGGCCCCCTCAAAGCGGGCGGACCACGGCCGGACCGGGACAAGGAGTGGGAGCGCGAGAAGGAGATGACGCGGCAGAAGGAGCGCGAGCAGGAGAAGGAGTGGGACAGGCAGAGGAGCAGAACGGATGGCTGGGCAGAGCTGGAACAGGCTCCCATTTTCAGACCGGCCCCCCGGGAGTTCCAGGACCCACTGGTGTACCTGGACACTGTGCGGGAACAGGCTGAGGGGGCGGGCATGTGCCGCATAATGCCCCCTCCTGATTGGAGGCCAGAGTGTAAACTGAGCGAGGAGATGCGTTTTGTCACACAGGTGCAGAGGGTCCACATGTTGGGACGCCGCTGGGGGCCCAATGTCCAGCGCCTGGCCTGCATCCGCAAACACCTCAAATCTCAGGGCATCACCATGGAGGAGCCACCCGTCATAGGTGAGTCATCTTTGAAATCATAGTTATGTCTGTTCATTTGTTTTCTTTTGTTTTATTTATTAAGTCAGAAATTAGTTACAAATTAGAAGTAAAAAGTATAAATAAATAAATAAATAGTAAATACAATAGCTTAGATACAAATTTTAGGTCCTCCACAGTCAACGCTGTGTTTTATTCTGCAGGTGGATGTGAAGTGGATTTGGCTCGATTTTTCCAGCTTATAAATGACATGGGTGGCATGCAGCAAGTGATGGACCTTAAGAAATGGACCAAGCTAGCCGACCTGCTGCGTATCCCTAAGTCTGCACAGGACCGCCTGGCCAAGCTACAGGAGGCGTACCTGCAGTACCTGCTGTCCTATGACTCCCTGAGCGCAGAGGAGCGTCTGCAGCTGCAGGCTGATGTTGTGCTGGAGAAGAAGGGCCTGGAGTCTCGCAAAGGTCCTCTGGAGGGCTTATCAGATTCCTCTGCTCCCAGCGCTCTGGCTCTGCCCCGATATGAGCCCAAGAATGGGCTGGTGGGTGGCCTGGTGGGTGGGGCCGCTCACGCTCGCACCAATGGAGTGTACCACCCTCTGAAGGAGCTGGAGGCTCAGGTCAAAGTGGGCCGGCGCCGGCTCTTCGCTCAGGAAAAACAAGGCAAAGATGACAAGCAGCAGCACGGGGATGAGCAGGACGAGCATGAGGGGGTCCTTGGCGACCAGCACAAATGTATCAACAAGGTCAGCAAGCCTACATGAAACTGTATAGAGCGCAAAAGCCCGTTAGTCCCTACATAGTCTATGTAGTGTATGTGCATTTGTTTTTGTTAAGCCTTACTGTGTGCTGTCGCTCAGCTGTACAACCCGTCAGCCTGCACGCAGCTGTGTTTTCTGGCTCACTCAAATGTAGGTCAGGCAAAATTCTGGCCCTAAATCGGCCTGTTCCATTCAACAGGTCCTTTTTTTGTTTCCTAAGCCCCCTTCTCCTCTCCTTAGACAAACCAAATATCCAAATAGAAAGTTTGATAGTCCTGTTTTCCTCACACATCACAGAAGTAAACCTGGACCCTATTTATTTACCCTTTTTGTAAACTAAATCTGGACTCGTCTTCTCTGAGTCCACAAACATTGTCAGTATCTGCCCCTCTGTGTGCTATTCTACAGCCTGTGAAGAGACCTGACTAGCCTTTTCTAAACACAGCACATCAGCAGGTTTTATTTCACTTTACGACTGAGGGATCAGCACTAGTCAAGTGTATAATTGGTTCTAAATACAAAGGAAAGGGTCAGACAAAAGTACCACTACGGGCTTTAAAAAAGAATTGTGTTGTCATTGCTTGTCTTTATTCTACTGCCTTGAAGGAGAAATTATCATTTTCAGAGTGGTCACTTTTATAAAATGAGATGCTCACCTTAAAGGATAAAATGATTTATAAAGTTTGTGGCATTGATTCAGCAAAGACAAGGTTATGTAGCACTCGGGTCATTTATCTTTGGGCCCAGAGCACTGAGATTTATGGTCTCCTTCAAAGTGACTTTAGGAACACAAGAGGGTCAAATGTAAACTCACTGAGGAAACTGATGCAGCAGATTTGTGGACATCTTGTTGATGATCCAACATTTGGTCAATGTTGCTTTGTTTGTAATGCACTGTGGGCATACTTTTGAGCAATTTTTATTTTTATTTTTGCAGGGGAAATCTGTGTCGTTGACAAACTTCTTCAGGATAGCCCGGAACACTATGACCATGTGCTTTAACAAGGAGCCGGGAGCTGCTGATGTTGAGGTTAGTGTCACGAGCTTTTGATAACTCCTAATGTTTACAAAGTAGTGTACTTACATTTTTAACTGCTGTCCACTCATCTCACCTGGCTTTTGTCTCCTGCAGCAAGAGTACTGGCGGATAGTCGAACAAAGGGACAGTCATGTGGCAGTGCATTGTGGGAAGGTGGACACCAGTACACATGGGAGTGGTTTTCCCACTGGAAAGTCAGAGCCGTTTTCCAAGTAAGCATTTTGTACATTTTGTAACATCTGCCTGAGCTGAAGATGTGTTAAAATATTATCTTTTCTATCCTCAGACATGGATGGAACCTCACTGTCCTCCCTAATAATTCGGGATCCATTCTGAGACATCTTGGTGCTGTGCCTGGTGAGACTCTTGTCCCACATGATGTAAGTTACTGATGCCGTTGAATGTTTAAATTCATTTTCTTCTTGGTCTATAGGGGTGACCATTCCCTGGCTAAACATTGGCATGGTTTTTTCTACCTCATGCTGGTCTCGAGACCAAAACCGCCTTCCATATATTGATTACTTACACACTGGTGCTGATTGCATTTGGTAAGTGTACAAGACCTACTTTTTAGAGGAGGTTTTTAGAGGATCATCGAAGATGCTTCTAACACATGTTCTCCCAGGTATTCTATCCCTGCTGAGGAAAAGGCAAAGCTGGACAAAGTGGTCCATACACTGCTTAAGGCCAATGGCACTCCAGGATTAGAAATGCTGGAGAAGAATATTATGGTCAGTGTCTCAGTGCAGTTGTGCCATTTATATATGTACTGTATACATAAATATATATGATTAACACATGTGTTTGATGGCAGATCTCTCCAGAGGTGCTCTGCCGTGAAGGCATCAAGGTTTACCGTACAGTCCAGAGGAGTGGTCAGTTTGTGGTCTGCTTCCCTGGTGCCTTTGTTTCTAAAGTGTGCTGCGGATACAGCGTGTCGGAGACGGTCTACTTTGCCACGCCACACTGGATGAACCTGGGCTACCAAGCTGCAAAGGTCAGGCCTCTCATTACTCTGTTAGTGCTTCAACACTAACCCCCTGTGGCTGGCTCTGTCCAAACTATAATGTAAGAACCTGCCGATGAAAGGACTGCAGCATTATCCCTTAATCAACTGAGCTGAAGCTTAGGGAGTAATTGCAGTGGTCTCCCCAGAGGAAGAGTTTAGATGTTTGGTGATCACGAAAAACCCTCCAGACCTCATTATGGCCTTAACACAGAAGAGGGAATTGTACCCTGCTGTTATGTTCATTACTAATGTACTTATGTACATCGTCGCAATGTCCACATATTCAGTAACTAGTCATATTGTGTGCTCTGTGGACTCTTAAAAGCCAGAAAATAATGGTGCTTTTTTTAAATGAATGAATGAATAAATAGACAGATATAGATATATAATATATCTATAGATATATAATATATATAGAGATATCTATAGCTATTCATTTTGATACAATTCCACAATAGTGCCGGTATTTTAAAAGTGCTAACATTCTGTCTTTACAGTAGTGATAGTGAGGTTGTGACCTTTGTAAAGAAGAGATGGTTTGAGAGTGTAGTCTTAAGATGTCAAGCATTTACTTCATCCTCAGATCCAGTCCCAAACAATATACTGTATGTCAAGTCAGAACATATTGTCAAATTTTAGGTGACTGAACTGAAGTTTGCCCAGTTGACTTAAATGAACATTTTGCTATAATGAAGACGAGACTGGACTAGTCTTCACTATAGGAAGCACATCTTTTAAAAAAAGGATTCTTATGTGCATAGGACCTGAAGTGTCGTCGTATAGCCAAACCCTTCTCCATGGAGAAGCTACTGTACCAGATCGCCACAGCAGAGTCCAAGAGGGACAATGGCCTTCTCCTCTCCACCATCTCCGCCCTTCTCAAAGACCTCAGGTACACTGCCCATGTTCACACTTATTCATACATCATCTTAAGGATGGGATATGCTCTCAGATCAGCTCTGTATGAAGCGTATTATTCATCTTGTTACAGGAATATAGAGATGCGCCAACGGCAGGAACTTTACAAGGCAGGTCTACTGTCGTCAGCCCGCTATGGCACCCATGACAGCAGCCTGGGGCCCACCGAGGCCCGCAAGAAACCCCGCGGCAAGTGGCTAGCACTGGAGTCCTCGGAGAGACGCTGCCAGATCTGCCAGCATCTCTGCTACCTGTCTATGGTGAGTTCCTATGAGGCGCTTTTACTGTAAAGTTCATCTTACAGAGTGCTTAGCATGTCACTATACTCTTACTTTCTTATTCCCCTTAGTGCCCTTAAAATAGCCTTAGGATTGATTTATGTTTGATGTGTGTTTGAGAAGATGTGCTGTTGTGTCTAGGTGGTCCAGGAGACAGAGAATGTGGTCTTTTGCCTGGAGTGTGCTCTGCGTTATGTGGAGAAGCACAAGTCATGCAGAGGTCTCAAGATGATGTATCGATATGACGAGGTAAACTGCCTCCTGCTTCTCACTAGTGAAAATCAACGTGCAGTTCTTTCTTTCTCCACAAGAGGGAGACAAGTGCCTATAATATTCATGCCTGGCATGTCAGTATTTCCTACATACTCTTTGGTAAATCTTAGCACATTGGCAACAGACACCCACCACATTCTTCAACATTATGTGTTTGTAATGTAAATTAGCTACTGTAATATAATGAATTGAATGAATCTTTTTGTCTTTTCCACGTAGGATCAAATCAACAGTCTGGTGAACCAGGTGTGTGGTCGGGCAATGTTGAAAAGTGGAGGTGCTAATCTTGTGGTGAGCGGAGTGGGAGTGGGTGACCCCTGTAACGGCTTGAGTCCTGCCAAAGCATCGCCGGCCAAGCGTGGACCCCGGAAACGTGCCACTGTGGAGGTGTCCTTGTCCCGCCTGTCGTCTAGCCACCTGCCCAAAGCAGCAGCTGTGTCCTGAGAGCCCCTCCACCACCTCCACCCTTTGTTTGTGGCATATACAGGATCACTATCAATCATCACATATTTAAAACCTGTCGTTTTAAGGCTTTCAAAGTCACTGTCCCTCCCTTCCAAGAGACACTCTTGTCCTCTTAGTCTGACAGCTTTGTTTGTAGAAAAAATTTAAGCAAGATGTCTTTTTGCACTAGTGTGAAAGAAGTTTTATTCTTGATGTTTTTAGATTTCCCCAAACCCTTAAATTAGTTTTATTAGCATCACAAGCATTAATGAGTTCACAGGAAGACCTCAGGTGGACGTCAATCCCACTGAAAAGGGATCCATTGGAGCCCTTGTTTTTGCATCACAGCGCCCCCTCCTGGCGTCTCCTTCTCATCACGTTACTGTGAAAATGGGACTACAGAAAAAGGAGGCCTTTAATCCCACTTGTTTCTGAAAGTGACATTACACAGTTACCCAATGTCTCTTTTTGTCCTTGTCTGAGGAAGAAGATTGCTTTTATTTGTCCTTAATGCATCTCCCATGTTTAAAGTGGAGGCTTGGTGATGCAAGGTAAAAACTTGAAAGACAGACTGTTGGTTTTATTGTTTGGCTATTGTTTTTTCTATTTTGTATTTTTAGCTTTTGCTAGTTTTGTTTTGCAAAATATTGTCTATGTATTTTTTTCTGTTGAGTGGAGGATGTGAAGGGGGCAGAGGTGGAGTTCACCTTACTTCCTGTTCGTGTGGAGGGACCCTCCTTCGCTAGTGAATGAAATTGTGCCTGATGTGTAGCGAGGAGATCCATACTTAATGGTGCTGTTGGTTATAATTACTGTATAACAACACAAGTTAAAATCTGGGAGCAGGCGCCTGCTAGCGGCTAATCGTAGTGGATAATGCTGGCGTGCTCCCGTCCCACAGGGCAGAAAGGCTTTCAGGCGTTTCTGATTCTAGATGTGCAATCGTGTTAACATTCCATTCTTCCAGTCCTCTTGTTTCATCTGTACCAGTAAACATGAATTATTATTATTATATTATATTATTTTGTGTTTTTTACCTTTGATCTGATGTGTTATCTCAAGTAGAGCCACTAGACAAGAGTGTAAAATGTGAAATATCAAATCCATTTTTTCTTGTTTTTGCGCTTTTTGTTTTCTTTGAATATTGTTTCCCTTCTCCAGATTTATTATGAGTGATTTTAGAACAAGGAAAAGTCCGACACAAACAAAACATCATGTACATAATCCTGTAAATGTCTTTAAATACTTGAGCCTTTTCCTGGGGTAAGACAGAACAGAAGGAGAGTTTTGAAGAGAGTGCTTGATGAAGAAAAAGCCTTACATTTCCCTTTCTTCATCCGTGTGAGTTCAAGCTTACAGGGTTGCTCTGGTAAACATGTATAAAAATTTAAGTGCTGCTTATATCACTAAGAAAGAAGATATTGAGTAGCCAATGACTGCCCCCATTCTAGTTTTCTTTGTTTAGCTTTACTTTTTTAAAGAAAAGGGAAAAAGAGATGAAGAGTTGAGAAAAAAAAAAGGATTTTACATTTTCATTACTGAAAATTCCACACAAATGTAGTAGCTACTCATGTTGCACTGAGCTTGCCAGTGGTGACTGTCAAGGAAATCCTATAATCCCGTTTGTTGGTTGTTTGTCCCTGGCAGAAGACTGAACTGTTTTAGGACTATTTAATGATAAACCAAGTCGGGTGTTTTCAACACAAAAAAGTGGTTGTCAAGTTTTTATGGCCTTACAATATATTTTATTCTGACGGATCCTTTTGTTCTGATCACATTTCTGTTGTTTCTTCCATTTTCTACAATATCAACTACTCACAGTGGGGTCTCTGGTGACTTTATTTATTAGTGCCGGCTCTCGGCCTTTCCCTCCACTTGGAAAGACTCATGTTGGTTATATTTGACAGTTTTTTACTTTTGGAGTTTGTACTTAAGGTTTAATAAAAACTGACTGACAATTCACTGTCACTCTCTACTTTTTCTGACTCTTAATATTATAAGATGCATTTCATATATAATATAAATATTTAATGTTTCATTATGGCCAAAAAAAGCACTCAACGCTCCACTTTAAAAGTCATTTACTCTCAGTAAAACACTGATATTGCTTTTCATTATTTTTCAGTCCAAAAACATTAATCCTAATAATTCATATTCACTGATAAATTATTTCCCAAACAGAAAAGTGTTTCTTTCAGCGCACAGATCCGAAAGTCCTCCACACACCATTCCCCAGTATTTAGATGATTTTTAAAACAAACGTTTACTACCAAGTTAAGGACTGCAGGGAAAAAACTGAGGTCAAGGGTCATGGTTGTCACATCACACACACGTCGACATGTCAGTACCAAAACAGGAGAGGTTCAGCCTTGCTTATGTCCAGTGCATAGCACACAGTCTCAGGAGTTTAGTCCATTTGGTAAAGAGGAGCTCCACCCCAGGGTGACGGTCCACACAATGGCATCATGTAGTTCATCAGTACTTCTCACTTTTAGGCAGGCCACACATCGCACAGTAACTACATCATTTGGTCAACATAACCTCTTTCAAGTATGAAACATGTGAAATGGCTTTGAGGTTTTCCACAATTGCACTATATTTATCATTACTTCAGCGGAATGAATGATGCCTAAAATTCTTCTGATAACTAAATGTTGTTCCAAAATTAATATATAGATGGGGACACCAGACTCTTGTTAAACTGACACCAAGAATACTTGAATATGTGTCAATTTCTTGCAAGGGACTCAGCCAGTGCCATTTATAATTTACTGTCTACGGGAATGGATAAAAATGTGTTGGAATTTCACTGTGTCCTGATGGTCATGTGGCCGAAAGTGCAAACTTATGGTACTTGTATGTATGTAGTGTTTGTGTGTGTTTGGCAGCTCTTTTGTCCATTTTAATGCTCAAACTTTCGGCCGGCTTCCTGTCGAGTTTTTACTACTGCTGCTCTGGTCGTCATGGTGATCGTCCCGGTCCATCAGTGCAGTATCGGGATGCACCTCCTCATCGTCCAGAGTCACCACCACAGGGGGTCTTCTGCTGCCCCCGTCCTGCTCCTCTTCATCCTCCTCATCCTCCTCTCCTGCCTCTGTGTCCTGGCTGGCCGAGTCGGTGCAGGTGGAGGAGAGGGAGCAGAGCTTGTGGCGCAGCTCTGCTTGTGTGGGCACCTGCAGGCTGATCTCTGTGGTGAAAGACTCCACATCAGGACCTGTGGGCACATACTGCAACGCATCACAGGACTGCAGGGGTCGCTCTAACAGCCCACATTATAGTATGGGACTTCATAAAAAAGTTCTGATAATACAGCTTTTATTTACTTATGGGTACTGGTAAAAAAAAAAAAAAAGATAGGCTTTCAGATAAAGTAAGAAAACAACAATAATCACCAAATATATATCATGGTCAAGAGACTCATGTCAGCAAGAGTAGCTATTAAACACCCACTTCAAATCATATACTTACTACTGCTTCTGTTTCAGCACTTTGTTGCTGCAATTTTTTCCATTGTGGGTCAAAGTCGTTTATGAACACACGGTATGAGGTGTGGAGGCTGTGCGGGGTTGTACCTGCGACAGGTGAGGCTGCACTGTTGTCCTCTCCTCCTGAGTGCAGAAACACGTCGAGAGCCTCGTGGTCAGACATGTCCATCAGGTCCATCTGCTCCAGCATGTCCACGTTCACCTCCATGGACGACATGCTTCCTATTGGCTCTGAGGGTCCCACAGCACAACACAGTGTAAGCATTACACGACACATTGTGCTAGCAGCATAAACAATAGTGTAAACAAAGCTGTGGAAGCAGAAGCACGTGTAGCAAGTTGAGAGATGACCACCAAAACTGCCTGATCTCCAGAGTTAGTGAGTTAGTTAGTGTTCATGTCAAATTAGGAGAAGTCCTTGACACTAATGGCCTTATTATGAGCAGGGTTAAAATGTTAATATATTTTGTAGTACCTAAATGGTACTCAAAATCCAGGCACTAGACAGTCCTTTCAAAAACACTTCGAATGCAAAGTTTAAAAGGTTAGTGGGTTCAGACTGGGAAAAGAGACAAAGCACCGGGAAAGTCCAACTATTCCAACTTAAGCTAGTGTTATTACAATGTTATTAGCATGTTATCAGGGTGTTATATGTTGATAATTTATCATTCACAGAATATGGAATCACAGCCTTGCAGAATGTGCCACATGCGTCACAAGCCAGTGCACTATGAAGAGGGGAACAAAGCAGGAGGGGCAGGGCATGGGGCAGGACAAAGGGAGATGATTGGTTGGCACAGAGCGGTGAGGAGGGATGCCATTGGCTACCATACCTCAAGGAAATGAGGAGAGCAGAGAAGGGCAGCATAAAAAGGGTAGAATAGCAGTAGAGAGAAAAGAAAAAACACAGAAAAGACAATATGGGAGAGTTACTTCCCATCAACACAACACAAACATGTCAGAACTTTTAACATTTTTTTCATAGGTTCTTGAAACATGTCATTTGGCGAGGGAGGAGTAACACTGTTGTAAAAGTAGAGTGAGTACAATCATATCAGAACTTTTTAGAGCTGAGATAAATTAAGTATTTATTTAGTTATTAACTAAAGCCATCTACTGCTTCTGAGAGTTTACACTTTGTAATTGGTTAAATCCACCTGTCACTCATTCAGAATTTGGCCGAGGCTGATCAATAAGAGGAGAGCGTGGGGGAAAGTGTGTGTGTTTGAGCCTAGAACTGCATTAAACAGAGAAGCACTGAATCACAATTTGACAATCACACTAAAGTGTCACAAGATCAGACCCAGATTCAATTTTTATCTCCATATTGCCCAGCCCTATTAATTAAATAAAAGTATCTTATGCAGACAAAATTAATGTTATATTTTGACAGAATAGAAAAAGAAATAAATAGAAATTCGCTTTTTCATAACAAACCTCAGTAGTAGCAGCACCAACACTCATTTAAACTGCTAATGACTTCTCAGTGAGCAGGACAGTGAACAGAACTAACCATTCACCTCTGAATTAAAGGTCCTACATTACACAAAATTGACTATTGTGAGAATTAAGCCATGTTATAATGTCGATACCTACTCAAAAACATACCTGGAGTTGTGTTTTGTTTCATTTACATGTTTGAGTAGCTCTGAATTATTAGTCTGTCTACATCTCTAAAGCTTAAAATGCTTTGTTCCACCTTGTGATGTCATATAGTGATAGCTCTCAAGTTAACAGTCACCTTTTACCTTTATTTCAGTAGAGGTTGGCAATTCCAAGTCCACATGATTTTAGCGAAGGTCTATGGAGTTTAAAAACACAGTGGAGCACTTTCTGTATTATAACATAAAATCACAAGGTGGAAGTGTTTTCTGTTTGAGGAAAATATGTGCCTAAATATGCAGGGTTTGTGTGTGAAAGAAACAAAACACAACTCCAGGTCTGTTAGTGATAAGGACACATTATAACATAGATCAGAAAATCGTGTAATACGGGCTCTTTAAATGAAGTATCTCTCTACTGCATGATAAAAATAGAGCCTTGTCTTGAACGCCATAGCTGTGCCTTGTCTTTCTCCAGTTCTTCTTTAGCCTTCCATGACCTTGTCTAAAAGCTCCTGCTGTGAGGGTCCAGTGGAGGAAGAGTCAGTGAGTGTGACAGTCAGTTCAAGTCCCTCGGGGCTGGTTCTTTAAACGCACAGTGGCTTCTTCTTTGACTTTTCACTTCAATGTCTCTCCTTCTTTTTATAAACTGGTGCTTTGCCGGACAGCTCTTGTATGTTGTCAACTTTCACATCAAATCTATAATCTTTTGATGCTATGGTTTACTCTTCAACTTTTCTAGAGGACAGGCCACCACCTGCTTATATCATGGAGATGTTATTGCTTTGGAA
Source organism: Boleophthalmus pectinirostris (assembly GCF_026225935.1). Classification (NCBI taxonomy): domain Eukaryota; kingdom Metazoa; phylum Chordata; class Actinopteri; order Gobiiformes; family Gobiidae; genus Boleophthalmus; species Boleophthalmus pectinirostris. The sequence goes on along the minus strand of NW_026571175.1, from coordinate 20,144,300 downwards.
TATTCCACAGAATAGCTTTCAGTCATCATGGAGACAGGCAGGTTTTGCCACCGGGAAGAACACATGTAGATAGATAGATATAGATATATTTTTTGACCTAAAATGGAATAAATACTAGACAAATAAGCTTAATGTCATACTGTGGAACATTTTAGGAATAGCAATAACATCTCCAATGAGACAAACAGCTGACAGACCCCCCTCTAGGAAAGTTACATTGTGTATCTTTAATGAAAATCTAAATCCCACGAAAAAGAACTAACTGAACTACGCACTTTGTTTTTTAAAATGGAGATTTGCATTTGTAGTGAGAAGGCTTCAGTTTGAACGACATGATTTGAAGAGAGGAGTCTCATTGTAAACACACTTTGCATTAGACACAGGCGGATAATGAGCTGTGGATGCTGCAGACCTCCACTGGAGACTCTTAGAAACGCCACACGGACAAAATAAGTCCCTCTATAAATCTCTGGCCCTGTCTCCTCCACTAATAAGCCCTTTCCACAGGATTAAGGCAGGAGGAGAAATGAGGAGGGGAAGAAATATGGTGTGTGCAGTCTAAAGCAGATCCCTGTGGTTTGGGTCTCTCTTCTGCTCTCTCATTTGGGCCCATCCTTAGTGCACATTCTGGCCTCTACACAGCAGTAAAGCATTTCATTCCATAAGAAGACAATGATGACATTCACAATTCAAAACAGAGAAGGGCTTCATGAGTGAACTGTAGGTGGCGCTGTGGAGCTCACCTCGCCTCTCTGTGATCTGCAGGTAGCCCGTGGACAGGTACTGCTCCATATCCTGTTGAAACGCCTCTTCGAAAAACTTCTGCCTCTCTTTGAGTTTGACCTGAGTGGGCGGGACTCCACCTGGCTCCGCCCCCGGAACCCTCTGCGCGTGGTCAGCCTCCAGCTCCACTGCAAACACAACAGATATCACATGTTTAAAATAATCTGTGAGTACTGCTTTACTTTTCCACCATTTATTCTGAATATTATGTTGTCTCTCTATAAGAAAATGTGCTCTCTGTGCATTTGACCCGTCTTTCAATGTCACTGGGGCAACCTGTCAAGAGTTGTAGACTGTGCTATATTCTAAAATAACTTTTAAAGTATAGTTCTTGCTTGTTGTTGTTGGTGGAGGACTGTTTTTCGTATTTTTTAAATGTATGAAAAAAATTCGAGACAGGTTCCAGACATTTCTGTTGCATTCTCTTGAATACAAAACAACTAACAGCTTCCCTGAAAAAACGCAACAACCCAGTGCCTCATTAGTGTAGTGAACCAATTTGTAAAATGACTTTGCAGTGAGGTTTGTAAAATAACAAAAACATTTCAGCATCTACTTCCAAGAATAACTTCACCACATCTCTCACTTTAACATCCATTCTTTTCATGCTACACTCAGACCACTCCCGACCTCACTCTCCACTAAGCCCCTTCTAATCAATACTCTGCCTCTCTGTCTTCACTCCACTGTGGTCTCACACTTCAGCGTCCAGATACGTGACGAGCCTGTGGGGGCGCTCCTGAGCAGACACACACACATACACAGGTGAACACTAAGGTCCCGCTGCACATAGTCCCCCTGAGAATCAGAAAGCACCCACTCTCTCTCTCTGTGTCATCTTCTCTAGCCTGGTCAATTTATCTCCTTTATCGGATTGGCTGTCTCTTGCCCATCAGCTCATTTTACCGTCCGGACCTGGCTTTCTGCTCGCTGTGAGGAGGTGTGTGCGTGTGTTTGTGTGTGCATGCGTGTGTGCGTGTATGTTCTGCTGTTAGATGAAAGCCTGAGGGAGCAGTGTTCATGATGTTAAGCTTTGTGAGAGGAAGTGAGCAGGGAGAGAGGAGTCAGTGCTGGTGAGACAGGGGCAGAGATACAGCTGTAATGATAGGGCTACCTCCTGCCTTTTGATCTACGTGACTCTGATCATAAACTATAGTGCTACTGTATCAAGTTCTGAATATCTGAATATGGCGTCTTATTATTGAGTTACGGTCGTTTTATTCCAGATGTCCATGATTTTGCATCCTTCTTTGGAAACCTCTATGGAAATGTATCCCTGACCACAAACACAGTCTGAGTTCTACAATGTATTTACTCCTGTGATATAAAGTTACGTTTGTGGTCTGGCCTCAAGTGCCTCTTGTTCTAAGCACATAGTAATATTGTCATAATGCTAATAATCACGTCTAAACAAGTTTTTTAGGCAATATCATGTTATTTTCCACTCAAAATAATAGTATTTTCTTTAATGTTACCATGTGGACTTATACTAGTTCTGATCAAGCAAAAACACCATTTTGTCATAGTTTTCTTTTTTATCGATACTTTTTCAAATGAGTATCTAGTGTCGATACTACTTTTGACAGCCCTAATACATACATTTGTTATAAACATTTTTTCATTCAAACATGCTACATTTGCAAGTAATCTGCTAGACAATTGCACAGCACTTTTCTAACTCTTTCCACACATTGCTTCTTTCTGCTCTTAAAGGTGCACTTTGTAACTTTCCTGGTGGAGGGTCCGCTCACTTAGCCTGATTTATCAGCCAGTTTCACTTTGTGGAAACTGTCTGACCTGGCAGCAATAGAATTTGTTCGTGCGATGGCAGAATTCATTCGCTGCTATTTGGTCGTGATGTAACATCTTTCCCCTTGATAAAATTCACCAAACATTCTCTTTGTTCCAGCTTTAAATCCTTGATCTTGGGAATCGTTGCCAACACAGAATGTATGGCTTCGTCTACATCCAACTTGACCGCTTTGTTTACTGTTGTGCTGTACCACAAAAGGGACCCAGACAGGCATTTCACAGCTCTTCACTGATTGGCCAGTGTGTGGTCTACGACTTCCAGGGTTCTTGCAAACCATCTAGTGTATTTCAATTGCTGACCTAGTTGCTGGAGAGAAATTAAACTGAGCTCAGGCACTAGATGGCACCCGCCTCGCTACCGCTCACTACTTGTTTCAATGGTATTATTTTGCCTGGAATGTGTCACAATATGGTATGAGACTCAGCCATTTCCATAAAAGCATGTGACTCCATCAAGATAATTTACAGGCCAGATCTATGGAAAGGTGACCACACTCTCTGTAAGAACGCATGGATTTCAAGGTATTTTTGAGCAATTAAAACAACTTTAATTAAATGAATGCAAGATACGTTTAATGCCATACTGTGGAATACTCCAGAGAAAGTAATAATATCACCACAGAGACAAGCAGGAGGCAAACCCTTCTCCCAGAAAGTTACACAGTGCACCTTTAAGAACTGGAAGTGGAAGGTAACATTAACATCAGTGAGCAATTGTTTATAGTCCACCCTCCAAAATACAATAAGACTAAAATGATGTTGCCAGATGCTGAACTACAATAAAATCAGCTATCCACCTTCATTCACAATTTGCTTTGAGGTTTTCCAACATGAAACCACCTGGCATAACGTTTTCCTCGTGTGCTAAATGTCCCCTTTTCCTATAGCTATTCCTCTTCATCACCATTCTCCTCATCATCACACTTGTGCTGCTGTAGCTAAAAGGGCTATTTTTAGTGTTTGCACATAGTATTTAGCCTGAAGGATTAAGCGCGTACATATGGCAGCCAAGTACAACCAATTTGCCCTTTACAATACAATATAATTCTGCAAATAAAAAACAGATTCAGTGCTCTCCTGTTTCTCCTCTGGGCCAGATGATATTGAGACTGGAAATGCAAAAATACTTAAATGTTTAATGGGGAAATGCATGTGAGACAAGACACTGGATAACAGAATATGTTTATATCTTTACATTCCAAATTTCAGTGTTGTTTCTATCTGTCATGATAACAAATTTGGAAGCAGAATATATTGCCACAGAGAAATATTGTGATAAACGGAAATTAAAACTACGTTATTTCTCTGTCACAATAACAATAAAGCAGGACTACCCCAGAGAACGTTTCTTTAAATAGACAAAACAACAAATAAATAACAGAATGAAACAATAATTTGCCATAAAATGTACTTATTCAACTTGTATAGCTCAAATCTTATCGTATTACAACAAAAACAACTAAAATTTCACCACTATTGCAAGAAAATGTACACACGATAAATACTGAGCCTCAAAGTAGATTGTTCTAGGTTTGATATATACTGTAGAACAATAAGTTGGTATAGTAATTATTGTGACCTAGCTGGTGTCATCAATAAAAAATATCACTTCAAAGGTGCATTATGTAACATTTCTGGTGGAGAGTCCGTCAAATGCTTTTCTCGGCTCACAGTCAAAATGTCTGTTTTTTTTTAAATCATATTTTTTTAAATTAAGAACAATACACAATATACACTAAATTAGATATATCAGTAACTGTTGGTTCTTCTTATTTTTCGTTAGAAATGGTTAACTCGACTTCCCCCTCCCCTCCCTCCCCTAACCATCCCAGCTATATATTGATATGACAAATATATACTGTGCTAATAGAGTGAATCAAGTATCATTTTGAAACTACTTTTTCCAGATCTTTTATTAGTTGAGTCCATAGTTCAGTTGTATTAGGTGCTGCATTATTAATCCGTGCTGAAGATAGTTCCATGTAAGCAATGTCCATAAAACAATGAGTAAATGACACATCATTACCCTTCCATCTTTGAGCTATAATTTTCTTAGCTTCTGAGAGACCTGAAGAGATATTTGTGAGTCATCGTACAAAATGTGTACTGCTGGATTCAATGGTAGATTGACTTCTATTAATGCACTAAGGTAGTTCACCACTTTCCCCCAAACTTCCTGAATTGCTGGACATTCACATACATGAATAAAGGAACCTACGGTCCCCGGGAGACAAAATGAGCAGTAAGGATCAGATACTACTTCCATCCTATGCTTCACAACTGGGGATTAGGTATGCTCTATGGCAGGGATGTCAATCTCAAATTCACAGAGGGCCAAAATTAAAAACTGGGACAAAGTCGTTAGGCAAACTAAATATTTACTGAAAAATTTCAAGATCTGCATGTTTTCTCTTTTTTTGAGATATGTAATGTTAAACCATTTTCTTATAAAAATAAATGTTTAATAATAGTCTTGCATAAACACTGAATCCAGAACAAGAATAATATAAAATAATAAGAAAATTTTAAATAAATAATGTCTCTGTAGCCGGCGAGCAGGTTGTAATACACGTTTGATATGATCTCGCAGGCCAAAATGTAGTTATATCGTGAGTTTGACATGTCTGATCTATGGCAATACTTCAGAATGCCTGTTTTTTTAAAGTATTTTTGATCTATAAAACAATCCATAATTTAATAAATGCAAGGTAGAGCTGTTTAATGTCATACTGTGGAACATTCCAGGCAGAGCAATGACATATCCATAGAAACAAGCAGGTGACGGACCCTCAACTGTTAGAATTTTCATTTCACAAGTTGGCCATTTGATCATCATATTTAGAAGTAAAGAAAAGTTATACAAAAGCCTGCATTTGCTTTAGGATATTCTTGGGATCCCTCATTAAAAACATCTGCGGATGATTCATACAGTAACGCATTAAGTTAGTCACAGCACGCCGCATGATGTCAAATGAAATCACGACACTTCATTTAATTACACAAAGAAGAGAAATGACTAGAACAGGATGTTACCGCAGCAGACTCCAACAAAAGCAGCTCTTTTCATATGAACTACAAAAAACCCTTTGTTTACCATCAATCTGTAAAGGCGCTGTTAGTTATTGTTGTAATGTGTGCCCAAACCCCCTGTGAAATCTAACCCGCAGAAAACACTGTGGGATAATTTTATTCTGGCTATTAAGACTAGACAGATCAATACTGGGCCAGACATTCTCCACCAATTACATGAAGCTATTTTCAGTAGCACAGACACAGGGAGGCAAAGGAACATGTAGCTATAGAATAAAGCTATGCACCTGTGATCATATTTATAGCAAAGGACACTATAGAGCACCATTTACTCACTTTCATATCACAGTGTAGTGCTTAATCTAATTCACTTCTTGTATGTTAAGTGCGCTTTGAAGCAGTGTTAACAGCTGCAGCTGAGGAGCTAAAAGAGATAATTTTCTAAAGCCTGGTTCACGCAGGAGAAATCAGACATTGTTATAGAGTACTCTGGCAGCACAGTCAATCACACAGTGCTACGCTTCTGTATAGGGTTACATTATAGCATTGTTAGAAAGCACGCATCAACTCCAACAACCACCCGCCGTCTAGAATTAGTAGCATTGTAAAGGTATCGTCTTTAAGTTCAGGGGTACATGCTTTTTTCTGTTTATGCTAATTCTGTCCATATATGTATTTAATGTCTTCAGTCTTGACAGTCATATGGGTGAAGTATGGTACTACAGACACACATGGCAAAATAAAGGAAACTATCCCAATAGTATAATATTTTTAATATTAGGGACAGTCCAGAATTTTTAACATAGGACCTCATTTCCTAGTGTTGGAGACTTGTGGAGACACTTTTTAAAATATACCATCCAGTCTTTGTATTTGCAGAGGTCGCTGGTGCTAGGCTAGTGCATGTCAATGGCCATAGTTATCCTGCCACTAAAAACACGTCTTACCCACTCCTCAAAACACCTGAAGAAAAACAATTATTACGCCAGACTGTCAATGTGAATGTCTGTCGATAGAATAATTTTAGAAGTAAAACCAAACTTGCATTTGAAGGATTATGTCTGAGCAGCAGCAGTGAGTTGTACTTCCTGATAGAAAGCTTGGTAGCGGCGGACTGATATCACCTGGCATCTATCTTACTGGCAAAGTAAAATTCCGCTGCTGCTGAGAAAATAGTCCCTCAACATGCGACGATTCATGCGATGTAAGGTTAGTTTTATTTCAAATGGTTTACTACTATTACTATTACTGCTACTACTACTACTGCTACTACTACTACTACTACTACTACTACTACTACTACTACTACTACTACTACTACTACCACCACTACCACCACTACTGCCACTACTACTACCATCACTACCACCACTACTACCACTATTAGTACTATTACTACCACTACCACTATTACTACTATTACTACCACTACCACTACTACTACTACTACTACCACTACTACAATTACTACCACTACTACCACTACCACAACTACTACTACTACTACTACTACTACTACTACCACTACTACTACTACTACTACTACTACTACTACCACCACTCCTACTCCATCCATTTTCTTCCACTTTTCCGGGACCAGGTCACGGGGGCAGCAGTCTAAGCAGGGACTCCCAGACTTCCTTCACTACTACTACTACTACTACTACTACTACTACTACTACTACTACTCTACTACTACTACTTAAGACTTAGACAAATATATTGATCCACAAGGGAAATTATTTGGACATAGTAGCTCACACATCATAATAATATAAAAACAAAGAGCAAAAACATAAATGGTAAAATAAATTCTAAATAAGTAGCACAAAAAGATAGCAAGAGATGGGTGTCAAATAAAACACAATTATATGAATGTAAGTGTACAAGTAAAATAAAATAGAAAGATAAGCAATAACATAAAAATATATAAAATACTACTACTCCTACTATTACTACTTAAACCATTATATTCAAGTGCCCTCCATATTAAGCTGCCTGAGGCTACATCACTGAAAACAGCATTTAGGTCTTGATTGACATGTAAAGAGTTCGACAGTCCAGCACAGATTTAGCTCCCAGGTTGCGTTCAGTATCTGCCAAGAATGCAGGACTTGGATGGGGGCTTATGCGAGTTGTTCTTAGTGCTTAAGTGTGCGTGTGAACATGCCCTTGAAGCCTGTGGAGGTCAAACTACACTATTACGATGTCTTCTATCAGAAAACACACACAGCCAAACTCATTACTGTTGTTTCACACGCTTTGCATCACTCCCATCGCTCAATATCTGATATAAATCTCCATGCTTTGTGCTGTCACTTTAAATTAGTCGTCTGATGGATTTGCTTCTGTTTTCTTATGAAGATCTAATATTTCACAGAGGAGAGCGGATTCTGACAGCGCAGACAGCCTCTTCCTCCTCTTCCTCATCGTAAGCCCTGCTCACTCAGCCATGGTATTTTTAGATTCAGTCCAACTCAACGCTCCTCACGACTGCTCAGGTTTCTGCCGACATAAATATACAGGCAGAAAAGTGTACATTTTGTCACATTTTAACATGACGTGGGTTACATAATAGTACTTGGTATACAAACACAGCGGGTTCTTGGGAGACAGGAAAAAACTTAAACAATGCAATGTGGATTTGACATGCCACAATGTTTAGGTGGAATAATATATCATGTCTTCTGCGGGCTTTGTACATAAACTAAACATGTCAAAACAGTCAATGCTTACTCACTGAAAACTCCACAGCGCTCTCCACAGCAGACCATAACTGTCAGCTTATTAGTATTTATAGTGAAAAGTCTAACACGACTGTACTTCAACAGAACACGCGTCTAAAGAGCATATATTGCACTATTTTCTGATCTATGTTATAATGATGTTTCTTCATCACAAACATAACTGGAGTTGTGTTTTGTTTCATTCACACATTTTTAAACACACAAACCCTGCATATTTAGGCTGTGTTTTTCTCGGAAACACAAAACAGTTTGTGATGGCATGTGGTAATACTTGCTCCACTGTGTTTTTAATCTTCATACACCTTCATTAGAATCATTTGGACAATTTCAGCTCTTTAAATGGCAATCTCTACTGTACTACAGTTAACTTGAGAACTATCACAACATAACATCACAAGGTGGAACAGAGCCTTTTGAGCTTTGAAGATGCAGATAGACTAATAAACCAGGATTACTCAAACTTGTGTGAATGAAACAAAACACAGGTATGTTTTTGAGCAGGTAACAGCATTATAACATGGCTTAAAGCTCACAATAATCTATTTTTCGTAATATAGGACAAGTTTACACAATGTTGTAATTATTATTTACTTCGCTTGGTGGGATAGTAAGATTTCTCATTGTGTTACATCAATAAAGTGTTAGTTTCTGAAGAAAATAATAAAAATCCCTCTATATCTATGTTAACAAAATACCATCCAAAATAAAGAGACAATTTACAATCCAGGAACATTGCTTTTTTGACAGTTTAAATATGAATTTGACAAATATATATTTGTTTAATACCTGCTGTGTAAAATGGACAGGGTTTGGCCACTGATTGCTAGATAACAGATATGGAAACAGCTCACCAAAGTTGAAATAAGATGCCATATGGACTTTACTCCTGAACCAGAACAGCTTTGTGAGGGTTAATGCTTTGGTACAGATCTGTAAAATGTTATAGACATGTGTATTTAGATCAGTTTGTGTAGGACACCAGTACTCCCACTTGTAGCTCCACTGAGTGAAACTGTAACCATCTTCCAATTTGAGTGGGCTCTAAACACACATTAACCCATTTGTTAACTACACTCGTAACCAGGCAACTAGATCCACCAGCCTACAAAAAAATAAAAAATAAATGTTTCACTTAACTTTGTTTCATCCACTTTATGCAAAACGTTTATGCAATATGAGTCAAATAGTGAATGAACACTGACAGTTCACGTCAAGACAGATTTATCTTCATATCAAACAAGCAAGCACAGATTCAGTTCTTGTTTTTAATCAATACTTAAAAAGTGTTCAAGACAGAAACACTCACTGCGGTCACAGTATAATAAATATCTGATTTTTGGAGTTTGATGATGATTTTTCTTTTTACATTTCATTTTAATATAAGTCTAAGTATAATTTCTTGGTGATCATGGTTCCTCTGCTTAGTCACATCAGAGTTTGCTGTTCACTTGTCATGTAGGTGATCTTTAAGCTCCAGAAATCAGATTATAATAGATTTAGGTGTGCATGTAAACAAGGCCAGTGGTGGATCTGTTGATGCCAGAGGGGAGCAAAGACCATATCTTCACTTATCTTTTCTCTGATGTATACAGTCCCATACATACTGTATATACATGTACAATAGCTTCAAGCCATGTTAGAGTGTTACCTGAGTCATTAGTTTATCTACATCTCCAAAGCTCAAAATGCTCTGTTCCACCTTGTGATGTCATGTAGTGGTAGTTTTTAGCTACCTTTTACCTTATGTTCAGTGGAAATGGGCAATTCCAGGGCTGAAATGACTCGGTATTACCACACATTACCCAGCCTGGGTGTTAAATGTGTGTGGCTGAAACAAAACACAACTCCAGGTATGTTTGTGAAAAGAAAATAGTAATATGGGCCCTTTAAACACAAGATCAAGACAAGATGAGCATTTGACGGAATTTATGATGTCGCAAATGGTGTGATTCACTTCTGCCATTGGAGGACTGTTTTTTTAACTGTGGCCATTCTCAGTGTCACAGCAGTTCATTATATATACTACAAAATAAATCACCCAACCACATTCATGCATCACTTATTGCATAACTCTCACATTAACTACTGCGCACTGACATAAATACTCCGTGTGCATCATAAACACATTGTAGCACATGGGGTGAGCGGATGTGATAGCTGCAGCTTGACCCTCCCCTCCACACCACTATATTCAGTGTGTTGAGTAGTGAGGGATGGAGAGATTACACGTACGAGAAGGTCACCTGAGAAGAAAGAGAGACACAGGAGCAGGGCCGAGCATGTGTGCCTTGTGTGTGGGGCCTCCCGCTGACTGATGCTCACATTACACTGTACATCACTGATAGAGAAGGTCACACGCTCCACTTTACGACTGCAGTCACACACACACACAAGGACCACCTGATTTGTACTGGTTGTAAATAACAGCACAGGAAAACTAAATCAAACCTGGACACAGAGAGAAGTATTATTTTTAGAAGAACCAATATTACACAATTGTCTGATCTATGTTATAATGTAGTTTTCTTATCAACCAGAGTTGTGTTTTGTTTCATTCTCATGTTTAACACACAAACCCTCCATATTTAGATTGAGTTCTTCTCTCAAACAGAAAACATTCTACTACCTTGTGATGTCATGTGGCAATACAGGAAGTACTACACAGTCTTTTTAAACTCCATACACCTTCACTACACTCATCCAAAAAGTTATACTGCATCTTTAAAAAGTAGTTAACATTATTAGGGAAGTACCGATCTACCTTTTTCAGTTTAAATACCAATACTATGGATTTAAGTATTCACTAATATCCACTATCAACTGATACTAGAAGTGTAACGATATCCAACTCTCACAATACGATGTCGTCACGGTATGAACCTCACGGTACGATATTTATTGTGATATCATGGGGAAGCTCAAGATATGGGGAGGCTCACAATGTAACAATATCCAAATCTCTCGGTACGATATTTTCACAATATACATCTCACGGTACGATATTTAGTGTGATATTTTGTGGTAATAAAACTGTGAATGTGCTACTTTTCCTCTTAAAGTGCCTTGACAAGACTTGATCCAAAGAACTAAGACTTAAAAGTGCTTAGAACTGTTATTTCTATTATCTATTATAGTCTACACTGAAATGGAGCAAAGGATCATGCTCTATGTAGTTCCCTCTGTCTTTTTTTGCCTAATGTTGAACCATAACTCTTAATTTAAGCAAAGAGACTTTTAATTCGATATATTGTGAAGGCCCATGATATTATTGTGAGAACTTTGATGATACGATATCACCATATTTCGGTTAATGTTACATCCCTAACCAATACCAGTGCAGAGAAAACCAAAATTGATCCAAATGTGTTATGCAACTGTTATGTATCCCACAAATAACAACAGAACAACTCTGTATAAAAGCTCAAACAATGAGTCTTTCCAGGCCAATTACGACCAGTAAAGAGTCTTACTGCATTTGGCTCAACAGGATATCAGCTGATCGCTGATAGCTAAGGTCAATTAAATACAATCAATCAATTAACCTGCCCCGGGACTACAGGTGGAAATTATCCTTGCTGCATCCTGCTACAATGCATCTCTCTTGTTAAGATTAATGTATATTGTGCACTGTCCCTGTCTCATTAAATAAATAAATTAGAAATAAACTAGAACTTGAAGCGATATTTCAAAGCCAATATTCGATCCGGCAATTTGTTCAGTAACAGCGCTGATATCCAAACCCTAAATCAGCAAAAACATCTCTAAATATATCGACATTACAAAGTTTACATATTCATACTTTGGCATCACCTTTCTTCGTTCTCTCTGAGGTCACCACGGCAACCCATTTGCATCGTACACGCTGCGGCTCATCTATTCATTTACATATTGATTTGACGAAGGTTGTACACCAGATGCCCAACTATATTTCCATTACTACCTCTAACTATTTTATGCTCCAAATAAATGTATCCATTCAGATCAGCTTGAAGCCAACTCTGCCTTATAAATTAAACAGCTTTTAAAGTAGCAATAAACCCTAAATACTACAACAGCTATATAAATGGTTGTGAATGAGCAAAGGAGATAAGAAGTTATGGCTTATGTATAAATAACCTTGATATAATAAAATGGTAAATTGAGAGCCAGTGTTGCCTTAAGTGCGTTGTGTATCCTGGAGTGTGTGTGTCTAACCACTGTGAGAGAATAACCTAAAGTGGAGGGTCATAATCATATTTTTAGCTAGCTGTGTGCTTCCCCTTGCCAACTGACATTTAGCTCAAAACATTTCCGTGACTCTGGGGCACCTGGCCTTTGTAAAGCGTGTATTCAAGTGTACATCGCAAACGCACGGGAGACAGAATCGGGTTCACACTATAACATCTGAAAGGAAATGTCAAATAAGAATATGCATGCAGGTCAGAGGGGAGACGGTTTCGTATGGGGGTTTAGCTGTGATGCGTCTTGGGGTGTAGTTTGACAAGAGCAGAGCATCCAGTGTCAAAAGTAATGCATGAAGAAAACGTCTCTTAGCGTCTGTGTATCTTGTCCAACGTCCCATTTCACACAATCTGTTCAGCGGCACTTTCCACACATTTGCCAACAGCTGCCCACAGGAACAAGCTTCAGTTTTGCATAGTTTGACTGACATCCTCTGCCTGGTAACTTGGAATATTATCAAGATCTAGATTAAGTGGGACAAGTAAAAAGTCAAGAAAGAAGTGTTTTAATGTCTGGAGGACATTTTCTATTTCACAGAGAGCATAGTTGCTGTCTCTAAGGTTATGTTTTGAACTGCTTTATTTGTTATAAAATAAGGTATGTCTGATTTCTGGAGTTATCAGATTCTTTTAAGGGCCCATATCACGCTATTTTCTGATCTATTTTATAATGTTTCCTCATCACAAACATACGTGGAGTTGTGTCTTGTTTCATTCCCAGATGTTTAACACACAAACCCTGCATACCTACCTACAAAGGTAGAACAGGAAGTGCTCCACTGTGTTTTTAAACTCCATGCACTTTCACTAGAATGATTTAGATCATTTCAGCCCTGACATTACCAGTCTCTACAGATCTTTTTGGGCCTTGGAGATGTAGACAGACTAATAATAACAGGGTTACTCAAACTGTGAATGAAACAAAACACAAGATTTGTTTTAAAATGTGTCTAAATACAGGAATTACTTAGATGATCTTGATGAGCAGATTTCTGTTGCATGTTACATAGCCAGGCTGGCGCCACCTAGTGCCTCTGCTCAATTTCATTTCTCTCCAGCAACTAGGTCAGGAATCAAAATACACTAGACGGTTTGCAAGAACCTTGGAAGTTGGCAACAACGTACCGGCCAATCAGCAAAGAGCTGTGAAGTCATGGCTGTCAAACTCAAGCTCCTCTTTGGGTCCCTTTTGTGGTACAGCACAACAGTAAATAAAGCGGTCAAGATGGATGTAGATGATGCCATACATTCTGTGTTGGCAATGATTCCCGAGATCGAGGATTTAAAGCTGGAACAAAGAGAATGTTTGGTGAATTTTATCAAGGGGAAAGATGTTATTGCCCTTCTTCCAACAGGATTTGGAGCATTACATACGTCACGACCAAATAGCAGCGATAGGTTAAATTAAAAAAATACCCGGCTACAATTGAGTGAACAAATTCTAACGCTGCGAGGTCAGAATCAGGCTAGATGTTACATGTAAACACACCAAAAATCCGTTCTAATTATTGGGTGATCTGCTTAGTGTAGTTATCTGATTTAGCTGTAAATATACCCACAGAGAGTTCAACTAATAGGAAAGATTATAACCACAAAGGAATGAATTTGGTTTAGATCCCAGATTTGTTTTATTTTACATTGCAAGTTGGACCAAACATTTCTATTCTGGCCAAAGGGGGAAATCAGTCAGTCAGTTATCAGTAAGTTTCATCTGTCACTTTTTAACTAGAAGATAATCTGTTCAACTTTATACATAAACTTCAGGAAAAGGTTTGGGTCAGTGTCTGTGCCTTTGTCGAGATGTGTGTACTCATTCTGTTTTTAGTCTTCATAACAAACCACCAATTTAAAATATCTGATTTAATATTGAAGGACTCATTCATCATTTAGCTTTAGACAAACAGAGACACATGAGAATGATTGAACCATTAAAGCCTGTGTGATAGATGGAGCGTGAGGAGGTGAGAAAATGATCCAAGGAGGTTAATTGTTTGCTTTGAAGGGAGCGCTCCTCAGGTCCAATCCAAGAGCACTGCCCAAACCACTGTGTGTTAGTCACTCATCTGTTCAACTACACACAGGAGAAGACAGATACATATTAGGGATCCAGCTTTTTCAGTTTTGATACCAAATTCGATACTGTAGCTTTACGTATTTGTAGCTCAAACGATACCAGTGCAGAGACTGAAAACAGCATTTATTTTATCTTAAATTATAAATTATCTTATATTATCTTAATTTCTAAAAATAGAATAAGACAAAACTGATCCAAATGTGTTATGTAATCTATCTACTGTATCTCTCAAGTAACTGCAGAACCACTTAGTGTAAATTCAATTATGAGACTTTTAAACTATGACTAGTAAATTGTATTACATCAATTTATATGAACGATTAAGATGAGTTAGCTGAACCAATATTTGATAGCCGATATCTGATCCTGCAAATACACATCCAGTCTTCAAAACCTGATTCAAAAAGAAGATATTTGGACGTATGCTTTAAATCTCTAGGATAAAATATTACTAGTTTAGGCTCCTTACATTCACGCAGGTTTTGATGTATTATGTAGGAATCCTCTCTTTTCTGCTCTCAGCACAAAACCCCCTTACATCATCACACCGGTGCACAACCTCAGCCCCAAATAGATTCTCCTTCTACAAAACACAGGCGTGGAAAACAGATGAGGCAGACAGAGAGACACGCTGTGGAGCTAAACAGGAAAAAACTCAACAATGGAACAATCATACCTTCAAGTTGTGAGTCACTGTACCTCACCTCTACTGTTCAGGAGCCAGAGTTTCCTATTGATAACTTTGTACTTTGCTATGAAATATTCAAAAGGTAGATACAAAATGTTGAACCTGATCATTTCTATTCAAGCGCTGTACCAAAACAAAAAGCAGCATTTATCAATATGAATTTTACTGCACCAAATCTGTATTAAATATTATAGGGTTTAGGAATATTGTGAAATCCAGCAATTTGAAGCACATCAGCAAACTGTAAGATTGTAAGGGTTTGAGTACAGAAGGTAAACACGCTTAAACATGCCAATATAATAGAAAAACAAGGGCTGAAATAGCATTAAATCAGAAGTATTGAATTCTCCTCTTGTCTCATTTCCTGGTATTATTATCTAAAAACTGTGACAAGGTTTTGTTTCCTGTACTGGCTTGAGTTCTGGATAGTGTTTTGAGTTTTTTATGACACTGGAGCGATATTTATTTCACAAGTACACTTCAAGTTTAACAGTTTAGTTCAAAACAATCTCACAGTCGCACAGCATAAAATCCCAGAGTGCCTCCAGTGAAGTGCATGCACATTATGTCCGTGAAATCACAACATTTTCTTGTAAAGAGTCACACAGAGCTAGGAAACCTTTTAACTAAAGTTCAGATGCACAGATCTCTTCCTACAACAATTGTTTGAATCAAAGATACAATGTTTTAAGAAATTTTTAAGTGAACCTTAGATCATTATTGATTATCATTATGAACATACATGCACTATACTATAACTTCAAACTTAATTTTGATATAAAAGGCTAGGATGGAAAGGTGGGACCAAGTCTTTGTATTGCGAGTCTCAAGTAAGTCTCAAGTCTGAGTCAAGTCCCATGTCAAATACAAGTAAGTCCAAGTCGAGTATTGAGTCATTGGTCCATAAGTCCACGTCAAGTCCAAGTCATCTGCTTTGAGCTTCAAGTCATTTCAAGTCTTTAAACCAAAGTACCAAATATAGCTTAGATTTTTGCAATTTATATGATTTTTAAGATAAATTGTACTTAAACAGATCACAGTATATTTATTTATGAGTATTTATAGAGTATATAAGAGTTGTAGAAATTAATTTAGTTAATTTTTCCTTTTTAAATGTCTTGACAAGATCTTAGTGTGAATCATTATAGTCAGAATAGAAAGAATTCAGATTTAAAAGTGCTTCTCAAGTCTTCTCAAGTGACAGGCCTCAAGCCCGAGTCAAGTCCTAAGTCACTGACCTTCAAGTTCAAGTCAAGTCCCAAGTCTTAGTCCATTTTATCAAGTCAAGTCTCACAGATGTCATTTTCTACGTAAAATAAGAGCAGTTCAGCAGGGTACTATGATGCAGTTTTGTGCTAGTTCTGCTCGATCAGGACCATGTAAAAAGTATTCATGTGTGTATATATTCACATGCAGAGAAGGTTTCAGCAATGGTCAAATTTCATCAAATTTTTTCAGCACTGAATCAAATGAGCATCTAGTTTCACGACTAGGTTTAGTATTGAGATGGTATACATTTTTTACAACCCTTTACTCCATTTTACATGCTTTTCCTTGCCTCACCAAGTGTATAACAGTCTGCCTTTGATCAATATTTCATGTGTTTGAGTGAGAGCTGGTGAGTGCTTAGATGAATGCTAGATTAGCATGGAGTACATGTAAGGTGTTTGACTGAACAGGTGGAAGTACTCCAGACAGGTGTAGAGACATATGTGCAATACAACTCTTCTATTATTTACTCATGTGTTTAAGGGGGAAAAGGTTGACAGAGGCACATTAAAAGAAGCTTATCGGTAACATACTTATATAATATAAACATAATAAAAACTATTACCAACAATACACTTTTATATATTTTTAATTAAGTACTATTTTATTACAGTACATTATCAAGTGCTATTTTGAGGGTTTGTTTCCCCAATAAACTTTACGTAACTGCTGCCAGGCTGTTTCTGTTGTTTATAATTACAGCGTTATCAAATAAACATTTATTTCCAAGATAAGCCAATGGCACAATGGTGACTTTATCTCTAAGTTTTGCTGGAAGTTTTAATAAAGATGACGTTATTTTTAGTACATAGCTTGATAAAGGCCAATAGTGAGTGAGATATGTATAGATAGCATGCCTAGAGATGCGCTTCTTTATTTAGCGTCCTGGTTTCCTACTTGCACGGCTCAGTGACCGGGGAGGTTTTCAGCGAGCGGCAGCAGCACAAATGGAACAGAATGTGGGTTAAAAGGAAATGGAGTGAGATAATGGGACAATTGTATAGATGTATGTCATTGCATCATGGTTTAATCTACAAAGGGTAAAAAAATAAAGCTCTTATGTGGTGGTATGTTTCTGGAAGTGTGGTCCAAACTAAAGTGCAGTGCGAGCATCAAACTGGATATACAAGCTAGACTTATATAATAGTTTGGTGTGTCAAATTCATGCTTTGTGCTTTCAAACTGTAGATTCATCCAAATAACATGCATCTCTATTGCGATTGGTACTATTTTCAAAGAATCTGATGCCCATTTCACGCCTGAATAAAAGTATATATAGGACTGTCAGGGAGTTCTTCTATGAATATTACACTATTTTCTCATCTATGTTCTAATGTTTCCGCATCACAAACATACAGTGTTTAGAGTTGGGTTTTGTTTCATTGACACATTCTGTTTAACACACAAACCATGCATAGTTAGGTTAGAGTTCTTTCTCAAACAGAAAAATACTCTCGTTTCCACCATGTGATGTCATTTGGTAATACAAGAGGAAGTACTTCACTGTGTTTTCAAACTCCATACACCTTCACTAGAATTATTTGGATAATTTCAGTCCTGGAATTACCCAATTCTACTGAAGAAAAGGTAAAAGGTCGCTGTTAAAACTACCTCTTCATGACATCACAAGGTGGACCAGAGCATCTTGAGCTTTGGAGATGTCGACAGACTAATAATAAAAGGCTATTCAAGCATTCTAGCATGGCTTAAAGCTCCTATGTAGTTTTGTGGAATATAGGACCTTTACTTTTAATGGTGTGACAAATTTACAAAACTAAGGTATTTCTAAGGCATCTTTTGCCCTTTCCCATATGAATATATTTTGTTATGTAATAGAACTTGAGGGCTAAATCTTCCCTGCATCTAGTCACTGAATATTAAAGTGGTATTTTGTTCAGCTGTAGCTATCAGCAGCATCTCTTTATTGTGCTCTGGTTCAGTGTAGTGTCACTTCAGATTTTCTCTCACATTTCTGCTCAGCCTCTTTTGTCAGTGCATGGTCTCGTGTGTGCACTGAGTGTGGCCCCCTCTTAGCCTCTGCCGCAATTGTTAAAGGATCATCTTTCCTAGAGAAGACAATGAAGCAGGGAGTGTTCAGAGGCACCAGGCAAAATCTCAAAAGCACTGGGAAGCCACAAGGACGGCTTTACCCAAAATGCAAATATCTCATATTCAAGAATAACATCTTTAAATCACCATCACCGCCATACAACTGTGAATATTTTTATGATCTTTAGTTTGTCCAAGAAGGTTCAATATTCGTTCACCTCATTCACACTTGAACCTATGTAGCCACAGCTGCCTTGGGGACAAACAGGCAATCTACACTTCAACTACTTCTATTTACATACAAAGACTTACTAGTACATACAAGCAAGGTGGGTGAAGTCAACAAAGGTATGCACTGATCTGTGCTGGAAAGAGTACTGAAACATTTTACCTAAAGGTGCATTGTGCAAGTTGTCTGGAGGAAGGTCCATCACCTGCTCGTCTCCATGGAGATGTTATTACTTTGTCTGGCATATGTGACAGTATGACAGTAAACCTTTTTATCATCATGGAGCAGTTGCAGGTCAGATCTGTGGAGAGACAACCTTACTCACACTCAGAATGTCTGTTATTCTATGTATTTTTGAGCTGTAAAAGCACCTGTAATTTAATAAATATACAGTAGAGCTGTTTAATGGCATACTGTGGAACATTCTAGGCAACGCAATAATGTCTCCATGCAGAAAAGCATTTTATGGATCCTCCCCTAAATTAAACACAAAAAATAAATAAATATAGTATATGTACTAGTTATAAGTTACTTTTCAAATGTAATTTTAGTAGTAGTTACTACTAGTAGTAGTAGTAGTGGTTATGTGTGGCAGAGGTGGGACCAATCTTTGTTTTGCAAGTCTCAAGTAAGTCTCAAGTGTTTGACCTCAAGTCTGAGTCAAGTCCCAAATCAAATACAGGCAAGTCTAAGTTGAGTCTCGAATTACTGGCCCATAAGTCCAAGTCAAGTCCAAGTCGTTTGCTTTGAGCTTCAAGTCATTTCAAGTCTTTAAACCAAAGTACCAAGTACAGCTTACATTTTTGCCAATTATATGACTTTTAAGATAAATTGTACTTAAAATTCATAGTATATTTATATTAGAGTATATAAGAGAGAAATGTAAATCTTTCCTTTTTAAAATGTTTTGACATGATCTTAGTGTGAATCATTATCATCATCTTAGTCCATTTTATCAAGTCAAGACTCGAGTCCTAATAATAGTGACTCAAGTCTGACTTGAGTCCAAGTCACAACTTGCAAGTCTCCACCTCTGATGTGTGGTATATGTTATGTATGTAATGGGTGAATGTCTGTTTGAACTGATCAACTGCTGCCTTGTTATCTGTACCAATCTCTAAGCAAAAGTGTTTCTAACATTTATGCAGTCCATAAATAGAGTAGTTTGCTCTTTGTTTTCTTGTAGAAAAGGCTTTTTGGCCCAGTGACACCGTACCTGCATCCATCTGTTGTTTTCGTCCAAGTATGTGCTAACTGGGCACACACAGTCGCCTGGTGCACAGCATGAAATAACTCAGCTTCTGATGATTTGAGTTAAGATCTGACACTCAAGTCAAAATGGACCACAGATTTCCTGAGCAAGAGCATTTGACAAACAAACAAAACTAAAAACATAATCTAAAGAGACATTTGTGAGTAAGATTCTTTCTGCACAAAGACTGTAACAAGAAAAGCCAAATGTGACCTATGACCTCAGCCCAAAGAAGAGGTTCTTAAGGGGTTTGTGTCTGTGCCTGACCTGACTCCTTACATAAGCCAAAGGAGGCTCAGAGGGAGAGCGGGCGATGGGGAGGCTTCTTACAAGGACTAAAAATAGCATAAAGAGGGCAGACCTTCACCATGGACCTAGTATTTCATTGTGGTGAAAGTGGTGACTGGACACTGCAGGAGTTCAGGAGTAAAAATATGAAATACATTTGCAGTGGTAAATCATCGCTGTACTGAAGCCTTGAGTTAGAAGGTGACAATTTTGTCGCTAACATACAACTGGAAGCAAGGATAATAAACAGTTCAGTGAGAAACATTCATAATTCTTAACAAATAAAAGCTGTATTTTTCAGCCATGTCCTAGTAATAGTAAATTAATCCAGTTTTGTTTTCTCCCATAGAGTAGAGCTGGGAATCACAAGGGTCCCTCATGATTCAGTATGATATATTATGACTATTTGGTGATACATTCAATAATTGTATTGTATATTGTATTGTATTGTATGATATGATCTGTCATATATTGCTGTTTTTAAAGAACCAAATACATTTTAGAACTACATCTATATACATTTCAAAACAGTGAATATGTCAAGTATACTGCATAAACAAGTTTCCTTACACTAAACAAGTAACAAAAGTGTAGTGCAATCACACACAAAAAAAGCTAAAAGATACCATAAATGTAATCTTGGTGATATATCAGTACAGTAGCCCACGATACTATATCACCAAATTTAGTACCACAATATAATAAAAAAATAAAAATAATGTCAATATTTTTAGCATAGGATAAATTGTAAAAGCAGCACATTCTGACAAAATCAGGCCTGTGTGCTTTATGTTGCTGATTAGTATTTGACTGATTGTAAACCCAGAAGAGAGAGAAAAAAGCAAATTCATTGACTGACAGTCCACTCCTGCTTCACTTTGCCATGTGAATAAATCTGTTCTAAAGCTGTGCACGAGTCTGAAAATAAATGCATGTGAATGCTAGTTAGATTGATTTAAATACCCCTTTTTTTCGTGTCATAAGTCATAACAAAATTTATTGCTTCAAGTTATGGGTGACATTTTGAAGATGAAAGATATATTTTGTTTAAAATTATTTTTTGTTATGACAGTGGTCCTAGTTTTGCATAAATCTGAACTACAATATGACACACACACAAACAGATCACAAACTATACTGTAAACTATAGGAGAGGCTGTGACTCTGTGGATAGTATTTGAAGAAGTCTTTGTTTTTGACCACACTGGTGTCTGTATAAGCCCGATTTGTCTTCCCCCTGAAGAGAGGGAGGAGAGGAGAGACAGAGCACCTGCTGGAGTGTATCACACAAGATCGGAAAAAGCAATTTACAAACCATCTGTGAAGTCATCTCAGAATAAAAAATGCATATATCAGACTCATTTAGCCTCTATACACGAGTATGCCATTATATAATGATTGAGCAGAACATCTCTAGAGTGAAATATACTGGAAGACAGTCTGTCATCTTTAGTCCCCTGCCTCGCCATCATCCCTGGGCGAGTGTGAGTGGGCGTTTGAAGTCATCTGACAGTTTAAATTCACTTCACCCTGAAAACAAAACAAGTGCCACAAATCCTGGGGTACAATTATGCGCCTGTCACCATTGTCCTCTTAATTATGATCATTATCCTCCCCGTGCATGTGTCCGAGAGAGCCGTCAGCTCCAGGCAAAATTCTCATCGGGATAAACCGCAGGCATTATTTGTGATTTGGAAAGGTTTTACAACTTCATCCAAATGGAACGTGTCAAAATACTGCATAAAGAGATGGAGAGGAGCAGAAGAAGCGTTATGAATCAGGAGACTGTATCATCAACGTGTGGGTTTGTCCAGCCCAAAACACTGACAAACACAGCCACACTAAAACACTTGCAGGTTTTTCATTGTAGTTGAGATTGTGTTTTTGGGCAGTGGGAGAAATCCAGAATATAAGCAACCAGCAGACTTATTTCCATGGGCAACGGAAAGTGTCTAAAAAGGTTTATAGGTAATACATCAAAGAAACAACCAAAACACTGTAGCGAACCCCAGCCGGTGAAAAGATTAAAATATCCGTCTAGATATACAAGAAAAATGTTCAAACTTTTGACACTGACATTTCAATGATAAGGTTTTGAAAGAAATAAAGAATTTTGACACAAGGTAGAAAGAAGGATCATTCAGGTTAGTTTAATCCAACTGGTTTTGGTATTATGGTAAAGTAAGGGTTCATATAGTTGAGATTCACCCCATACAATGTTCAAAGCTATACCATCATAAGTCATTACATTACATTAAATTACATACAAACTATAATAGGATTTTCTTGGCTTTGAATCTTCACCATTAATTTAAAATTCATTGAAAAGCCCCTTCCCCAGTATATAGCCTGAGTTTTCCTTTCTGCTGCCTCTGATCTGAGCGCACTCTGTGAACCACGAGCACTGCCAATTAGTCTACTCCCCGATACAGCACTGGCCTCCTCTGTCTGGATTATTCCCATTCATTGCCCATACATTCATGTCATTCTTATATACTGATTTTATAGTTCATTACCAGTCAAATTCACTAAACCCTATGTTTAGCTTTATTACAGTTCTTTCTCCCTTCTTAGTTTTCCCCATAGATTATTCCTGTACTGAAAGTGAATGAGGTACGTTCACAACAACACTGGGGTCCTGCCAGCGACACCTGTTCGACCAGGTGGGCTCAGCTTGACAACCAGAGGATAAAAAGAGAGTGGAAAATAGACAGGGGGTGAGGGGATAATAAGCTACTGCAGAAAAATAAATGAAGTTTCAAAAATCTGGATTTGGCCCAAAAACCTGACAATTTCTCCGTCTGCCCATTTCGGCTCCAGACACAGAATGAATACACAGATATACTCAGAGCAGCTGTGCATGTTTATTTAGTGGCCTTTGCAGAACTTTATGCAACCGCAAGAGTGCATGAGTTATGCAACAACAAAGTGACTGTTCCCACTTTACACCTGCACTTATTCTTATACAAAGAGCATCGCATGTAGCTTTAGTAACACATATACAGTCTGTGGTCTTCTGGTTCTTCTTTGGGGTGTGCTCAATATTTAAAATGTTGGTTGGTTTGAATTATTTACATAGTTTGATCATGCAAGATAAATATTGTCTGTATTGCAATACTGTTAAGACCATGCAGCTACTGTATGTGTGATTATTAGTAGCTGTTAGTTGTTGTTTTTTTTTGCTACTCATTTTTTATTTTTTTTTCTTAATTCACCATTGCCTAAATAAAACTGCTAAACTGCTTTCTCTGACATAATTCAGCATTAGGTTCAGCAGATAAGAGTGAAATAGCCATACAGATATGGAGATGTTGTGAGTTATCCTGGTTTATTAGTCTGTCTATATATCTAAAGCTCTAAATGCTCTGGTCCGCATTATATAAAGAAATTGTTTTCAAATTAACACCAACCTTTTACTCTTTTTAGTAGAGATTGGCAGCTCTATAGCTAAAATCAGCTAAATGATTCTAGTGAGGGTGTGTGAATTTTAAAAAACACACTGAAGCAAGAAAATCGAGTACTATAGGCGTTTATGTTTTCCATTTAGCATTTTTGTCCCATTCGAAATTGGAGTCAATGGAGTTTAATATAATCCATTCTCTCCCTGTGACTGGAGCACACATTCTGTCATGGTTCAGGCCAGACTCATCCTCAGAGACAATTAGCAGCAGTTTTCAGAGGCCGACCCTTCCTCAGTCAAATCAAAGAGAGCGTGACCTCCATTTAAATGCTCCTCTGCCTCTGTGTTTACATGCTTCACACACGTTTTGATTCCACTAATTAGACAGTTACCACCATCTTGTCATTACGTATACAGGGATGTTTGCTGAATACACAAACATGGGAATACTTGACAAACACTGAATTACTGTACTCATTCCAATTGACACTACAGAAGTATCACCTATACTGTAACACCAGAAAAACCTGATTTTGATACTAAAGAAAAAAACACTCAACACCCAGTAAACCCTCCTTTTTATACACGAGAATGTCATTTTCAATGCAAAATAATATTGACTTTTAAGATTAACATGAGGTCTTATACTAGTTGAGATAAAACTAAGACCAAAACTATTGAGGAAAGGGACAATTTTGACTGATTGATGTGATTTTCTTTTCAGAGTGGCCTGCTCAAATGATTCTATAGCTTTTTTTGTAGTGTGTAACTTATTTTATTAAAGGAATGACTAGGGCTGGGTATCATTAAAAAGTTGCCGATGCGATACATGCCTCCATACATGGGCCACGATATGATACATATCTCGAGCACTTTTGGTTCGATATGATATATTTCAAATTGAGTCGATACAGTTCAGTAAAATATAAAGGCTAAATCATGGCTGTGATACTAAAAGTCTTTGTTAAACCACTTCTTGTGCAAAGATAAAATGAAACACAAACATTTTAATCATCAAAACAGTAAAAATGTCAAATGTGTGACATAAACGAGTTTCCTTCTTCAACAAATCTAGTCTAATGAGGTTCATTTGGTCTTCCGATAATTTATGTTATTAGGTTCTTTTGACAGCTTCGACTGCTCACTAGTGGTCTTCCTCAGAGTGGTCACGTGATGTTGCTGTGACGTGTCCCGTCAGCTGATTTATACAGGTTTTGGGTGCTGTCTTCCTACTGGTGGAGGCAGGATGACAGCGCCATCTGCACTCCGACTTTCTCAGGACAGTCTTCCAGGTGTGTGTTTACTCTCACACACCTGGGATGCTGTCCTGAGGAAATCTGAGGAAGCCTCCAAAAATACTCTTGCAGATATATCGATACAGCAGTCCCCGATATCAATATTGTATTATATTAAACGATACGATATATCGATATTTCAATATTTTTGCACACCCCTAGGAATAATTTTGTTTCTAATGATGATGTAAATTTAAGCGTTATCTGACAGCACCAAACGGTCACTTAAGCTCTGGGCACAAATCACCAGTCAAATGCATCTTCACACAATGACTGGTAAAACCCCCTTTAACACTTTTTAACTTAATAAGTAGGCTCATAAAACACGCCAATTCTCTCGGACCGTTTTCATTTGGGACTTAAAAATTTCCATTCGACTTCTTTGTAGAGGAGCTTGAGCCCTGAGAGACAGCGCGCGTACCGTATTTGAATAGTCCAGACCCCACTCATTAAAACAGTACAAAAGACTAATCACATCTGAGGAGCATTGATTTACATGCAATTAAAGTTTCATGTGGACCCGATAAACCAGGCCAGGGAGGGAAGGACGGGTGAAGGAAAAAGGAGGAGGAGGTCTATGGAAAGGAGGAGGAAGAGGAGGAGGTGACGGGGGAGAGGGAGGGCGGAGGAGGCTGCAGAAGTGATGACACAGCACATACATCTCTGTGGCAGGTGCCGGCTGTGGCTGCTTTACAGAGGACACAAACTAGGAGCTAGGAGAGGAGCAAGGAGAGGAGCTAGGAGAGCAAATAGGAGAAGGACTAGGAGAAGAGCTGGGAAAAGAGTTTGAAAAAGGGCTAAGAGAGGAGTTAGGAGAGGGGCTAGGAGAGGAGCTAGGAGAAAGTCTAGGAGAAGAGCTAGAAGAGGAGATAAGAGAGGAGCTAGGAGAGAAGCTAGGAGAAGAGCAGGGAGAGAAAAGATGGAGAGGAGCTAAGAGAGGAACCAGGAGCTAGGAGAGGAACTAGGAGACGAGTTACGAGAGGTGCTAGGAGATGAGCTAGGAGAGAAAAGATGGAAAGGGGCTAAGAGAGGAGCTCGGAGAGGAGCTAAGAGAGTAGCTAGAAGAGGAGCTAGGAGACGAGCTAGAAGACGTGCTAGGAGATGAGCTAGGAGAGGGGCTAGGAGACGAGCTACGAGACGTGCTAGGAGAGGAAAGATGAGAGAGGTGCGGCCGAGCGATAACACACTCCTGAGCAAACATTTACAAAGCACTTCACACTGCTACGACCAAAATCTGTCTGCTCTACAAAGG
Source organism: Boleophthalmus pectinirostris (assembly GCF_026225935.1). Lineage (NCBI taxonomy): Eukaryota > Metazoa > Chordata > Actinopteri > Gobiiformes > Gobiidae > Boleophthalmus > Boleophthalmus pectinirostris. The sequence goes on along the minus strand of NW_026571175.1, from coordinate 20,117,912 downwards.
CAGGGTTTAATGCTGCTCCTGAAATAGGGACTCAGGCTATTTTTAGTTTTATGTAAGATTCTCATAACTCATAAGCAAAACATAATGCTAATCAGTGTTTAATTGCTATGGCAACCATCCTAATTTCTCATCACTGTGAAATCCAGAGAGAAAAACCCAGAGATTTCAAGAACTACAACTGTCAAGTCATTACAATGGCTCTACCTAGAGACGCTTACCACAAAGATGATTAGAAGATTTTTACTTGTATGCCTCAGAAATAAAGAATTGACTAGAGTTCTGTTAAATCAACTACACATCTGTATATTGGTATTATAAAACATACTGACAAATAACTGAAGACTGAGGAACACATGAGATCATATTATTTGTGGTTGATGGACAGTTTAGTTATGTAAGATTATGGTGAGTAAATCCACAAGCATAGCCAGCAGCTACTTGATATTTCCTCCATAGTGTGCTGCTGTGAACAGTATAATGTGATGAATGGGTTCTGACAAGGAACAAACCAGTAAGAAGCATGCAGCCCCAACTATAAGATTTACAACTGCACGTAACACTGAAGTAACCCAAGTCTGACTAAAAGGACAGTTAAATGTTGTGAATTATAAATTGGCCAATATATATCAATGTAAGGGGGCCAAGTGGTGTGTTTATTTTGCACTACTACATTACTTTTGTTTTATTTAACCAAATTTGTGTCGGTGTGCGTGGTCGGGTTTTATATTTGTTGTGGGTGTTGTGGGTGTTGCTTTATGTTTTTGTGTTTTTTTATGTTGATTATTGTATTTTGTTAAATGTTGATTATTGTATTTTGTTAAATGTTATGGATGTTTGCCTCAAGTGGAGGAGTTCAAGTATCTCAGGGTCTTGTTCGCGCCTCGGGGTTCCCCCGGAGGATCTGGAGGACGTGTCTGGGGTGAAGGAAGTCTGGGAGTCACTGCTTAGACTGCTGCCCCTGCGACCTAGCCCTGGATAAGCGAAAGAAAATAGATGGATGGACTTGTCAATCATCCATCGTGTGTTTTTATTGCTGGAAAATACTTATGTATATATTCTCACAGTGAGTTTAGTCAACTCTCCGCAGATTTGACCTGGTGCCATTACCTGCTTATCTTAAACTTATCTTAAACGTTTAACACCATCCTGTGGAACATTCTGGGCAAAGTAATAATATCTCCATGGAGACAAGCGTGTGGCAGGCCCTTGACCAGAAAAGTATACTTCTATAACTTATCACAACCACACCACCTCCTGACAAAAGGGGTCAGTAAAGGATAAAATTGACAAATAGACTGATGCCTGGTGTGGTCCCCTCCAAGTATCATACACTATATTCTCGTACAGCATGTAAAAATTGCATATGTGATCACAATATCCATGATAGAAAAGAATGCTAACTGAAAAAAGCATTAAGTCACCTAACCCAGGAAAACAACACTGTCAGTGAGCCGGTGAATTACATCCTGATGGAAAAAGCCTGGGATGGTGCAATAATAATGGATGTAATAAAAGCAGTCTCATTTGCCCAGATGTGATCCTCTCCTCCTCAATAAAAGTGCATGTGTATTCCCACTGAGCCACCAATGAGTCAAAATGAGTCATATCATCTTATCAATCACCCACTACAGCACTGCCTCCCTCTCACAGAAATATGTGTGGAGCTGGAGTGCAGTCCCACACAGTCAATATTCACAATCTACTGCCATCAAATGTTACCTGTAAAACCCACCCACAACAAAAGAAAATTATTATAACATCAATCCAACGAAGATAACCAAACAGAACAGTGCGGATTTTATCAAAGACTCGTAACAGTACTTGAATGTGTGTATCGACAGACTAAATATTAATAATCTTTCTAAATTCTAGTATTAGAAGCTTGTAATCTTAAGGCACACTACGTAACTTTTCTGGTGGAGGGTCATGCCATCTGCTTGCCTCTGTGGAGATTGCCTGGAATTGAATGTTCCACAGTATGGCATTAAATGTAAGATGTAAATGATTTGTGGAGAGGCAATCCAGCTCCTAGTAAGCATGTTTTTCAAGGTATTTCTTCATAAAACACCCAATAAAGGCTGTCCATCTTGCCTAAATAAAGGCAAGATAAACTGACACATTTAAGCAAATCAATAACATTTCCATGGCCAGAAAAGTTACATACTGCACCATTAATGCACTTTAAGATAGCACTGTTAGAAACCATAACGGCAAAATGGGTTGAATCAATCACGGCAGCTGTTTGGCTTGTCAATCAATGTATAGACCACTGCTTCTATAGATCCTCAGCTGGCAGTGCTCCAGGGAATATGTAAACAAGAAAGCACTCTCTCTCTCTCTCATCACATCACATCACAAACAATTATGCTAAGGATTTTCACTTCCACATTTTGGATTGTCAAAGTTCAACGGGCGCACCAAGCCAAACAACAACGCTAACAATGGTGCATGTGTGGAGACTTACAAGAGTTCCTTTGGCTGCCATCGGTTGCTCCAGGAGAGGTGGACATCCCGGCAAAGGAAGCTCGAGCAGGAGAAAGGGAGGGACAACTGTAGATGAGGATTGGCGATACTACGCTACCGAAGTCCACGATCACCACGGCAGCACCAGACCCCCAGCGCGCATCCTTTGCTCTGCGCACATGCACTCCTCCGTGTGAGTGAGGGATAGGCGGCTCACTGGGGCATGGCTGGGCACATCCAAAGGCGCTGTGCTGCAGAGAGAAGTCTATAAACAGCTTGTCCGTATGTTGCGTGGCTGGTCTCCGCAAGTGCGAGTGTGGAGCCTGTTAAGGATGACAGGAGAGAGAGAGGACAGACAGGAGAGTGGAGCGTACCATCGAGGGAGGGGAGGGGTAGTGTGGGAGAGAGAGGGAGGGAATGGGTGCACATGGTATGAGCAGATTGGCCTAAAGCTATGGCAATACTACATATGCACAGGGTTCTCGTGACTCAGTGTTTGAATATGAAGGGGTGACATTTAAAAAGGAAATGTTGTGTCACGCAGCTTTTCCAAACAGCAGAGTGTCAGGACGAGACAAAGAGAAAACACACAGTATGTTTGAGTGCCTGAGGGAGGGGTATGATAATGGGCTCATTAGCATGATGCTGTGAGGAGCACCACACTACCACCTTGGCCTGTCTCCTCTAGTGTCCTTCAATAACTCCTCCCTTTGTTTCCTTTCCTCAGAGATTCACACTACACAGAACAACTCAAAGTCAGCAGTCTTCTTTCTGTGGGTTCAATGGGTTTACTGACAGCATCTTAAGTCAAAAAAGGAATGCAGATCATATCATTTTTATTTATGCTAAGCTTATGTCAACCAATAGGGAAGTATCAAGCTACAAGTCATAATCAGATAAAAGAGACCAAATAATGATATGAATGATATGGATCAGATGTCGGCTTCCAAGATATCGGTTTACTCAATATTCCACTTTGGTCTACTATAAACTGGTCTAAGAAGGATGATTTACTAACCAGTGTTGGTCCAAAACGTCTCATAATATTAAACCTGTATCAGTATTGGAACAGAAAAACTTGTATCAGTGCATCCCGAATGTAAAGATTATCTCAAGTAAAACGTACCAAATCAGCATGAAACAAAAAAAAGAGAATAAAAGCTCTAAAATTATATAGCTGTAAAACTATATAGAGGCAGGAGTACACAGTATGGTAGTATTGTCCATTCAAGTCTCACCATGCTTCCATTGTAGGGAGTATTATACTGATGTAAGCCAGATAACATGGACTGAGCTGGAGATGTTCTTTATATAGTAGCGCAATTTTTCTATCAACTATGAGGCCATAGACAGGATATAGATGCAGTCAGTTGGTTGCAAGACAGATTCACTCTCACAATTTTAGGCACAGAAAACAGAATTTCCAATTTAGCAACCAACACTTGTTTTTTCCGGGCTATAAGAAAAGTAAATACCATAAAAAAATACCCTAAAAAGAATGTTATGTTTTGTAATTACTCAGGAGACATATTGTGAAACATTAAGTCAAAGCCCCATACATTGGATTTGTGCCAGTGCCTATTAGTACATTTTGTGTTGTGACAAGAGAAGTCATTTCTGATTCCAATTATGGTTATCACAACTGACACAAACAAGACACACGCTTCTGAGTCATAAAAAACACTATTCCTATTACAAAAATGGCCACAGGAAGAGGAAGTTTAAGACATCTGCAGCAGGAATTTCTATAGCACAGTCTGTTGTTAAAAATGGCTAAATGGAAAACCTATTCACATGTAGAACAAAACAAAATAACAATAGGTGTGATTCATTTGAAACCTTAAAACTGCAGTGCAACTTCGACCCTGGGCCTGTCCTCGTGATAAATAGCAGCTCTTTGTGCCTTAGTGGAAACATTATCAGAATAAATAAGATCCAAGTGCAGCAGCAGTACACACAACAGTGATTGGATTTATCTGGACTTATTAGAAGTTCCTAATTTGCTCTGAGCAAGTTTAAGTGTGGCATGGGTGACAAGTTCAGCCAATAGACAATTTCAATCAAAATTAACTCTTGTGAGCTTTAAGCCTTGGGTGTTCTTACTTCATCAAAAACATACTCAGAGTTGTGTTTTGTTTCATTCACACATGCTTTTATTAGACTTTCTATATCTCCAAAGCTTAAAATTCTCTGTTCAATTGTTGTGATGTCATGAAGCAGTAGTTCCAGTAGGTCCAAAGCAAGAGAAATGATCTGACAATTTTGCCGAAACTTAATTTAAAAACAAAAAAAGCTTTTGGACATCAGCCCTCTGAGTGTGCTTTTTTTTTTTTTTTTTTCATTTTTGATTGCTGTCACTTGCATTTGCTCCTCTATAAGAACTTGGTGTGCATTTTCTGTTTCATTTGATGGAGCAGTAGTTTAACAGCTAAGTAACAGCTACTTTTTACCTTTTATTTAGTAGAGATTGGAAATTTCAGGGCTGAAATTATCCAAATGATTCGAATGAAGGTGTATGGAGTTTAAAAACACAGTGGAGCACTTCCTATATTACCACATGATACCACAAGGTGCAACAGAGACTTTTCTGTTTAAGAGAATAACTACTAAATATCCAGGGATTGTGTGTTAAACATGTGTGAATGAAACAAAACACAGCTCCAGGTACGTTTTTGATAAGATAACAACATTACTTCAAGCATTCCTTTGAAATGTGTGCTGTCTAAAAATCATTGTCATCAACAACAAATCAACAAATCATCAAAAAAAAACTCACTATTATCATTATACTGTATGGCATTTAGATTAACTAACTCAAGAATGTAACAGTAATATAGGAAATAGGTCAGAATGAGATCTACAATGGAGAGGTTTTGAGTTGCTGAGACATGAGAGGCATAGTCAATATAACAATGCTATTTTGAAACTTAGAAAATCAATATGTCTGATTGTTCTCAGAAGTAGACTGTCAAGAGACTGAAAAGCATGTATTTGAAAAAAAGAATACTTCATAAAGATTAAAGGCCATATTATGCTTTTTTCTGGTCTATGTTATACTGTTGTCTCCTCACACAGGTTTAACACACAATCCCTGCATATTTAGGTTAATGAAAACACTATGCTCCACCTTGTGATGTCATGTGGTAATACAGGAAGTGCTCCACTGTGTTTTTAAACTCCATACACCTTCACTAGAATCATTTGGATCATTTCAGCCCAGGAATTTTCATTTTCATATAATTTTCATCTTTATTAAACAAAAAGTAAAAGGTAACTGTTAACATCATATTACCACTGCATAACATCACAAGGTAGAACAGAGGATTTTGAGATTTTGAGATATAGACAGATTAATAATAAAGGATTACTCAAACATGTGTGAATGAAATGAAACACGACTCCAGGGATGATTTTGAGGAGGTAATAACATTAAAGTTCACAAAAGTTCGTTTTGTGAAATATACAACTGCTAAATTATGACATGTAAAAAGAAACAAATTTAAATTACTGAGAGAAGACCTCATCCACAGCCAAAAGTAAAGATATGGTCTTTCTATCTTTCCCAGACTGCCCCTATCCCTCTCTCCTTTTCAGCCATACAGCCTTATTGAATGATCACCTAGAAATCAGACCACAACTTTATGAGTTATCTTACCTCTCTAAAAGCAAGGGAAGACGTAATCTTGAATGATGAAATTGTCTCTCGACTACTACTATAATTTATATTACAGCATCTGCTCAGCACAAACATATCAGACTATACTGCTGGTCACTATACACACAGTTTCGCTCACTTGGTGCAATATTGTTTTCAACAGTAAAAAAATAACCCTATACTCAGCTGTGGTTGTGTATGTTACTAAATTTGGTGATGCAGTACCGTTATCATACATGGCTACTGTATCGATATATCAGCAACAATATTTTGTGACCGCACTATAATTTTGTTGCTCATTTATTGAAGGAAACTTGTTTATGCAAGACACTTGACATATTCACTGTTTTGATGATAAAAAATAGATGTATTTCATATTAACAAAGAAATATTGTTGCTAAAATGTATTTGGCTCTTAAAAAGCAGCAAAGTATTATTAAGTATCATGTGTGATATAATAATATGATAATATGTATGTGTATTGTGAGCCACATATCATGTATTATCGACTCGTGAGGGACCCTGTGATTGCCAGCCCTACTCAGCTCTGTACAGTAGTCTGCTACATCTTGAATATTTTTTCCACTCCACTTGAAACATCACACTACACTACCAAAGCTTACCAACAAACAGACAGGCCCCTGCACTAACAAAAGAGCTCTGTTCTGAGAGAGTGGATGGACGGGAATGAGAAAGACACAAAAATACAGTTGCCTTGGAAACTGACATTCTGCAATAAACCTTTATGTAATCTATGCAGAGTCGTGCCAAACACTGCATGCTATTTGTAAACTTTTCAAGTGCAAAAATGTGGACAATTGCTTTCTATTTGGTCACATATTGGAAAAAGACAGGTTGAAGTAGTACTCTCCAGATAGCACTATGATTTATGTCTGTACACTTGCTAACACCTTATCCACTCCAGATTGAATGAATTGATTCGCCTTAATCTACAATTCACTTTCTTTTGTCCTTCAGAGATAGAAAAGTAAACTGCATAGTGGTATGGCATGGCTATAGAAAAATGTTTGCAATGCCAAGATACATCATGACTGTATTTCAGCTGTGTAAACTGGTGGGGAAGACATGCAAAACCCCACTCAGAAATGTACATATATTTCCTTAAAGGGCCCATATTACACTATTTTCTGACGTCATAATGTTGTTTTCACATCAAAAACATGCCTGGAGTTGTGTTGCATTTCATACATGCATGTTTAGCACATAAATCTTGCGTATTTATGCTCAGTTCTTCTCTCTAACAGTAATACAAGAAATGCTCCACTGTGTTTTTAAACTCTATACACATTCACTGGAATAATTCAGATAATTTTAGCTCTGGAATTGTCTTGAATTATTATTATAATTTTTTTATTTCTTAAAGACAACAGAAAAATACAATAATCAACATAAAAACAAGCCCTCCACCCCCCATTGTCCTGAATTTAAGGTAAAACGTAGCTGTTTACAAAAAAAAACAAAAAAACAAACAGTTTCATGACATCACAAGGTGGAGATGTAGACAGACTAATAATAAAAGGTTTCTCAAACAAGCGTGAATGAAACAAAACACTACTCTGGGTACGTTTTTGAAAAGGTAACAACATTATGCCATGGCTTAAAGCTCACAAGAGTCCATTTTGTGTAATATAGGGCCTTTAACTTGTTATTATTGACCATGACTTGAAGAATAATAGCATGTACTACATAGAGCTCTCAAGACTCTTTATGATGGTCTTAAAAGCATACCCTATATTTCATTCATACATACAACAAGCCCATTAATTACAGGTTTTTGCAGCTGGTGTGTGGGTGACATTGGACACTAAAATAGCTTCTAATGGCAGGATATATACATTTTGCATATCACTAATCCAATCTGCAGTACACGACTATTACCGGTCAAAATGCGCGGCTTAATTCATCACCATGGAGCTCTTCATTTGAAAATATGATCATGCAGATTAGCTCGAGCCTTGCCGTTGATGTATGAATGCGTTACACTAGAGGTATCATCTATCTTTGTGTGGGCAAAGTAACTCCAGATCGAAAGTCTTTGCTGTGATCTGATGAAGGCCAACTCACATAAAAGTGGGAAGTGGTTGCTATAGCGACTCTCCACCTCAGGCCCTTCCCTTTATGTTGCCTTTTCCCTATTGGCTCAGACTTCATTCATCACCAGTGTCTTATGCTCGTTCAAAGTATCGTATATATCTTAATGGTATTTGGGGTGAGTATTACCGTGATGTAGGACTTACTGCAAAAGCCAGGCACAGAGGGAGCCAAATAAGGGTGACTTGAAAACTGTAGAAGACAGAATAATGTCGCATAAGTCACAGTAATAACCTTAATAGAAAATTAAATATTATAATAAATGTACAATAGCTGACATTGGTAAGAGAAAAATGTGAGTGCATGTACTGCTAATCCAAATTAGTATTACGTAACACTTTCAATAAAAATGTACATAAGTAAAAATGTACAGAGATTATACTTTCCACTACTTCTCTTCATACATGTGCTACTACTAAAGTTGCTAATACTATAACTAGTCATCTACTGCTACCTACATATGGGATGCAACATATTTTGTATGGGTTTTTTTGTTGTTTTTTTTCCAAAAGATTAGTGCGACTTTGCTTACTTTGCTATTTCTGTTTTTAAATTAGGATTTAGATCATAGAGGACATGTTAAAGGGTCTATTACTCTATATTCTGATCTATGTTAATGTTTTCCTGGAATTGACAATGCATACTGAACAAAAAAGAAAAGGTAGCTGTTGAAACATTTTAGCTTTGGAAATGTAGACAGACTTAATAACAAAGGGTTACTCAAACGTGTGAATGAAACAAAACACAATTCCAAGTATGTTATTGAGGAGGTAACGACATCCTAACATGTCTTAAAGCTCACACGAGTCTTACAAGGTTGGGAAATCAATCTAGCTTAACCGCCCACCTCCTAAGCTAAAGGAAACACATATTAGCATTTACCATGAGCACTGTCAGCGGAGCAGATGGAGCCGTCGCACTCGTCTGTCATTTACAATTCTAAAAGTTGAAGAAAAAAAAAGTGTTGGAGGGAATTACGCAGTCAAGCCCATGATACGCCATATGTTACGTTACACCTACTGCCCTCTGCTGGTCAACGACGAGAAATTACTCTGAGATAACTGCAAGATATGACCAATTTTACTTGCATGACCCTAGAGTATCTCACTGTGAACGAAGCAATCTTCATTACAAGCAAAACAAAAGTCTAATGATGTGATATTTGTGAACGAACCGGCTCTTTTGAATAATTATTTCATTTCATTTTATTGTATTTATTTATTTATTTTATTTATTTACATTTTTAAGCATTTTTACAATGATACTGAACCAACACAAGAATCACAAACGCAAAGTAGGCAAGTGAGAGCTCTGTGCCAAAAATATACTATCTGGTTTCTTAATAACATAATGCCATATGGTAAACATACTCCCACTCTCAGTTTGAACCATTTTAAACAGATTTGAGCCTATAATGAACAGATCCTAAAGATTCAGAGCCAAAAGTCCCATTACTACAAAAGTCCTATATCATAAAATCACACCGCAGTCTATTTTTCTATATCTATAATTTTAATTGCATAGGAGGAGTATGTAATTCATAAAAATATATCTATGCTGCCATATAAAATACTCCTAAAATCAGTTTTTAAGTGTGTTGTTTGTTGGTGGCATTTAACTTTGCTCAGCCCACTCAACACTCCCCACGCTGCCTGCTGCACAGTCCTGCGTCTCTTCATCCATAACTTAAGCTGATTCAGCTCACCCAAATTTACCCATAATACATTTGAATGACCTCTGAATGTACAATGTGGCTGTGTTGAAGGTCCTATATTACTCTTGATAGCTTTAAGCCATGTTATAATGCTGTTATCTCATCAAAAACATACCTGGAGTTGTGTTTTGTTTCATTCACACATCATTTATTATTAATTCGTCTGCATCTCCAAAGCTCAAAATGCTCTGTTCGTTCCACCTTGTGATGTCATGAAGTAGTAGTTTTCAAGTTAATAGCTACAATTTTCCATTTTGTTTAGTAGAGGGTTTTTGTGTTAAAAACATGTGAATGAATCAAAACACAACTTCAGGTATCATATGTTGATGAGGAAACAACATTATAACATCAGAAAATGGCATAATATGGCCCCTTTAATTTGCATCCAAGTTCCTAAACGATTCTATCTGTAAACAAAGCAACATAAAGGTTAAACAAGTTCAGATTTATTCTAGGTAAATCTATGACAGGTCTCCATTAGTTAACCCCTCTGCTCATGCACATGGTTGAACATAGCTTTGTAAAAGTCAGACAATAGTGCACAGATGTGGAGGGAATACCAAACAGGAACTCATTGGCTTTTTCCTGCTTGACATTCAGACTCAGTAAGCCTTGCTCTGTCAAAAGGGGAATCGACAATAAATGGCCCTAACAACTCAGTGCTAATGCATCATTTGTTTTACAGCTAAATCAATAATGAAATAGTTACTAAATGACTTGGTAATAAAAATATGGTACAGAGATATTTGTTCATTTAAATGCATATGGCATGTGGACTGGAAGATCTGAGGTTCATTTAAAACTGAAATAATGGGATCCACATTTAATGCTTTGCAAGAGCATCACTCCCTGACTACTTTCCATTACTGCAAATTGCACTTATTGAATTCAGTTTTTTTTCCCATCCATGTAGAGAGTGCATTAAAGCATTTTAGAGTCTAACAGCAACAAGGGCAAAAATATGACTTCACATCATGACAGATTGTTCCAGAAAAGGATAACACCAGTGTCACATGGACCAGCACACAGTAGAACAACTGTGAGTATTTTATCTCTGAACTGTCACAGTTTAAGAAGCCAAAACCATTACTTAATTTAATGTAGAAATAATTATATTGTAGAACCAAAAAATGAAATCACAATGCTTTATGGAGCAATTATAGTTGCATCCTAAAGAAACAAAAGAGAATACACCTTGTTTATTTAAATAGGCCACTGTTGCCATCTGGTGGTTGTATGTGTAGGTGTAAAATACTCAGTTCATTACAGGGAAATAAAATAACAAAGAGTCTTGCTGTGTTTTAGTAAGATTATTAGTGTCTTTAGTGAGTAAAAAAATACTTATGCCTCTTCATATTGTTGTTGTTGTTGTCCGTGGTGATACCCAAAACATATCATTTTTTATTATCGGGAGGTAACTGAATACATGTACTGAGAACAGATATTTTGAATAGAAATTATGAGTAACTGTATTAAGGTACAGTTACACGTTCATTCAGAATACAGTTACTTAAGGGAAGTTGATTATGTAACTTAAGCTTCAAACTGCACATAGTCACTCAGAAAATATGAAATTCTACTCTTGCGGTGAGTGCAGGTGCGACCTTGTATTAAAATATGTTACAAAATAGATTTTAATGCAGGTATTGAGTATTGTGTAACTAAATACATTTTCAAAGTATTCTTCCCATCACTGAACACAGTGAACGTAATGATAAAGAATTTGAGCTTCAGTCCCAGATGAGGGCAGTATAGCTTCAGAAAAGCTATTCACACGTTTTCATTCCAGCTATTTCCCTTATTACATTAAAGTCCATCTTTCAGAATAAAAGACAAGCATCTTGTATCTGAAATAATGGAAAAAAAATTTTGATTGACAGCACTAGCTACTTAAGTACATTTTACTAATATGATCTCCAAGATATGTTATTTTTCAGTTTAGACTGTAAAACACAGATACACAGGTGATCATAATCTACAAAAAAATCTACAATAAAATAAAAGATGTTCATTTTTGTCATGTTTTGTTATTAAATCATGCAAATAACATATTCATTATGGAAAGCAACACACACCATTAATCTTGTGTATGATGTTGTAGAGAGCAAATGTGTCAAGTGCAATATTGTATTAATATATTGCTGAGAACTACTGTATATTATATAATCTTCATAGTAAATTCTGCATGTCCCAAATTAAACTTTCACATCCAACTTGTTCAGTTTGCTCAGAGCTCGTAAATAAAGCATGATACAGCCTCTGTCCAATGGGCTGTGTGAATCCTGATAAGAAAACTCAGAGCAGAGGAGGTCTGTTTGTGTGTGAACCAGAAACAGGCTCCTGACTCTGATCCACTGTGAAGTTTAGCCCACATCTGCCACAGAGAGAACTGTGTGCTGTACTCTAAGTGTACAAACAACCTGTCTCTCTATCTATCCGTCCATGCAGTCATTTGAAGTTCAAATGTGCATATGTAACTTTTCCAGTAGAGAGTCAGCCACCTATTGTCTTCTTTGAGATGTTATTGTTACCTGAGACATTTCACAGTATGGAATTATCTATCTCCATGCAGACAAACACATCATGCCACCAGATTAAATTATTGGTCATATCTGTGGAGAGGCAACCCCGATCACAGTAGCAAGTAACAAGATATTTTTGAGCAATAAATCACTGTAATTGAAAAATGCAAGGCTGACACACAGAAAAATAAACATAAAGAGGACAGACATAGAACATAACATAGAGACCATTGTTTCCCAAAGACTGGGTTTCGACAGGTGGGTCGCAAGAGATTTTTTTTGTTGGGGTCACCTTGTCACGGTTTGCATGTAGGTCTGCAATATATACTTCTGACACTGATATGTGTGCTGCGCTCTCCTCCTGCACCCCGGACTGGAACACACTACAAAAAGGCAGACAGGCCCTTCTATCTCATTAGAAATGTTGAAATGTTAAGACATGTTTTGTATAATTTCTAATCTTTTTGTAATTATTTTATTGACTATTTTTTTCTCATATTGTTGGTTCAGTTGAATGTTGAAAAGAAAAAGAAACGGGTTACATTTAATCTCCAAATAGGCGACTTATGGATCCCTTTTATTGCTGGTTCAATTCTTATTGTTCAGACAGACACACTCACTCAGTCAACATTAATGTTCAATAATGGTCAAACTCACCTTTATTTTGTGATTTACGAATAATGTCTATTGACTTGGATCGTGAAGGTTTGTGATTTTTGAAATATGGGTCTCCAGAAAAAAAATTTGGGAAATAGTGATGTAGACACATGCTAATACCAGACTAATACATATAAAAACACTATCTCCATCCTGTCTCTAAACACTATCAGTGCTGTAGCCGTCAGTGTGGATCTCATGGACCATATTTATCCAATTCATCGCTAATTGTTCTGGAATTAGCTCGGTTTCCACTCTCTCATTTGCAGCACAACAATGGTGGCCCATGTGGGACTCTGTTTTATACAATGAGAGGAGATTGATGTGGGGCTGATGCAGATTTGAAGTGTTCAGAGATTTGATATCACGCAGGCCTGTGGGAAGTAGAGCTGGCAGCTGTTCTGTGGATCTGAGCCAGTCTGGAGCAGGGCCAGGGCATCAGGAGCACAGCCACAACACATCAGAGAGTCCAGGTTTAGACAATAACATTGATCTGGGCTATTTTGGATTAGGTCTGAATTAGAAGTGTACAGATTTATACTAGAATCAGGGATATTTTAGATAGGCAACAAATAGCAAGATGAAACACTCCCCCTTTCCCTTTGCTTCCTGTCCTAAATCACTCCCCTTTCAGAGTTGCAAGGCAAGTTTATTTGTATAGCACAATTAATAAAGTAATACAAAGTGCTTTACAGAATAAGAAATACATTAAAATCACAACAAAAACAAATCAAAACATAAATAATCGTCATAAAATTAAAAAGAGAGAGAGACATTAATTATATGAATTAGAGAGAAGAGAGCAGAATGAAAACCTTTCAGTCATATGCACAGCTAAACAGAACCACTTGAGCCTGAATTTAAACAGTGTCAAAGTAGAGGCCTGTCTCACATGTACAGGACAACTGTTCCAGGTTTTAGCTGTATGACTCTGAAACGTTGACTCCCCATGTTTCGTTCTAACTCTGGGCACCAGCAGGAGGCCAGTCCCTGAGCTCCTCAGAGTGCGAGATGGTTCATATGGCACTAAAATGTCACAGTTGTACTTAGGTGCTTGGCCATGGAGAGACTTGTACACAAGCAGTGCCCCTTTAAAGTCTATTCTCTGAGCCACAGGAAGCCAGTGCAGAGACCTGAGCACAGGTCATATGTGCTCATACTTCCTAGTTCAAGTCAGGACCTGAGCTGCAGCATTTTGGATGTTCTGCAATGTCTCACAGCCCGTTTGGAGAGGTCAGTGAGCAGACCATTACAGTAGTCTAACCACTGGAGACAAAAGCATGGATAAGTCTCTCCAAGTCTGGTTTAGAGTGTAAACCTTAGATTTTTACTATGTTTTAGATGGTAAAAGACTGCAGATGTAATTGATTTGATGTGACTGTTAAAGTTCAAGTCTGAGTCCATTATTACCCCTAGATTTCTTGCCTGATTTGAAGGTTTTAGAGAGAGTCTGAAAGTGACTGCTGACACTGTCTCTTTGTTTCTGCGGGCTATAGCAACACAATCAGCCTGCATCCCTATAATGACACCACTAATCAGATTTGTAAAGTTGTTGAGTACAGTTTTCTATCATATTTTTGTATATTTTTTAGAATTGTCATGTGGGAATATGGAAGACAGTAAGGAGGATTTGAATAGGGCCCAGGAGTGATTGCTAGATTACTCAAACATGCAAGGATGAAGCAAAAATATGCTCCTTCCCCCACATTTTGGCCTAAAATAGTATCATATTTATTTACCCGGTTATGATGGTGTAAACTAGAAACGCATTACATCAAAAAATAAAACTCTTAAGCTTTGTCCAAATGTCTTACAATGGTCCAAACATTTAGAAATAAACTTTTACCTCCAAAGATTAAAACAGCTCTACCATGCTCCATGGCGTCCCTAACTATTCATATAATCAATTAAACTATCCTGCAAATTAACATTCCACTTTCCAAATCCAGCTCCATAGCATTATCGGCTAGACTTCCTCTTGTTTTTTACACTACTTTCACTTCTGCTGCTCTAATTCCCCCACTGCCTTGGCTCTCATGAAGAGTCTTTGTGTGTCTGTCCCGGGGCGAGGTGAAAGCACTGGCCCTGTTCTGTTCATACACAGACGTCTGTAGTCATCTTTTCCATTTGCCCATCAGCCAACACTCTACAGCGCTCTTATCCTGCCCTGATAGTGGAGGCTCAGATCTGCGACTTGGGCAGAGGCAGGAGACAGTGAATGGACATAACATGGCGATACGACAGCTTGAGGGATATAATGTGATTTTGACACCCATAGCCCAGAGTTAGAGAATTACACTAGTTTTCTGGAAAATAACCCATGACTCCCAGTATACATCCAAGCAGTAGAGGCACATAACTTAAAGCTACACTGTGCAACATTTCTGGTTGAGGGTACACTACCTTGTCTCTATGGAAATGTTACTGCTTGCCTTGAGTACTCCACAGTGTATCATTATACTTCTAAAATTCATTAATCCTTTGGTTACTCAACCACAGTACTGCCTTTATTCATACATCTTTAACTTTTATACCCAAAGGTCAGGGATCCTAAATACTTAAATTTACCAAGAGACTTAAATTTACCAAAATGTACACATGTCTGAGACTCAGGGCTGTGAGGACGTGCCCTTGAATGAACTGATAAAACGTGACAGGGCTGTGGGCTGAACGTTGACCTGATACCTAGCACTACACTGCCATAGACACACACAGACTGAGCTCAGAGGCAGAGAGAGGAGCATCGCCAAAGTCTGTGCAGTTCACTCAACGTGTGCTGAAAATGAAGTGCAAAAAAAAGTAATCCAGACATAAAATGCACTTCTACCTCCAACAGAATTTAATGTGACCCAGGACTCGCTTTGACACAGCGGTAGAGATATATCGGCCAGTCAATCTATCGAGGCAATATTTTTACTTTTTAGCATACTCTCCAGCTCAAGCCGATATTTTGTTTTGATAAATCTGCTGCCGAAAAAACACACACAAAGAGGAAGTTGCACAAAATATGATGACACAGCTTTCTTATAAAAAGGCTTGGGGGAAGTTTGTAGTAAATTTAAATTGCATAATTTTGAGGAAAATAATCAAAACTCTGCCCAAAAATATCTGCAGCTCTTATCAGTCATCAATTGCAGTATTGGTATGAGCAAGAAAAAAACCCGAAACATATTGGTCGATCTCTACGGAGGTCTCTAAACAAATGAAAGACAAAAGAAATAGAAATTAGAACAACAGGGTTAGGGTTAAGTCCATAGTCATAGTAGTCCAAATAATATGTTGTCAACATGCTGAGCTCCCACAAATTTACTTTGATTTGAAAAATTAAATTCATTTTACGGTTTATTATTTCAAATAAAAACACAAAATGTCACAACTTCAAATAAAACCATCAACAAACAGCTCGAGGATTTAGAAAGGATTTAGGTAATCACATGCATAAGAAAATAATGCAGCAAAAAGACTACACAGATGCACTTTATTAATTAATTTGCTGTTAGTTAATATTGTAAATTATTACAGCCCACATTATGACCATAAATAAGTAATCACAGAGAGCAGTTGAACACAAGTGAATCTAATATTAAACCTTTCATTCCATACTAGCCTGAGTACATGCTTATTAGCTGCACTGCTGTTCCACTAAAGCTCCGCCAGTACAGAGGTTATGTAGGTCACATGTTTATAATTAGACGACAGAGGCCCATGCATGAAGACACATTCACAGCTCACTCCATTTACCAGGATTAATATTTATAAGCGCTCTGTATTTAGAGCATAGATTTTGTTACATAAATCATACCAATAACAGGGAATTACTGGTCACTTACTGAGTAAAATAAACATGGATAAGGATGTAAGAAGTAAGATGTTTCCCAGTATTTTCACATCTTCAAAAGAATCAGATTTTTTGGGATGAAAGATGAACAATGCAATACTTAAATTAATACAAACTCTACATAACCACTCCAAAAATATAGGCAACTATTACTGTAATACCAGCACAATTACAACAGGGAGGCAGTAAAAGTACTTTTTTCAAATATTGTGATAATTAAAAAAATAATATAATGATTTACATACAATAATGAAATTTATCAGGCCAGATCAGATAACAATATTGCCAATACCTGTAGTGCTGCAAAGAATAATAGGAATAATTATGACTAGTTGACTGTTAAAATAATCTGAAATATTTTGATAATTAACTGAACCATATACTCAAAAACAGATATTCGTAACTACAGGGCTGGGGCCCAAATAAGGGCAACAAGCTACTCCTCGAGGGCTCCACAGTCAGTAGAATATAATGCATTTAATATGGCATTGGGTCCCGGGTTACACTGAAAAAGTCGGCTCTGAGATCGAAAAGGTTAAGAATCCCTGTTCTGAAGCACATGACAAAAGAGCCTTTACATGTTATTGAATCTAAATGTAAAAAACAAAAAAACTAATATCAGATTTCCATCAATAATACACTTTGTACATATTTTCTTCTTAGACCTGCAATCACTGACTGGCCAACTACTAAAATAATCCTTATTTGCAGCCCTAATTGCAACTTTTTCAAACATCACTAACATGTTTTTTTTCTTTTTCACACATGATAACATCCTTTTCTTGCTGATTCAGACTCTAAGGAGCAGGTCTTATCTCCCAGGTGTGCAGTGCAGCCTAAAAAGTCCCCTGTTCTTTTCACGGCGCCCAGAATGAAGGAGCTGTCAGAGCAGGAGCTGGGGCAGTGTCAGCTAAGCATTATACATACACACTGCACTGAGAATCACACAGCGCAGCCACATCCATCCACATAATGTCTGTCAACCTCCTTGTGGCTCCCTGTCTCTCTACTCCACACATTCAAATCCTGCTCTTGCCTGATAATTGGATGGATTTATTAAAGTTTTCCAACAAAATCTTTCAAGAACTACAGATAAATTTAACCATGAAGTAAGACTATGCTGACTTGAGAAAATGCATATGACAGTTTTCGTGAAGAGAAATCTACATTAGATAGAGCATATTTTATCTCTAAGACAAGCCCAGAGGCAATGAGAATATAGTGCTCGCATATGTATCTTAAATGTCACAAAGTCAACTGAGGAAGTTTGTCTCAGCTCTCTCTCCTCCTGTGTTTTAAACGCTCCTCGCCTGTCACTCACAACTTCAATCAGACTAATCATTTCCACAGTTAATTAGCTCTGTCCCCCGCAGATCTGCACTGACAGGCTCTGAATCCAAATGTGAGCTGTGCTACACCTGTGCCAGATGGAGATGTACACAGCTGTTTGGGAGGAATTATTTTTAAAGTTGCACTATGTATCTTTTCTTGGAGAGGAGACGCCACTTGCTTGTCTCTGTTGAGATGTTTTTGCTTTGATTGGAATCTTCCACAGTATGGCATTAAACAAAAATATCTCCCACTTTTATGTGAAAATAATATTATGGATATATATTGTTGCATAGAGCAAACTCTAAAATGGTAACAATTCCCTTGTTTTCCATACTTAAATATTCAGATGAATTATTAATTTGAGGAAATCTCTGAAGCAAAAATGAAACCATATCAAGGCTTTGATTTCTGCCGTAAGTCAATAATTGGATTTTGACAATCGTGCTTTAGCCTTTTATTTTCAGAGCTTATGAAAAATTTATAGGACAGAAAATGGCAGTGGGTCGATAGTAAGTTAACTTTTGGCTCAACCCTCGCAACAAATCTAAAAACAGATTATAGTTGCTCGTGGAACATAGTGAATGTCCATCAAAGTGCTGTGCTGTGACACCAATACCCAACATAAAGTTCACTTCATATTACAGAAAGTTTTGAGCAAATACTGCACTGCAACAAAGGCTTTTTCTGTAGCCCTTCTGGACGTGGGGTTTTCTCCTGGGGCAGTGTTCGTAATAATGTGCTCTGAACTGTTCACTGAGGCGAGAGAATGGCACAGTGGGGCAGATGTGGACGTGTTCAAACAGTCCTCTGCTGCTGCTCCATGGATGTCCAAGCAGGCGTTTATATGTGTAGGCACGTATATGCAAGTACCTACATATCTAATCTAAAGACATGCTATAGAGTTTACTCAAGGGGAAGTTTGTGTGGCTATTAATATGTACAGTCATATATTGTCATATATTGTTCACCTTGTTCTTGCTCATGCTGTGATACAAACAGGAAGCAGTTGCTGGACTGGACTAAAATCTCTGTACTAGTATGTTGTTGTTGTTGTGGTGATGGTGGTGATATATTTTGACTAGTGGTACAATAATATTTTAGATGGTGTACTTTTAGGCATCACTGGTCTTGTCCAAATGCAATCTGCTTTTCAGATTAAATTAAAATGAAAATAAAGTTACTTAGAAAAACATTTGCTTTTACGAATAACACATTAGAATATGCCTTGGCTCTGTGGTATTTGACCAACAAAACAGCTCTGTAAGAATAGTTTTGTTCAGTTTATAGACCAAAATGGGATACGACTGAACTGATATCTTGAAACCAATTTCTGATCCACCTGATTTTAATATTGGCGGCAATATCCAATACCAACATCATATCGGTGAATCCCTAGACTAAACCACTATTCAGCATAAAGACCAGAAACAGAAGAAGAACAAATATAATATATTTTTACTTTGAAATACAGTAAGTCAATATAGGGCATGAGAATCACTAATTACAGTTCCTAATGAGGCTCTAAGATGAAAGGGGAAATGGCGCTTTCATTTCAGTGACTTGGGGCTCAAAGAATAATCTGAGACTGCAGGGAAAGTCTATGCATGTTTCACCAACAACTTTGCACCTCCTCAGTGCTGTTTCTCTTAAAAGAATCAGACCTCGACAGCCCAATCAAAGTCTTAAACAGTTACTATGAATATCTCATAAAAGGTCAGACCTTCTGCTTATATGTGTTGATATATTTGTTTATGAACACCATGGAGGAGTGAGCTATCAACATGTTCTTTGTCCTTCACTGAAAAACAATATGCACACTCCACACCAATGCACACAATACAGAGTCCACAAACCCCTATATATCATCATGAGGAAGCAGAGTCTCCCCTTCGCCATTGAGAGCAGCAGACTCTGTGAAACTATATGTAGGGCACTCACGGAGGAAATGTAAATATAGAAAGAATAAAATATCATGTAAGAGAGATGTGAGATAATATGCTGTTTGTGGGTAAGACCTTCCCTCTGGCAGCTCAACCTAAAGTCTGATAATGTCAAATCAAAATCCGGAGGTGTTACTATCTGGCTCTGCTCCTTTCAAACACCATCATGTCCTGTGGTAGATAGTCCTCACTTCATTGCATAACTCTCTCAACTCTGTCCAGAAGAATTTACAAACACTATTATAGGCCTAAATGGCTCTTCATAGCTTTGGGAGAGAAATAACAAACACCCTTGGCTGGTATCATGCTACTGTACAGAATAGTTAACCAAAAGAAAGTCATTACAATACTCTCTTAACCCATCCCTGAAGTTGTGTTTTATTTCATTCACACATATTTGAGTAATCTTTTATTGTTAATGTGTCTACATCTCCAAATCTCACCTTGTTCCACCATGTGAGGTCATGAAGCGTTTTCAAGTTAACACCTTTTACCTTTAGTTCAGGAAAGATGAGCAATTCCAGGGCTGAAATCATGCAAATGATTCTAGTGAAGGTGTGTGGAGTTTAAAAACCCAGTGGAGCTCTTCCTGTATTACCACATGACATCACAATGGCTGTTTCCAGTTTAAGAAAAGAACACAGCCTAAATATGCAGGATTTCTGTGTTAAACATGTGTGACTGGGACCAGAAAATACTGTAATATAAGTCATTTAAGAAAAATATACTAAAGAATACTAATAGGTAAAACAGTAAGATCTCCATGAGGACACGCAGGTCTTTCCACCAAAAAGTTACATCTATCTGTGTATTATGAGCACACTACTGATGCTGTTCACTTTTGTTTTGTTTTTGTTTGTTTACTTTTTTCAACCAGATAAAAATCAATCAATGTGTACCATAAGACAACAGATACAACAGGACTTCTGTTTATTTATTTTGTGTTAGCTCGTACTTCCAAGCAGGCACTTTCCAGTCAACCCAGGTATGTTGTAATGATAATGGGCATAGTGAGAGATGTGTCAAGATAAAAGTTGGAAAACTTGGGAATCTAAGTTTAATCTGACTTGTACATATAAATAGTAAACAAAACAAAATATTCAGCTAACTCAGTCACTCACTAACAGCTCCTTTCTGCTCTTGTCTCATATGAATATTTATAATCTAAATAAAATGAATAGTCAACTAATACAAAGTTTGGTCAGTTATCCAGTAAAGAGTGGAGATGGTGTGTTTCTATCAGGTTTTAATTTGTCAGCATAGTAGATTATTATATTATACATTTACTCTATTTTGATTTGTCACCATTTGTTAGATAAAGCTTTTCATTCTAATTGTGTATACATGTAATTCTTACATGTCATAACAGGTTACAAAAGTCCTTTAAACTAACACATTAAAATAAGCATATTTTTCTATAAAATCATTTATTATGTGCTTGTCATATTACATTGGATAGGCCGTTTCTCCCCCACATGGATTTGGTCATGTAGAAAAGATTTGTGAGATCAAGAAAGGCGGAAAAACAAACATTATCATAAACTGTGCTGCAACTCAGGCAGTTCTGAGAATTGCATGTCTAATTAGTTAGCTCCACTCGCTGCCTTTGTTTCCACATCAGCACACAGCGGTTTTCCACAGCTATCATGCTAAACCAATCATACTGATTATTCACCAAAATCTAGGCCATGTCTAATCAGCACAGCCCACTATGATTGCATCATTATTGAACCATGTGGAGATATCCATCTCTCTGTCAAAGGCGCATTAGTCCATCAGTGTTCGGGACAGCCACAGTCCTGCTGCCAGCTCCCGGCTCCTCTCTGTCAGTTTCCACTCAGCCTGATAACGTAACTCCTGCTCCTCCTCTCCGCGATCTATGAGCTCCACTGTCAAACACATGTCTCTCTCCAGGATCATTGAAGCTAACAGCACATTTGACACCTGTCTGTCTCGAGGTAACCTTGGGGAGGAGCGGGATACCCCCCAGCGGGACAGAGGACCTCTTTTAACCTCTCTGCTCTTTGCTTCCTCTTCCTCCTTTTTTACCAATGTCACATTGATGTCCTCTGATGAAGTGGATATAGTAGAAGAGCTCTGATTGGCTGAATCCAAACTGTCACTTGAGAATGACTTCTGTGATTGGTCACAGTCCTTTTGATAGGCCAGCCTTCGGTTAATTCTGTCTAGTCGGTTGATAGACAAACATTGAGGCCACCTGATGGATAGACACCTGGTGACCGCAAGCCACAGATCCTGAGGCCTGAACAGCCCTGATCGCTGAGGCAGTGTCTCACATCCCTCCTGACCCTGTGGGCAGCTCTGAAATGCAGGCTGCAGCTCGGGGACTGGAGCTCTGCTGGAGCTCTGCGGTGTTTGGGTTTGGATTCCTCTCCGTGGTGCTTGAGTTTGGACTCCTGTCTGTGACTGGGCTTGGACTCCTCCCTGTGACTGGTCTTGGGTTTGGACTCCTCTCTGTGACTGGGTTTGTGGGTCCTCTTCAAAACTGAAAGAGCAGTTAAAGCCCTGGCTCCTCTTCATCCGTCTCACTGACAACTCGTCAGAGCTGGACCACGTTTCCTCGGCAGATGAACTTGATCCATGTTGTGATGAGTCCTTCGGGTCCTCTTCATCTGGTCGCAGCTTCTCTTCTGAGACAGTGGAACTGCTTGCCCTTTGGCCTTTGTTCATACTTCTAAAAGCATTGTAATAATCATAGCATCATAAACATACCTAAATGCTACCAGACTAACTCCCTGTGTGCTTGGCCCTTCCATAGTGTGTGCTCCGAGTGGCACAGCGCTGCAGTGTTGGGCAGTGATGGCGCTGTGATGTCATGCAAACATGCTCACATAAACAAATGCTGCGTGGCGATGTGTTCACGCTCCAGTCGAGTCAGCGGTGACTTGCCTCAAAGGGAAGTGATGTCACAACGCATGATGTCATAGCTCGCCGGAGTCTGCCCTGTGTTTGTGTAATAGCTCAGATGGGCAGATGCCCTACCCCCAAATTTGGCCTAGATGTGCAGTAGAGGAGCCTTAATGCGTGCAAATGTCTTCTTTTACTATTATATTATATTATATTAATGTGCTTTTGAAATCAAAGGTTCTGTACTAAAATATCTTTAAATAAGCTATGAATTCCCCAAGACCTTAGTTGCCATCATCAAAATGGCATAATGGCTGCTTTTTGGAATCAAAACTATTCTATTGATTATCACAAAATAGTTGTACATCCTAAATACCGTACATTTGTACAACTCTGTTTGTGTTCAGAGTTCAGAGTTTCTCCACTGTACCTGATGTACATGATGTCCGTTCAGTATATGTGTCACAGTCACTCTGTCTCATGCTCCGCTGGCCTTCCCACTCTCACGTCAACAGTCCATGTTCAGTCACTCAGTGCTCTCCCAGGATGCCATTTATGGACATCCAGCTGCACAGAGGAACATGACTTTTAGTTTGTTCTTTGTTACATCACCTCAGACCAAAAGGACACAGGCTCAGTAGGCTGCAGAACACACAGAGTACAGTCAGTGAACAGTAGTTGAATATACACCACATACACAAGGGATCACAGCAGCTCTAAATATGTCTCTGGACATATTTTCCATTCAATTTATAGAGAATTCACTTTTTAAACTTCAACATTTTGTCCTTACAGTATTTTAATGAACACTAGTAGGTAATCATAATTTCCCTCAGTAGTTGATAACACCTCTGCTGGTGTTGTATATTACTGTGGGTCATGTCATACCTTACTGACTGATGTAGTGAGAACTGAGGATGAGCATAAACCGTAGCCAGGTGCACAAGCCATAACTGTAAAATGTCCCCTGGCAGATGAATACTTGGCTGGGCTTTATGCCTCTCTTGCTCTTGTGTGTGGGTGAAGATGTCTGCACTAGAGCCCGCAAGATCAGGCATCCTGCAGAACCCTACAACAGTACTGAATAATGCAAAGAGTTATTTCTATGCAGTGGGACAGACTCTCTTCTCCTATAGATGTCTGAAAGGGCTGAGTATTCGGAGTAAGTCACCTATGGTTATAAAATTAATTTACCCAACTGACAGTATTTAACAAAGATACTACCAGGGCACAATACAGGGCTTCTATACTTTGTTATCTCTGTGCTCTTCCCTCATTCCCTCTGGCCCGTTATAAGCGAGCACCCATAAATAATTGGTATGTGAATGAACTACACATTTTCGGCATAAAACTAGATTGATTCATGAACAAATTACTAAAATTATGAACCTATACAAACTACTAGATCTATTGTAGTTAACACTATCTCTACTACATATTTTCAATGCAAAGAGACACTATAGATACACTCTATAGAGAAACTGACATAAAATATTAATAATAAGAGTTGGAAAGGCGGCAGAGCAGAGTTCCTTTTGTCTATTTTGGAAAGAATCTACATATATTATTCACAACAGCGAGCCAGAGAACTGTACAGGAGCCATTAACTCACCGGGACTGAGCAGAAAACTCGATAAAACGTTTTGTTCAGCGGGAGCAGGTGAGTTCAACAGCAGTTTGTGACATGTGCGTTATACTGCCAGACGAGGGCGCACTGATCTACACTGTAAAGCATGCCGGGAACGCTGCACATAATAGGACTTGTGATCGCGTTTCCCATTGGCCAGCACAAAGTGGGCGGGCACGATGCTGGATTCTCATTGATATAGCCTCTACAGCTGGTGGCTTCGGACTAAAAGCTTGCCACACGGAGTGAGAGAAAGGTCTGAGAAAGTGACGGAGGATTCATGTAGGGGCTATTAGAGGAGGACAGAGGACAGGTTCGATCGTTTTGAAGAGTGGCACACCAAAGAAATAGACAGGCCAAAATGCTCTGCCACGTTACTCGTCCGGATTCAGTAGTGATGGAAGTGGAAGTTGATGCGAAGGCGAACGGAGAAGATTGTCTGAACAAGGTAAGACACAACGCGCTGCTTTACATTTGTTATTTTGTTGCAGCTTTAGCGGAACAGAGAAATTTAGTCGGAAGTAATCGCAGAATTAGTTATGTGTTATATGTTACGACTAGTCTTCTTATTTATTATTTATTTTTTTGTTGTTGTTTTAAGTTGGGCTATTTTGCATAAGCATAACACAATTTAAAGTTCTGCAATATGGAGGCCAATCTACCCCTGTTCCATCATCAACTAGGCTGTAAAGCTGTATTTCAGTTTTCATGTAGACTAACCCGTTTTTTACGAGGAGACAAAATGTCCCATGCCCAAGTGCGCGCTTCTACATCTTAATTGGCTTATTCACTAAAAATGAATTTACATGTAAGTGTTGCAAATAGCAGACCTTTTCTCGTGATGTGACATAGTTTTTATTCTCTGGGGAATTGCTGGTAATGGTTCTTTTTCTACCTGCACGGCTTAGTCATGGGCATATGCTCTCATAGGTTACTCCAGTTCATTCTTGTTGCTGCTTCTAAAGTGTGGGGGGAAAACGTGCACACGCGCTAAGCAGTACTGAAACTTCCTCTCTTTCTGATCAGTTGCCAAGAGTTGTTTTCATCCAACTGTAAATCCACTTTGTATGCATGGCTTATTTCCAAACTTGCCCGGGGTATGAATGGGTTTTTCATCCCTATCATGCCGCCGGAGATTCCCGTAGCAGACGTTCAGCAGCAGCCCTTACGTAATAGGTCCCGAGCCGGCTGCTGTGGAGGGGGCGTGGGAGAGCTGAACCCCTTTACCCCCTTCACGGAGGCTCAAGGTCCGCTTCCAGTGGGAGATTATTGACGGGGCTCTATCAGCATGTGAACGAGACTAGAGGGATTCCAAGGGTACAAAGTGCTTTAGACTGTACTGAACCTCAGCTATAAATGATCTGTGCTTGCAGCCACTAGGTCAATGCCAACTACCTGCTTCAAGTTATATAACATCTTCATCAGTTGGCTACTCTGAAGAAAAATGTAAGAACAAATTAAAACGAGAATTAAATGACTAGATCCTGATCTCGTGGTTAATTGCACAGCCTTAAATAAATCATTTAGAAAAGACTAATTAAATATGTGATCGAAACTGTGTTAAAGTGTATTGAGATGGGGGACCATACACACACACACATAGCCCTAAAGCAACATGTATTATCAATAGACAAAGCGATCCCCATTACATTC
Organism: Boleophthalmus pectinirostris; assembly: GCF_026225935.1. NCBI lineage: Eukaryota > Metazoa > Chordata > Actinopteri > Gobiiformes > Gobiidae > Boleophthalmus > Boleophthalmus pectinirostris. Next base: position 20,091,531 of record NW_026571175.1, on the reverse strand, counting down.
ATCATTGTTGCATCAAACTCTTCTGTCCTTTTGTCCAGGTTTGCAGAAAGTTGGGCATAATTGAAGCGGACTATTTCGGGCTGCAGTTCACAGGCAGCAAGGGCGAGAATCTGTGGCTTAATCTGAGAAATCGCATCTGTCAGCAAATGGACAATGTGACACCGTGTCGACTCCGGCTCCGAGTCAAGTTTTTTGTAGAACCCCATCTCATCCTCCAGGAGCAAACAAGGTAGGTTTACCATTCACCCCAGTGCCCTGCTACACATGGGACACAATCAAAGTCCATATCCTCACTCAACAGCAGCACAAACCATACTACTACCTACTGCAAGCCTGTCACGATAACAAATTTTGAAGTGTGACATATGGTTGAAGTAAATATAGATGATATTCTAATTGTACAGTTTTGTTAAATAATATGAACTGCAATAAATAACAGAATGCCACTCATAAGTAGTTAGTTTGCATGTATAATGACTCATAAAAGTTCATAATTCAACCTGCTACAGCTCATATCTCTGTCATAGAACAGAAAAATTTCCCACTAGAACTAAGAAAAAGTCCCTACGATAAATAAATAAATAAATACTGACCTTCTAACATGATTGCTCCAGTCAACATATATTGAACAATAGGTCAATATAGTAATCATCATGACAGGCCTACCTACTGCCAGAGAAAAATACAGACGTTTTTGTGGGATGTGGAACGCAGCAGAAAGCATGTGTTTGAGAACAACAAAGCCATAGTTTGCCAGGGCCTAATCTCATCACTTTGTTCCTGGTTGAGCAGATATGCCCTTTAGTAACCTCGACAGTGGCTTCTTCCGGGGTTACTATAGGTCGGTCTAGAAAGAAACACCAAGCAGGAAATGTGATCTAGCTGCTGTGAGCCTATGCGCGCTTTGTGGCTCTCCCTAGGGACTTGAGTGCCACATCCAGGCCCTCTGTCACTGCCCCATTCAGCTCTAAATAACTTCTGTTGTGCTTTTTGTTTCAACTGTGAGACATTTTCACTTGACAGAAAAGATGCAGACAGCCTGTTTTTGCATGTTGAATCACACATATGCTGTTTTCCATATAGTTTTCATTTGTGTACATTACTGTGCAAAAGTCTTACAAGTTAGGTAATGATCAAAGTAAAGGATATCAATGGACTGAAACTCACTGGGCTGCCAAAAAACTGTGTCGTTCAGTTTTAAATGCATGTCTAAAATGTAAACAAAAAAAATAGATTCTCTAAAGAGTTGGACCAATTATTGTTATTTTACAATACATTTTTGTGTTGTACAATCTTTGTGTGCAGTAGGAGCTACATTTTATCTTGCGCCTCCTGATTATAAAGTGGAGATGTGAGTATGTATTTTCCCATCAACCTCTTGTCTATTAATAGCATTCTCCATCTTCACTTGTGGAATATGATTATTTTATATAATGCACTCACATCAGATGATACAATGTGTCCAGAAACTGTAGAGAGAAATACAAAAAAGTATTTTCCTTCTTCTTTCAATTCCTTTTAAATTGGCCCAAATGGTCTGATGGATATTTAGTTGAGATAAGATATCTTTTTAATTAACTGATGTTTCTTACACTTGAGTCACTGGCCCATATTTTACCACCAGTGTGAAAGAAAAGTGAAAGGTTGTGGGGGTGTCTTGGAGGAGGGCACTAGACTGCATGACCTCCCTGAGATTAGCAGGAGCTATCAACAGATGGCAGGCAGCAGGCCTGTGCTGGAAGGGCGGGGGTCACTGGGATGTTAAAATAAAGTTAAAATGAAGGTGAGATAAGGATGTAACATGATAGAGAAGGGTAAACCAGGAGGCTTTTAAAAACTAGTTGAAACAACATCAAGTAAACAAAGTGTTTAGATCATTTTCTCTCACTTAGGACTGAAGACATTCTGTATGGTGCACATTATTTGTTTATAAATTGTTCATTGAATTCTTGACTTGAAGTTTTCATTTACTAGTGCTGTAATGAGGACCAAACAGGCAGAGGGTCCCCTTTCTCTCACTGCACGAGCTGTTACCTTTGACCTAGTTTAGGGACCACTGCCACAGAGGGGCTTATTCACGCTCACACTAGCACTCGCTCTTGTTTTGTTCAGTTATGTCTTTGCACTGGGAAGATTTACATTTTCTCAGATCAGATTCATCAAATGTTTTCCATCCCACAAGGACTCTGCTCCTAAATCTTCATACTCATCTCCACCCACTTGTTCCCGGCGTATTTTATTCACGTGTATCACGTTCTCATTGTATCGAACCCATATGTTTGACTTGGCAACTGGTGCAAGTTGGAACAAATCTTGCAGCAGAATATGGAACGCGCAGAGCAGTGGGTGGGCCTATACATGAATTACATAACACCACCACTGGACTCGAAGCTCAGAGCGACTTACGTAAGGAGTGCCACGTAAACCCCGGGTCACCATTTGTTCACACATACATGGAGATTATTCAGTACATTGTGTCTGCTTTATAAACCCAGCCCAGCACTGACTTTTACTTTTGTTTTGTAAAACAAGTTCGCCAGGCTGATTAAAACATCCAATTTGCATTCGTTAGCACGCTTGTCATGTTCTTATTTGGTCTTTTCCGTTTTCATAGAAAAACACGGGGGAAGTATCACCCAGCGGCCCCAACAACAGCCTGTTATCTGCACCATTAGGCCCATTTGCTCTGTTAAATATGTGAATGTTTCCCTTCATTAGTTTCACTGTTTAACATTCTCATCAGGACAGAGCTGTACACTCCCAGGGCACCGCTATCAGCCAGGCTTCATCAGGGGTCCCTCTCATTAACCCTTTGAGGCACAACTCTTTATTCTCCCATTTCAAATTCCAAATGCCTTCACTCCTCAAGAACAGCCTCTTTTATATTCTCTTAATCCTTGTGTTAAACCATCTCTGGTCTCTGTGAATCCTCATTATTTCATAAAATGTCATGATGGCTTCATTCAGATTGGTGAGCTTTACAGAAGAGACCCACCGAACAGGCAGACCAGTGTTGGGTTGAGATACTTAAAGCTCTCAGTTCTCATCAGTGCTTAATTACTGTCCTGACAGTCACTCTCTTGCCTCTGTCTTGTACAATTACAGGGAGACTAACTCCTGCTGGTTTTAAGGAGTCGAGACAAATCGTCTTTTTTAGTGGATGTGTTGAGAGTGTCTGGGCTCTGCTGCACAATAGTGACTTGTCTAGTTTAGTGGTGGACATCTATTACTAATGGACCTGTGTGCAGGACAGATTGACATGTCTGGAAACAAATCTGTCATTCCTATTTTGACAGATTGAATTAGTTTTATCTTTAAACAAGCTGCTCTCCTCTATGTTTAACTTAAATTTTGCCATCCAATTTCCATGTACTCAAATCCAACAAATTCTAGACCACCTACAAATCCCCACATCAGGCAAATCTATGCTCATTGTTCTTTGAGCATTTTGCTAATGCATAATAAGGTTGCTATTTTGATTTTTGCTTAAATTGCAGTTTTATGACTCCGTACAGAACACAACACCACAAAACCAGGCACTTTGCATACAATTGCTGCTTTGTTTCATCAGTGCACAAAGCTGAGTCGCAAGCAACCGCCTATTTTTTTAACACCATAGCATCTTTCCTTGCACTAAGTTTAAGATTATAAAAGTTGCATGTAGTAGTCCTGTATATTCCATCATGCATACCCTTAAGAAAATACTGTGGGGGTTACTATAGTGCATTGACTGAGAGTAACCTCCCACCACTGCTTCTAGCAAGAGTTATTTGACTAGCTTACAAACCGCATTGTTCAGAGCGGAGGCCAAACTCCTCTGCTGATTGGCCAGAGCAAGCAACAGTCTCCAGGACGAGGCATTGAATTTCAGTTTGCAAGGGACTTTTTGTTCCTTTTAGCAGTGGCCTAGTTGACAACTTCTCTCTTACTGTGGTATTTTTTTTTCCTTTCAGAGACTGTCACAATACATTTTTATAGGTGGGTGGAAGCGTTTAGTGGAGTTGATGACTTTATTGTTACCTGCAGTAACTTATTATTGTATACTGTGTCATTAAAGCGTTTATGGAAAATTGACTAAGAACGGATAGAAACTGTTAGAAATGTTATAATCTTTCTTCTGTTTTGGGTCTTTCTTATTGTTCTTTGTTACAGGGGAAACTTAAATGTATTGGGGAGAGGGGAAAAAAAGTCAAATTTCAAAGTTTAGTGCCTCCATCAGTAATGGTCTATTTTTAGACTTTTCTCCGAGTCCAAGCTTGCTTTAATTTAATTACTTCAACCAGATTGACATTCCTGGACCTCTGCAGCTGACCCTTCTCTGGCTCTCTCCTCTTTGTTCTACGCCTGAATGCCTGATATAAACAGTGTATATTATGACGACCTCTTCAGTCTTTATTGGTTAGTAAATGTGTGAAGGACGAGGAGAGATGAGTTGTAAACAGAGGAAAATGGGCCAAGACGCTTTAGTTGTGGCTGATACTCCTGGATTGCAGCATGTGACTCACATGTGGGTTAGGAAAACAGAGACTAGAGACCTTGAAGGGCACTTATGAAAATGTGTGTGGGTATAATTTATGTCTTAAACACAGTTCTTAATGGTTTAGTTTGCCTTTTTATTTTTTGCAATAAATATTTTGTCAGTATTGGGACATTGATATTGAGATATAGATATAGATATGTGTATATGTGTATATATGTATGTATATATATATATATATAATATATGTTGTGTGTGTATATATATATATATGTATATATGTGTGTGTGTGTGTATATATGTGTCTCAGTTGAGGATTTTGATTCAAATTCATTTTTTTACACCTTGACCTCTGCACTGTATGGCCTTCTCAACATATTCCTGACTTTTTTTTTTTTACTAAACCGATGCTGACAGCTGAGGGGGAGCAGCTGTCTAGTAAAGCTTTATCAGTGGTCTGGTTTAAACAGTTGCTTTTGTGAGAGGCAACTGTATTCGTCATTTCACATCTCTGCTTCACCAACCAATGAACTCTAGTAACCCCTGTCAGCGCTAACCTGTTCCACTGCACATTCTAATAGGTGTTTTCTTTCACAAACAGAGGCTGAAGTTACGCCTTAAGTCTATCTAATGACAACAGCCCAGACACTGTTGGCTATGTTTTTTTTTACTATGTACGAGTCAGACATCATTATAAGAATTAAAGTAAAACCTGATTCAATAATTAAATTTAAAAATGACAAAATAAAGGTGGTCTTTTAGTAAGATCTTATTTCAAGAATTTCCCTAATGCTTTATACTAATTATAAAATAGGTTTTGTTTTTACAGCCACAAGTTTGTGTGCCTTGTGCTAGTCCTAAGCTTGGAGAAAATGGACTGTGTGTGTGTGGGAAATCCTAATGAAATCCTAGAAAGCTCATTTGCGGTTTCAACTCCAGTCTAAAACTTGAATGGAATTGACAGAAAGGTTTATAAATGTGGCAAGACTTAATAAAATTTCTGTTAATTGGTAAACTGGAGTAACCTCTCGTGCCCTACAGTAACCCTGTTCAGTTGCCCTGTAGTTACCTTGCATTTGAGTCAGCCCCATTGTTTGCGTCAGGCAGGTATCTAACAGCACGGCTGCATCACATGACTCCTGCTGAGCCTGACACAATGGAGCGGCCTGTGTGTGCGTGCTGGCTCATCGGAGGGAACGGGGATGTTAACACCATATCAAAGCGCTGTTTGTTATGCCTGGGGCCAGTCAGTTGTTATGGTCCAGAGTTTTGTTGGGGTGGAGATCGTGTGCCTCACAGCTGCACATTTCTGCTTCTGTTGATCATTTTTGGAGGTGTTTTGAGTGTGCGTTTGGACAGTTGCTCTTCATTTACAGTATGATGTATGTGCATGCACCAGGTGTGGCCCACTCCGAAAAGAATCTGATGCTCAAATCTATGAGGACCATCACGTCATCTGTGACTGGCTCTCCTGTCTCCTGTTCTCCCATAGGACATCGCATCAAGAAGCAGTGCAATATTGTGTATGGTGGAAAATCTTCAATCAGTGGAAGAATTAGAAATGGGAAAAAGATGTTAAATCGAGGAGCAAATGCTACAAATTCCCACTGAAAAGAAAAAAAAATAGCTAGAAACGGTGGTGCTTTTGCCCCCACACACAAAACTAGTACAGAATCATTGCTCTTCATCCACTCCAGAATTGACAGTTTGTCCTCATCAGAGGTAATGTCCAATTAAACTGACATCACATCTAAAAAGTAGGTTTCTCTTTCAGTGACGCTTCAAATGAAACCGTTGCCTCTTGGGAGTTCTTTGTTAAAAGGAAATAACAAGCCAAGATTCAGTCTGCCTTTCAGTCTGGCACATCAGGGTGCGGCAAGCCAAAATATTCACTGTAAAAATCCAAGCTGGAACCTTTTGGGCTGTACCAAAAACACAGTGTGAAATCCTATCTGACTGTTGTTTTGGTTGGAGGAAAAACAGGCTGAAAACATGGGACAGTAGAAAGCTGCTGAACAGGTTTAAAACTACAGTAACAAGTAGCTCTTCAATCTTGTTAGGTTAGTGGGCCAGAGGTCATCCCACTGAAGGATCTGCAGGGGTTACTACAGTTCATCTGGGTTTGGGATGAAAAAGGATGGAGGTTATTTACCCTGTTTGTCAGCTTCTACTAAAAAAAAGTCCTCTCATCTGTGGGAAGAACAAAGAAAAGGACATTTATGGTTTATTTGTGTTGGTTGTAAATATGTTTTATTTATTCACTCAGATGTCTTGTATTTTGTATTATGTATTTTGGCTTAGAAAAAAACACTGGCTTGTAAAATGATTGGATTCATTTGTATTGTGTGTCTGATGTAACCTAAGTCGATGGGGAAGTTGCACTTAAACTTAATTTCACTTGTACTTATCTTAAAATAGAGAAAAAGAAGTGATTTTTACTGCCTTCAAAATGTGGTGGTGTTGTTGTTTTTTCACCAGTCTGTTACATTGGACCTTTTTTAGTGCATTGTGCTCTGGTTGTGTGACACTGTCTATAATGGCTTACTTGTCTTCACAATTCCTGTTGTTTCAGCATCTTCCTGACCAGCTGTCTCCTCTGTCCACAGGCATCTCTTCTTCATGCACGTGAAGGAGGACCTCCACAATGGTCACCTGAGAATGGGCTCTGACCAGGCAGTGGAGCTGAGTGCACTGCTTGCTCAGGCTGAGTTTGGGGATTACAACCAGAACACGGCGCAGTACTGGTACTCGGAGCTGTGTGGGGAGGAGCCCAGCCAGGATACTATGGACAGGTACAGTCGAAGCCATAATTGTACTGCTACACTAGGGTTGGGCAAATTCACTCTAATTTTTTGATCGAAACCATGCCAGAATATTTTCTCCAACAGTATAAACTCTGCTCCAAACCACATGCTTCTTCAGACAGAGGACTCGCTGTAGACTACCCTAATTAAAAAGAATGTAGTTGGTGATTGGAATAAAGCCCTATACTACATTAATTTAGGCCAGTAGATTGTTTGTATTGCAGGTACATTACACTTGTACAGTTTTTACATCATCAAATAAAAGATTAACTAATTGTAACACTAGTATTACTCTTAATGGCACTACTTAACAGCGTGTCTATCAGCCGCTGTACTTTGGGTAAACCTTATGTAATGGTCCTATTATTACATTATCAGAACGACCCGCTGACCTGTTTTACGTCAGCCCTGTTCTCCCAGGAGTCATTAGTTGACTCTATAAAGATGGACTGATAAGTAAATAAAAGCTGTTCTGAAGAAACAAGGCAAGGATGAAGACGGACTTCCATTATGGGATGTACTTGTGTCAAAACGAATACAGAGGAAACTGTAAACACGTGCCTTCTATTCAGATAATTATCAGTGTAAACAAATGTGCAATCCTAATGAGTGCAGTATTTAAACAGAGAAGCCATTATTGGACCACAGTCAGCCACAGTCTCGACTCCACCTTTACAAGCTGGGAACTGGTCCAAGATTTACAGATTTCATTCTTAACTTGTTTTTGTTTCGTAATATGCACATTGTACAACACCAGTGGAGTTCATGTATTCCCACCAAGCCTGTTCAGTGACAACAACAATATTCACTTCAAGGCACCAAAACACAATGCTATTTTACTGTATTTCCGATTTTTTTTCTAGAATGTAAAATGGCCTAACCTAGAGTAAAGTAACCTAGAATGTAACGTGACTCTCCCCTTTGTGTGTGTGCAGTATTGTGAGCAGACACAAAGGCCTGGAGGGGCTGAGCCAGGCGTCAGTGGAGTACCAGGCGCTGCAGCTCATCTCCTCTCTAGAGCACTATGGTGTGGAGTGGCACTGGGCTCGGGACGCCAATGGGCAGAGAATGGCCATAGGGGTCGGGCCTGAGGGAATTGCCATCTGCAAAGAGGACTTCACCTTAGAGAACAGGTACTGCACTGGAGTTACTGCATGTGCAAATGTTTGAGAGAAGAAGATAAAAGAGCTTTTACTGTTAAAAAAAAACAAACAAACAAATAAACATAATTTAAAGGTAGCTTTTCTGGTAGAGGGTCCATGCTGCTCAACTCCAGGTAGATCTTGCTACTGCTTTAGCTGGAATGTTCCATAGTATGACAACTTGTCACTCTCCATGGAGACAAGCAGGTGACCCCACCAGGCTAAGTTAGTTATAGCTCAGAACATAGCACTTGATGTTTACCAAAGAAAAACTATTTTTACAATCCTGGCTCAAAACAGTTATTTAGGTAATTTTTTACACGATATTGTACATTCAATAAATGATCTATCAAGGTTTCATGTATAACTAAAATGTAACTCTCCTTTCCTAGAATAAGCTACCCCCTCATCCAGATTGCCACACAGTCGGGGAAAAGTGTTTATCTGACAGTTACCAAGGATACCAGTGACAGCATGGTGCTCCTGTTCAAACTGATCAGCAATAGAGCGGCCAGCGGACTGTACAGGGCCATCACAGAGACACATGCCTTTTACAGGTGAGGCCAGGGCTCCAGTAACCACGTATCTGCTGTAATCATTGACTAGTGTGTCCTGAATAAGAGCATATTTACAGTGACAGTAAATGATTACTTCACTGAATGCTTTATAAAGTAGGTTAGCATGGAAAAAAAAAACAGTTTATAACAAGTTCTGCTATTTTACCACACAAAAGACGGGGAACAAAACATGCCTGTAACCTGAGTGCACTGAAAAATACAGTGACATGCTTTAGTTTGGACAATTCAAAAGGCTGAGCTATGAAATTGCTTCACTGACAATGCAGCGAAGTACAAAAGATAGGCTGGCCTTTTGTTTTAAGTCTGACAGTTTGCAGCTTTTTGTATGTTGAGTTTTATTTCTTGTTTTTAAAAGTATCTTTATGGTTTTCTTTTGCAGGTGTGACACAGTAACCAATGCTGTCATGATGCAGTACAGCAGAGATTTTAAGGGACATCTTGCTTCACTTTTCCTCAATGAAAACATCAACCTTGGCAAGAAATATGTTTTTGACATTCGCCGCACTGCCAAGGAAGTGTACGACCATGCCCGGCGGACACTGTATAACTCGGGTGTGGTGGACTTGGTGTCCCGTAACAACAGTGGGGAGCGCTCCTCGCCCTCGCGATCTCCGAGCCGGGACCACCAGCTGGAGGAGGGACTGGACTGCGGCAGCTGCCAGCAGAGCCGCGAGCTCCAGGAGAGGCTACAGAAGCTCCGGGAGGCCCTGCTCTGCATGCTCTGCTGTGAGGAGGAGATTGACGCCGCATTCTGCCCCTGTGGACATATGGTGTGCTGCCAGACGTGTGCCAGCCAGCTCCAGGTGAGCAACTGAGATCATCTAAAGAAACTTGACCAAATCTATGCATTTATGAGTACATGAGCAACTGCCTTTATAAATCAACCTTGGTGATCAAAACTGCAGATGTTTTGTGCTTCTCATCAGCTCTCTACAGCACCCAGAGCTGTGCTGAAACTCTGCTGGCCTCACTGGCCTCTCTTAATCAGCTAAATGAGCTTCATCTTTGAACAGATGGTGCAAGTGTTATTAAGGGATTATGGCAGCCAGCAGATCCTGCCCCATTACTGAAAAAAACGTGACTTGGCTAATAGTCACTAATGAAGTAGTGATAAAAGTTTGGAGAAACATTTTGATTTAGACTTTTCCTCTGACCTTCACTCATAATGCCAGTGATTACTAATATCTGCTGTGTCAGTCAGGACCAAGAGGCCAAGTGACCCAAGAACAGTCCAGTACTGTTTCAGTACTTTTCTGCTCAGATATATTAGTTGTTGTAGCATGGTGTGTCTAATGATTAAAATGCCCATTCTCTGTCCACAGTTATGTCCTGTGTGCCGGTCAGATGTGGAGCACGTGCAGCATGTGTACCTGCCCACATGCACAAGTCTGCTCAGCCTCACTCTGACGGACAACCACCAACACCGCAACAACATCCCAGCTCCAATCTGTAGAGACATGGCTTCTCCTCACAGCTGCCCTGACTATGAGCACAAGATCTTCCACATGTGAAGAGCTCCCCTCATGTCACTGTGGCTCTTAAAGACTGTGGACTATTGCAGTTAACAACTCAACCACTCCACCTGCTCCTGTGTGCTTGTCTGTTCACGATGTTGTCAAATTCACAATTTTTTAAAACACTTCCCTGCTGCAGTTAGATTTGAAATTAGTTTCTTATATTTTGTTAAGTTATTGTATCAGTTGACCTGATCAGTTTTGTTTTTGCTCTATATCAGGCCCATGGCCACACAACTCCTATATTTTATACTGTACATATCCTTTATCACTTTTAATGCTGCCATTTTAAAGCTCGTCACAACTGCATTTTACCATGTGTCTAGTGATGCTTTTTATATTTAATTTCTTATGTGTTATCTTGTTCCGCATTTCCATGCCAATGAGGGGGTATTCAAAGGGAGCAGCTCTGCCTGTGTGGTGCACTGCATACAAATGACACTCACTGAAATATGGTCCAGGGCTGTGACCCAGAGGTCTCAAAGGGTCTTTGTACCGATATAACTGTGACCATAAAGCCAAACCAGTATGTGGCTCACACTCCACTTCAAATCAAAGACTACTGTCTGGATCTTACCAACAGAAGAGTTTAGAAATAAGTGACCATGATTGTTGTAAAATGGGTCTTGGTCGTGCAGTGGCTGTCTTCTTTGTCAACCTCCAGTTATTCCTCTCTGGGGTGTACTCGTGAATTGTTTGGATAATTGAAAGGGTACTAGGAGATCTATCTGTGCAATACTGCTTTTGAAAAGCTTTTCATTTTGTTTTATTTAATTTCAAAAACTATTTAAAAAAAACAACATTGTCACTTTACCAAGAAAGTTTTCCCTGTGTCTGTAGGAGTTTGCCTTAATGTAGCAGAAATGCCGTGTCTATCCTAAACTTCTGCAGACTTTGTGTGAAAAGGAAAACTCTCTTGCTGACTCAGTCACTGCAGGGGAACGTTGATTATTTTTTATCACATTGTACAAGTAGCAATTTGTTTCTATTTTCTGAAGCAAAAGCCACTATTCTCTGTCAATGCGTGTAACTCTTAGAAATAAATTCTTTTGTATTTTAACAAAGGAGAAAGTATTAATAAAGCTGTTTTCTTTTTTTAAATTCTAACTTGTGTTTTTATGTTCCACTGTTACTCTGCACATGCACTTAAAGGTAAAAAAAAATTAAGAAAACACTGTGCAAAAACAACTGTAACTTTAGTCATTTGTTCTTTCAAACTAATGGAGTTTGAAGCTGCTCTCCAGGTGGACTGCTCTGAGAAAGGTCAAGATGTAGTTTGTCATGGTGAGGTCATGTGTCTACTGATGGGGACTGACAGGCTCCACTGGCCTGTGATTAGAAAGGCTAAAACAAGCGTTATTGATCAGACTCTACTATCTCCAGCCCCAGTTGTTTTGAAGTTGACCATGCAAAACACCACCTGGACTCAGACAATACAGTTAAAGTTAAACATTAAACTAAAAAAGTTTTATAGTGGGACAAAGGTCAGCCACGAAGTGGGGCATTGCAAGTTTTAAGAGATAAATTACTGCTCATTTTATGTGTACCACTGCTGTTGAGACACATTTACAAGAAAACTATGCAGGTTATAATCATAATCTTGATCTACTTCAACACACAAATATATTGTTTAATGTGCCAATAAAGATAAGCTCCAAATATCAAATACAAGAAAACACTGGAAAAAAGACATTATATTGGAGTTAATGGAAAAGAAAACCTAAACTTTCGTATTGTTTTTGAACTGAAATGTGATTCAGTGAATGAAATGGAAAGTCACTTAAGACAGCCAGGCCTACTGTAGAATGTGTCATGGTATTAGGAGTTCAAAAGTTGAGTATACTCGAGCAGAAACATTTAATTCTTTTATCTAACTCTTTAATTAACCTTTATAATTCATGAGCAATGAGTGAAAACAAAAATCAAATCAATCTGAATGTTGGTCTGCCATTGGACTAGTTTTAATACATGTGTGTTTTGTGACATTTCTTTTCGAGTAAACAAATTGTACCTGTATAGTAGCCAAGATATTGCCAGTTTTTCCACTGAATTGCCTTTGGATTCATCTCAGTCACATGTTTTGAGCTAATGTTGCATTCTTCACACCCCTCCCTTAAACATCTGCTGCATGTATGACTAATTTTGAAATGCTTTTTTAATGCCACTTTAGATCATAGATTCTTCAAAGATCATTTAATGAAAACTGAAAACTGTTCCTGGCTTTCAGTTTCCTGTTAGAGAACGCTTTTCACTATCCATAGAAAATTTGTAATTTTTCATCACTCAAACCTATGGAAATGAACCACAATACTGCAGTCAATTTATTTATTTTAATTAATCATGGACTGGATTTATTTCATAAGTAGATTATTTTATTTTTATTTTTTTGGAAGTTTGTAGCCTTGTTATTTTGACAACTGATGTCAGGGAAACAGGACGGAGCACCCCCAAAACTTCAGCTCTTATGGTTTTAACAGCAGTGGTGGGACATAATGAAGTAAATGTAATAGAGTACAGTGCTTAAGAATACATTTTAGGTCTCTGTACTTAACATAAGTTTTAAAATGGATACTTTTTACTTTTACTATTACAGGACAGAAAAGTACTTTTTATTATAATTTGAGATCAGCAGAAAAGGCTGAGGGCTTTTTTTTTTTTTTTTTTTTTTAACACATGTAGTGTGTTTGGGTAAAAAAAAACTATACAAATAAAAGCTGCTAATTCCATTCCATTGTTTCTGTTGAAATTCAGCACAAAGCCTTATTAGAGACTGCAGATGGAAAATAGCTGTTTAGCTATAATCTCAACATGTTTTTATGAGCTTAATGTCTGTACATTGTCCCTTCAAATAAAGACTAAACTATTAACATGGCTACATTTGAAGCTTTATTAGACCTCAAAATCTGCGCAAAATACTTTTGCATTTTACTATTAAGTACATTTTCAAACAGGTACCTTAATTCTTTTACTTAAGTTGATTGTTTTATGTGATGTTTATGTTTGGTCCAGTATCTGTATTTTTACTTAAGTAACAAAATTAAGTACTTCTTCCACCACTGATTAACAGTCTGCAGTGATCCAAAGTACCAGTGGTCAGAAAATGTGAGCAGGTAATCTGCATATAAATAAACAGGTAATGCTACATCTGCTCATTGTACTCAAGTCCACTGAACTGCATTCGACCTATTTCCCTGAAGAAGTAGCTTGTTTAAGGCATTTCACACTTATCAGCACCCTCTTACTGAAAAGTATGTCACTAGATGAGCACTTTCTGAAGCACGCTCTGATCTTGCAGAGGCTTAAAGTAGGTCTAAATCCCTGATGTAAGAGACTCCCCAGTTTTCATCACCTGTCACAAAGAAAAACAAGTAGAATTTGTAAGAAGCGTTGTTTTAAGTCATGCCAAGGACCAAACATCAAAGACTGGAACCAGTTTCACCCTGCCCATACCATGCTGTGTACATCTGCTGGTTTATATGACAGAAGGATGTTTTCTCCTTGGGTAAATGTTAGTGGCATCTTTGCAGGCCAATTTGTGCCCCAGCTGCATACCAGGCTTTTCTTTGCTTTGTCCCAGGAAGTTTTAGATCAGAGTAAACAGTCTATCTAAACTAGGCTATTTGGGTTGTGTCATGGACAGCACCTAAACTCATGGCTGCTGGCTCTTGTCTGGCAAACTTTATCAACAAGAGCCACAGGCATTTCTTCCCTTTAATGATAGGACTTTCAAGTGTGTGCCAGTTTTTGTGTCTTGTGTGTAGGCCCAGTAATTACAGAGATATTAACCATAAACCAGTACACGCAATGTGAAATGTGATAGGCCCTACTTAAACTGTTAAATCCACCATACAATTCTGACCTGTCCTACAGCTCAATTTTATAAATGTATTCTTTCTCGAATGTTGTGATGTAATATGGCTAAACTCTAATGTAGGTTTTAAAGGACTTGGCCTAGAGTGGAAGTTTCTGGAGAGTTACTGATATGAAGTACGGCGTATTCTCCCACCGTATGCCCGTGCTCCCCGTTTATCTAAGCTTGGGACTTGACTGACAATAAAATGCTTGTGGCTCTAGTTGATGTGATAAGTGAATAAAGTTTGCCAGACAGGACCAGCAGCCGTGTGTATGTGTGTGTGTGGTGTGTGTGTGTGTGTGTGTGTGCGTGTGTGTATGTATGTATGTATGTATATGTGTGTGTGTATATCTCAGACTGAGACCGAGTTATCAATCTGAAAAGAGTGAAATAATGGGCCTACAAGGAAAAAGGAAAAAAACACAAAAAAAAAAAAAACAAAAAAAAACAAAACAAAAAAAAAACAAAAAAAAAAAAAAAAAAAACGAAAAACTGAAAAAAAAAAACAAAAAAAAAAAAACGTCACATTGACCTTTCACCTACTTAGAGCTACATCTGTAGCATGCAGGCTAACACCTGAGCACAGCTGGCTGTGTGCGTCTGTCTCTCTCTTATCTTGAATGGTTTATAACTGCACCAGGTCAGCGGCTTGTTATCTGTTCACACAGAGTGACCAGAGCTGGAGAGCAGTAGGTGACCCGCTTTAACTTTGCATGTCATTTCAAAGATTGTTATTATTTTTACAGACCTTATAATCTATCTTCGTGTATTCAAATTCAAGATGCCACTGATGATGCTTGCTCGGGTTTTAAAGAGCTCTAATGGTTTTACAGTAATGATCAAAGTTTGTTCATCAAAAGGAGCAAGTAGTTGCCAGGAAACAGCTCTCGCGCGCGCCTTTGAGTCGCCTGTGGTCTCTTTGTCTGTGCTGACATCTACTGACTAAATATTGTAATGCATCGCAAAAGTCAACCTCCTGAGAAATAGCTTTCCATGCAACTATTTTGTTATTAGGCTATTATTAGGCGTATTTGTTTTTTATTAAAAAGTCTTTGCATTTGGGTCCCCAAGTCTCAAGTCAATAAGACTGAGTTGCAGAATAGGTCTATTTTCTCTATATATGATATAGGTACTATTTTTAGCCCTTACACGTGTTGCTTGAGTGCTGTTTGCTCAGAGCAGTCCTCTCTCTTTCTCGTTAGTCAGCCTATAATTGATCCACTTGATGGACCTTGCAGACCATGCAGACCTGTCTCATGTGATGTGTGTTCCAGCCGTAATGCCCCGAGTGGACAGCAGGTGTGCTCTTTCACACTGCAGCACACACTGCAGCAGTGACAGCCTGGCGGCTCTGCCAGCCTGGACACTGCTGCTGCTGCCACTCTGCTCTAGGAGAGAGGAGAGGGGGGAGAGAGGAGTCCAGGCCCAAATACAGTCATGGGGGCCGGGGCGAGGCAGGGCCCCCCTTTGGTATAAATACGCTGGCCGTCTGGAGGTTCGGGTTTGGTGGTTGTGGTTTGGGACCACTGACCACTGCTGCTGCTGCTGTGCTCAGAAGACTCTCCTCTGCATCTTCTTCATCCTGGTCTTCATCCTTCTTCTGGAGCGCAGACATGCCTCGTGTGGACGCGGACCTCAAACTGGACTTCAAAGATGTGCTGTTCAGACCCAAGAGGAGCAGCCTCAAAAGTCGCTCAGAGGTCAGAGCTAAAGTACTTTGTTTAATACTGCTGATTCACCACTGCAGCCCAAAGGACACTGAGGCACTCAGTCTCCTTTGAAGAGGGACGTGACTGGAATAACAGACACACACACAGATGCTGTGTAGGTGAGAGAAGAGGCAGAACTGAACACCTTAACACATAGAAGATTATGCAACAAGCTTCTCTTCATTAGTTAGAATTCTTTCATAGATGTAGGTGGTGGAAAATACTGTAATGGTGGCATGACCTTCATGACAGGTGACATGACTTGGCCAAAAGGTTTTCATCACAAGCTGACAAATGCCACTAGCACAGACAGTGGATGCTTATTTATGGTTTTGTATGTTAATGTCAGGACCACCTAAAGTCTCATTATAATTTATTTATTGCTCTTACTCTTTGTAAACATGCTCTCCCTGGATCAAGGACAACGGTGACAGGCCCAGATATCAGAGCTGAGTGGAGCTGGTGGCAGTTTGGAGAGCAACATGAGACAACATGGGAGCGTTCTCAGAAACCTGTTTAAAAATAGAGCAGTGTGGTACAGTGGGGCAGTGCACATTCCACAGACAACAGATATCTACACAATGTTATATTCATTTAAAATCACAGATAAGAGTTCAATGGAAAGAACACACTGATGTAATCACACACTTACTCAATGAGGTAAACAACATACCAACAAGAGTAGTCGTCTAGACTGGTTATTTTAGGATGAACGTGTACAGTATTTGGTATAAAATATTTTTAATCCAGGAGAGTTTGTAGAAGATAAGTGATTCTTATTATATCAATTATGTAATAATTATACTATTTATCATATTAATTTTTAGAATTTAAATACTGCAAATCTTAATATAATAAAAAAAATTAATAATTAATATCAAATGTTATACTATACTTACATTAACTTGTGCAAATGTGTATTTCTGCTCAGTCAGAAGAGGAAGTTAGTATTGATTTAGTTTATGGAGACATTGGAAGTGCATGACTGGACTCCTTCCCAGTCACTTAACTACTTAATAAAGCCACCCTCAAACTCATCTCAAACTCATAGGGGCAGTACTGTACAGCAAATTTTAGCAAAACAACCAGGCAACAAAACTAATGCTAAATCTACCTTTTGGATGGTTTTGTAAATGAATCTGTATTTCATGTTTATAATGATGTAAAAGATAAACATGAGCTGATATTATATATGCTAATTAACTATTAATGTATCACAATTTTATTCCCCGTATTGAACCATCA
Organism: Boleophthalmus pectinirostris; assembly: GCF_026225935.1. Lineage (NCBI taxonomy): Eukaryota > Metazoa > Chordata > Actinopteri > Gobiiformes > Gobiidae > Boleophthalmus > Boleophthalmus pectinirostris. Next base: position 20,074,209 of record NW_026571175.1, on the reverse strand, counting down.
CGATTTTCAATTCAGTTTTATTTTGTCTTATTGGCTTCCAATTTATTCAACTTCATTGCCATTTTACAAAAAAAAAAAAAAAAAAAAATCTTCCTATAAAGTCTGAACTCTGCTCCAAACCACACACTTTTACTGACAGAGGATTGGCTGCAGGCCTCTATCAAAAAAGACCAAACCTATCATTGACAATTAGAAATAACATAATATTGATTTAAAATGGGATTCATTAAACAGCCCTTATAATCAACACAAATAAATTATACTTTTTTTACTTCATCTCCAGGTGGACCTCACAAGGACCTACACATTCCGTAACTCCAAACAGACATACACTGGAATCCCCATCATCGCTGCCAATATGGACACCACCGGGACCTTTGAGATGGCACAGGTTCTCAGCAAAGTGAGTCCAAAATAACTTACCAATAACAGGATGGACTATTTTTGTTTACTGATTAAGGAGGCCATCAGTTATAATGTATTGCTGTTATCTCTGATCTTCCTGTCTGTCTCTCCTGTTTCCAGCACACACTCTTCACAGCTATTCATAAACACTACTCGGTAGAAGACTGGAAAAACTTTGCTGAAAAAAATCCTGAATGTATTGAGGTAAATGTTTTGTGATTAAAGGGCCCTTATTGTCTCATCTATGTTATAATATTGTTTCCTCATCACAAACATACCTGGAGATTTGTTTAGTTTCAATCATGTTTAACACACAAATCCTTCATATTTAGGTTGAGTTCTTCTTTCAAATAGCAAACTGTTCCACATTGTGATGCCATTAAACTCCATACACCTTCACTAGAATCATTTGGATACTTTCAACCCTGGAATTGCCAATCTCTACTGAACAAAAGGTAAAAAGTCACCGTTAACTTGAAAACTACTACTACATGACATCACAAGTTGGAACAGAGCATATTGAGCTTTGGAGATATAGACAGGCTAATAACAAAGGATTACTCAAACATTTGAATGGAAAAAACACAACTTCAGGTACGTTTTTGAACATTTTAACACAACTTAAAGGTCAATTTTGCTTATACTAGATCAAAATTGTCTCATACTATTTTACTAAATTATTTTTAACCATACATTAATTTTCCTTAGCATGTGGCAGCCAGCTCTGGGAGTGGAAAAGCAGACTTAGAAAAGCTCTGTGCCATTCTAGAAGCTATTCCTGCCCTCAAATACATCTGTCTGGACGTGGCCAATGGCTACTCTGAGTACTTTGTAGAGTTTGTGAGAACCGTCAGAGAGAAGTTCCCTAAACACACCATCATGGTAAGAGACAATGGTACATTCTTGTTCTTGTGCACTATACTTTATATGAGGTATGATTGTTTTAGTGTGTTTTCAGGCTGGTAACGTGGTGACAGGAGAAATGGTGGAGGAGCTGATCCTAACTGGGGCGGACATAATCAAAGTAGGAATTGGACCAGGTATGTATTCATGAAAGTAGAACTGAAGTTACATATCATTAAACTATGGCAACTAGGTCATTTTTCTGGAGAAGGGTCCACCACCAGCTTGGCTCCATAGATTTTAATGCTTTGCATGTAATGTTCCACAAGCCATCAGGACAAGTTACAGGTCAGATCTGTGGAGAAGTGACCTTGCTCATCGGTACTATAATGGATACGGTATTGTGGAACATGCCAGGCAAACCAATAACATCTCCATCTGGGGACAAGTTGAGCTGGGTATTATTAAGAAGTTGCCGATAGGGTACATAGGCCACGATATGATACATACCGTGATACAGTGCACTTTTGGTTCAATACGACACATTTCAAATTGATTTCAATCGCATACAGTTCAATAAAAAATAATGGCTAAATCATGGCTGTAATACTAAAAGTCTTTGTTAAATCATTTCTTTTGCAAAGTTAAAATGAAACACAAACATTTTAATCATCAAAACAATGAAAATGTCAAATGTGTTGCATAAACAAGTTTCTTACCTCCATACAAGCAACAAGACTCAGCCCACGATATCGATAAGTGTATCGATATTTTGATATTTTTGCATACCCCTAGGGACAAGCATGTGGTGGAACCATCAATAGAAAAATTACATAGTGCCTCTTTAATTGTGTAAACATGTGTTTGATGCAGGTTCAGTGTGCACAACAAGGATAAAGACAGGAGTGGGCTACCCTCAGCTCAGTGCAGTCATCGAGTGTGCAGATTCAGCTCATGGTCTCAAAGGACACATCATATCTGTAAGATGCTGCTGCTACTCTGAATTCACGGCATTATCTGCTGTGCTCTCTGTGTGTCCACCAGAGGGAGCTATTGTTTATTTCAGGCTTATACTCAATACTAAAATGTAACAACTGCATTTTCTTTTCTCTGTTAAGGATGGAGGTTGCAGTTGTCCTGGAGATGTAGCTAAAGCATTTGGTGAGTAATATTTTGCTATAAAGATATGTTTGTTTTTTGTCAAAAACAGAACTGATGTTTATTCATAGAGACTTGCCATAGCAATTATCCATTCAAATCAGTATATATATATATTTAAAGTCAAACTCAAAATGGCATCTACAAACAGGAAACTGAAACCTCATATTAATGATTGCGTGCTGTGGTCATGTGTATTTCAGGGGCAGGAGCAGACTTTGTGATGATGGGGGGAATGTTGGCAGGACATGACCAGTGCTCCGGGGAGGTCATTGAAAAGGACGGCAAGAAATTCAAAATGTTCTACGGCATGAGCTCGGACACAGCCATGAAGAAATATGTTGGGGGAGTTGCTGAATACAGGTAAGCAAAAGAAACAATAACTAACAGTGATCAGCACACAGTGACCTACCTGTTTGTGCATGAATTACATCAGCTTTCCAATGTTTGTGATAATTTTAGCATGATTGGTGAACAGCAGAGGAGAGATATAGTTTATTTGTCTGACCAGTCAGTCCCTCGTACTTTCTGTTTGAATGTCTTTGTTAAGTATTGCTATTAAAATGTGTCTAGAACTTAACTTCACCTGCTTGTCTTCATGAAGATAAATAGAATAATGCCATAGTGTGGGACACTCTAGACCAGGAGTGTCCAAACTTCATCAATGGCCAAACACATTGAATAATTGAAATATGTGGATTTTTAACATGTTAGAATGAGCCATGAGACCTTTATTAAAGCTTAGATGCTCAAAAGCACACACTAAATATTTAAAATGGGCTTTATCAAGATAGATTTTCCAATAAACGTGCAAAAAAAGTACTGCTGAAGGTAATTTGGTACAGTTTACCTGGAAGCCTGAGAACCGAAAAAAAATGGTATAAAGGCCGCATTTGGTCCCCGGACCATAGTTTGGACATGCCTGCTCAAGACAAAGCAATAACATTAAAGCAAACAAGTAGCCCTGCCCTCTCTTAGAAAAGTTAAATAGTGCACCTTTTAAGTAAAACCATTGTCCTATTTTGGTTTATTTTAACCAGTGATTAGATTTTTTTTTTTACATTACATGCTTTCACAATTAGTCAGTGTGACCCACTCCTGCTACAATGTGCAGTAAATATTGGAAACATTATCTCTCACCATTGCTTGTCTCTTCTGTTTCTCCTGCAGAGCATCAGAGGGCAGAACAGTGCAGGTCCCGTATAAGGGCGATGTAGAGGACACCATACGGGACGTGTTGGGAGGCCTGCGCTCCACCTGCACATATGTGGGAGCAGCCAAACTTAAGGAGCTCAGCCGAAGGACCACTTTCATCCGTGTCACGCAACAGTCCAGCCAAATGTTCACCTAGTGGACCCAGCATGCCTTATACACCAACATATTATGCATTGTAATGATATCAAAGTCTGAATGTGGAGTTAAAATAATGGTATTTTAGGGCCACATGGTCAATCTCAGGAAATTCACTCTCAGAAGTTGCCTGGTCTGCTTGTCTGTAGTCCCACTTTAAAATTTTATTTAAAGTTTAACAAATGTTAATGGTCTAAAAGGATAGAATGTTTGTGTCTTAAAATAAGCCATTACAGTGAACATAATCATTGACAAAGAAAATACCTGAACTGTATAGAGGTAAAGTGACAGTGCTGCTATCTGTTCAATTGCTGGAAATATGGAACTGAATATGCAAGAACCAGTGGACTTCACTGGAAAAAATGTTGCAATAAATGCATGCAGGACCTGCTGCTAATGTCACCTGTGCTGTTGGGTCTTCTGTGATTAATTTAACTGTATGTTGACTACTTTTTGTTTATATTTTAGAAAATGATTGTCATAAGGTAAAATTGGGACGAATATAATCTCACAGGCAATTCACCTTTGAAACAAATATCCAAACATAAACTTTGGAAATGTGGAGACTTTAGTTGATAGGTTGGGTTCAGAAACATACTAAATGATATTTCATGGCTCATTCAGTTCAGTTCATTCAGTTCATGTGTGCTGACAGCAGACTTTTTGACAGTTTTTGTTATCATGTAATATGCTCAGCAATTACAGATTTTAAACATAGGGCACATTCAAAAGGCGTCACTCCTAAATACTGTAATCTTGTCTTAAGTGTAGGGCGTACAATTTATGAATGATGGCTGCAATTGTCCAAATAGTTAACAATTCTGTCTTGTAATTTAGATGTCTTTTTGATCAAAAGAAAACACGCTCATTTACTCCAGATATGTCAAGGTTTCATTTCGTTTTCAAAGAGGTGCATTTGTACAGATGTCAAATACATACACCAACAGGGATTCTCCAATGCTCTAAAGCAAAGGGGTGGTGAGACACAGGGACTTGGTGAGTACAATATAGTACAAACACATTGGCTAGGAGCTGCTGTGAGCGCCCCCTGCTGGCCACACTGTCTCTGCTCCCGTGTCGCTCAGTCCAGTCCAGTGTCGCGGGTGAGCAGAGGAACAAGTCCGCAGCGCAGCCTTTGGAGCTGAGTGTTCACAACAAGGAACCCATCCACGTGAGCGCATCCGAAAACATAAGCCCCGCCCATTCTGTGGCAGTGGGCAGGGTCAAAGGTCACAATGGCTGTCCTCCGTTGAAGTGTTTTTCGCCTTGCAGAATAGCAGGCCCAAAGTTAAAAGTTCAATGGAGAGCGATCCAAGCCATCTCCAGCATAATACAGAGAGTATCATAATAATAATTTATAGTTATTGTCAATAATGTCATTAGTTAATCATATCAAATTATATGTAAGAAATTTACATATCTTATAACCCATATCAAACAGCCCACCATGTAAATTGATTGGGGTGACACTAAACAGTTAAGTGAGCCTCTACAAGTTCTTCTTTCTGCCTGAGTTGGTTATCCAGCGCTATGGACATTTAACAAGAAAAACAAAGAAAGAAAAAAAAAATAAAATAAAAGGAATCCTGATCAAATTCTGTTCACTTTTAAAACAACAAAGTGCCAAAAGAACACATCCTTTTTGCAAAAAAGTAAAGTACAAACATCAAGAGCACACATGCTTTTTTCGGATCAAAAAGTCACAAGCTCACACGCCACATTCATTTATTTGTCAAGTTTGTGCAAGAAGCCAATTTTATACAAGAACATTAGCAGTGTTTCCTACAGTGAGGAAGCTTGTCTATAACTCAACAATGACACATTCGACATAGTTTTCAGTCCCCTGACATTATAATGAGTGCTACAAGGAGACTAAAAACCAGATAGAAAGCTTCTGCACCAGAAAGTAATGCAAACATAGAAGGAGGTTTGCGTGTGCACCGATATTATAATGCAAAGCCAAACTGTGCCAATTCACTCCAAATTTCAAATGTGAACCAGATATATAGCGGCACAGCCTGATCTCCTGCTATAAGTGGAGTAAATATCCCACAAACCTGACTAAAGAATAGGGATGCATTCCATGAGAAATTCCTAAAAAAGAACCAAGGAACCACCCAACAACACCTTGGCCCGTTGGACCCAAGAACGCGCCAAGTGAGATGGAGCTCAGACAGAGAAACACACGGTTACAGGGCAGGTGATGTGCAAAACATTACATCTCAAACATCCCTCTCCATAATCACCCCCTTTTTCATTCTCTGTCTGTTTTTGAATGAATGTTACCCCTAGGCAGGGTATCAGTCAGAGACACCAAAGCCCGCCCTAGGATTTTTAGAAAGTGCTGAAATTATCAAGTCTTTTACAACTACTTACATGTGCATCTCTGTTGGTTTATTGATATATATTTTTTGTATTTTTACATATTTTTTTTTACTTTTTTATAAAAAGTGGTCCCCACAAGCAATGAGGTTATTTTTTTCTGTGTGCAATACCTCCAACCTTTTGAGGGTCAAGGTTTTGAGCGCACAGATGATTATAGAAGAAAACACGCACTATGAATCACAACCATACACATTTAGGTTGCTGCATACACACACAGAGACACAGGTGAGGGGGCTGGGAGGGGAAAGGGGAAAGAGAGGGTAGACAGACATCACATGACGACTCCGGACAAGCCATTTCAGGGATTAGACACTGGAGTCTGCTACATACACTTGGCACGGCAAGAGGAGGGGGACAAAAATGATAATATTGCACATTGTCTCGAACATTTTGGGTAAAGAGGGGTAGGGACATACCTAAAAATAAAATAACTTAAAAATCTAAAAGGTGTATTCCCATAGACAGTTAAAATAGAGGACACAGAGGCTACAATACTTTTGAGTGAGTGGCTAGTTCTGAATAAAAGTAAACTGTGCAAATTTGTGGCTGGGGATTCTTCACCTGCTTGTTTCCATGGATATGTCATTGCTCTGCCTGGAATATTCCGCAGTATGACATTAAACAGCTCTACCTTACAACCAAAAAACAACATTCCTGCTTCACCAGAGTTCTGTCCTGGAACTTGGTCTGTTTGATGATAGAAAAGTTTAATAAAATACGGTACATGGTACATTCCAGACAAAGCAAGAACATCCCCATGGAGAAAAGCATGTGACGGACTCTCCAACACAAAAGTTACACCTTGCATAATTTACAAAGTGGACATGTATTTTTTCAGATACTACTGTGGCTATTGGCTTTACTTTTCTTTTGATACTTACTTTGTTTTGATGCACTTTAAGACATTTTTGGAGGAGGTGTCCAATTGGAGTCTGGCTAAAACAATGCTGTAGGCCGACTATTTCAACTGTCTATGCTCCTTCTCTTCCTCCAGCTGATTGCTTGTATAGTCTCTTATTGAGGATGTAGGTGAGTAGTGGGGGTGGACAGATAGTCAGGTAGCTAACGGTTGTCTTTTGAGGGTTTCATTGATTGCTTGGCCTTTAGCAGAAGGTGCTTTCTCGAGGCTGGCTATTCGCGCGGGTACCTGAAGAAAAAAACTTAATGATTGACGAGGTTACTACGCAGAGGCACACTTTAGCGACACACGAGGTTCAGCGGGTTGTGTGATTGTAGTTACTGCATATATATGACTCCCTGAAATACTACTTCTAGTACTATCACTACTACAATTACTACTACGTCTACTACTGCAATTCCTGAATGATTTATGATGCAAGCTCATACATGATTTTTCTGTGGGGAGATTTTGGTTAGCTCACAAAAGGAGATTATTGTTCAATGTTTATTGCAGATAACTCGAGTGGAATGTGCCTGAATCATACGAAAATATTGCTTTGGCTAGTTCTTAAACTATTTTGAATTTGATGATAAAATGGTTGGAAAGTTTTGTTTCTAAATGGAGTTTTGTTAGTGAGGTGGGGAGACACAAAGGTTGACAACCAAGTGGACACTAATTTACTGCTCAACGGGACAAGAAAAAAAGATACAAAAATGCGGTGACACAAAACCCTGTTGCATTACAAAAATAAAGCAAAATTTATGAAACTCTAAACAGACTCACTCATCTGTCTATAACACCTATTGGGTGCAAAACGTCCCATATCTAAAAGCAAACCTCCAACATAAAAAACTCAACCACTCACTGCTCTGTTTTTGTTATCTCCAGCTTCATGCAGCAACCTGTTGTAAACCATATACCATACCAGATGCACTTGGCACTGAACAACATACTGTCACTCACTATAATATCACTGACCATTGCTATCAAAACTATTTCAGTATCAATCAATGAGCCTTTATTTATATTGATTTCTTGTACACTTCATGGTTTTTTTACTCTTCTTTTTACGAGATCGGGGAGCAATTGTGTTTTCAAATATATGGCTTTTCAGTTGCATTGCTTTGTGAAGAAAACATGATATTCTGATTCTAATATTCTTTGTAATTACTGTTGCTAACTAAGGTCATTGAGAAGCCATTCATTCACCACTGTTATAAAGAGTTACCACTATTTCCTATGACTTACATTTGAAGGCAGTATTAGACAAAACTTTTCCAACTCCAACTGCATTCTGGGGGAAAAACACCTTAGGTTACATCATCTCCTGCTCTCCAAAGAGGCTCTAAATAAAAGCTTACCTTTCATTCAAGATAAACCTCCGACCTAGTCTTGTGCAAAACCAAACCTACTAGCACATCTGATGAGGTAACTGCTACATCTGAGCAAATCAGGGTTTAGTTGGCCAATAGCACAAATGGCTCCTGTCCCAAATTGGGCCCTACCGTAAAACATACCATTTTTCTTAATCATTCCCCTTACAAATTACACACACAAAATCTGCTTTCTTTGTCCAACGTGTCAGTGGTCTAGGCCTCCATTCAGGACAGGGTCATTTAAAAAAAATAAAAGTTACTACTAAACTCCATCCTCCCGACAATGTGCAAATTGCATGATTCTCTTAAGTAAAAGATTTTACATAGAAACACTGGACATTTAGAATCAAATGTTTATATTCTTTTCAAAGTACATACTCCCAGCCACACAGACAGCGCACTACAGAGAGGACGACGTCTTTTTAGCACTTCCTGTTACCGTCCTCTGTTAGCATTGTCAGTCCGCTAGTGTCTTTGATGTTATTGTTGGATGGTGTATCTATGGTTACGTTGTGTATGGACAGACACCAACAGGCACAACTACATCATGCCGCCCTTCAGCTCTAATGGGCTAAAACATATTATTTTCAGGGCAGCAGTATAGTATTATACACTCATATCAGTTACCAAACTCTTAGATCACATTCCAATATGAGTTTCCTCTATTCAAACATTCTTAAAGCCATCATCACTTTGTCAATAACAGTCGCCTGAATGGGATTTTAATCTTTTCGAATCCCTTTCTTTGTGATCCCTTGGCACTTCTGCTCACACATTTCCCACATTCACCAAAAATGAGCCTTCAATTTTTTTCCAAAGACTTTCCAAAGTGCTGTTGCTACTTTCCACCCTTGACGCACAATAAAAGAAAAAAAATCTAAAAACATACAGTACTGTGTGAATAAAGACATCAATAAGGTGTGGACTGCGCGGTGACCGTGATAGGCAAGTAGTTTCTGTCTTGATATCCCTTGCAGCCATGCTGATTAAAAAAATACATTGTAGTAACGTTGGTTATGATGACAGCGGTGTGTGTCATCTCAGTGTGTTGTGAGTATTCAGTTAGGTAACTCCTAGGTTCAATCTAGAACTATAAAGACCCCTGAATTTATAGTACTGACAATCATTTTAAGAACTATGGTAAGGATAGAGTGAAAAATTAAATTTGTATTCCCAGTCTTTTGTGTGGCACACTGGTGCATACTGATGGTTGTACAGACATACGCATGTTTTACCATGATGCCCACATAAACATAGAGAGTAGTGTCAGGAAGGGCATCTGCCAATTCAATATGCAAATCATTGAATTGCATTGAAAAATTCAACTGGAAAAGATGTGTTGCCAATTGGAGTGATATAACATAAAATAGTTAAATTATCTTATGTTATACGTAGTTTTGAGAGTTACCCCAGTGCACCATACGCCACCAATGAACCAATACTTAAAAGAATTCCACCCACTGCTTTTTATACAGAAATTTTCTAAACAAATTGTCTTACTGCTCACTGGATGTCATTTTAGTACAGTATTCAAGACAGAAAATATAAAAAACCTAAACATGAAGTGGACATTTTTTCCTGTAAAAGTCTCCTTGCTGCGCTCCTCACTTGCCGATGTTGGACCTTCCTTCGATGCTGACTTTGACTTGGTGAGGAATGAAGTTGGGTTTGGGCAGAGTAACAGGGGGTTCCTCCTCTGATCGCTCCACTGTGCGACCCTCTGGAGCAGACCACCTCCTCTTCCTGCTACTGGACTGCCTCCTAGAACCCTCCTCGCCTTGGCCTTGTCTCTCCCCAAATGGGATCTCTCCGTTTTCCACATTCCCACTGCTTCCTCTCTGATTAAGTCCGTTCTCCTTCTGGCCTGAGCGGTGGTTTGGGGGTTTGAGAGGCAGGGTGGCGAGCTCCAAAGGTTTCTTTAAAGAGCCGTTCCTCACGTTTTTTAAGGTGAGAGAGATACAGACGTCGCCCACAGATAGTTTAGTGCAAGGCAATTCCAGGAGCTGAGTTGTCCGATCGGGGCAACATGAAGACCAGCCCTGGCCAAAGACAAAGAAGGGGTACTCGGCCAGGACTTCCACATTCACCTAAGAGACAGGAGAAAACTGAGTAATATTTCACAAGGATTTACTGATTAAAGGTGCACTATGTAACTTTTCTGGTGGAAGGTTTGTCACCTGATTGTCTCCATGGAAATTTTATTCTTATGCCTTGATTATTCTACAGTATGGAAATCACAATGGAGACTGGTTAATGGTCAGGTCTATGAAGAAGCAAGCCAGCACATGAAGAATTAATTTTCTCAGGTATTTTTGAGCTATAAAACACCTGTAATTGAACAAATTCAAGGGAGATATTGATACTGTGGAACATTCCTGGCAAAGAAATCTCCACTTTAGAAGTTACACAGTGCACCTTTAAGTCAACCATAAATGGACATAGCTAATGCACTTGCTGCCACGTTCTAAATAGGAAGTTCGCATGCGGCTCTTCCGGCTCCTTTTGACCATGGCTCCCATTGACTTACACTGGAATAGTGTGGCCCCTTTCTCTGTAACTGCTGCTGTGAGCTTCATCATTTTGGCCATAAAATGTTTGTATTAATCTGCTCTACAGGATCCTGGTGGGTCTTTTTTTGCTATTTTGTCCGTCATAACCTGGCTCTATATTTACGGTGCTGAATGCTGTAGGTGTCATATTCGCTTAGTCCACTTTTTTATACAGTCTATACTGAAAACAAATTAATGGCTATTTATTGGAAATGCAATGGAAGTAATATAATAAAATTACTCAAATGCATTACGAAAACTGTTGTCTTAAAACCTTTAAACTTTTCACACAACTTCTCACAACTTTTCTATCAACAGTGATAAATCCAAAATACTTACCTTTAATACAATTTAAAGATGCACTATGTAACTTTTCTAACTGAGTGTTGTCATCTGCTTGCCTCCATGGAGATGTTACTGGTTTGTTGTGAATGTTTCACAGTATGGCATTATACTCATCTATATTCATGGAGACAAGCAGGTTTAAGGTATATATGAGCAGTAAATCAAAAAATTTAAATAAAGGCAAAAGTTTAATGCCATACTGTGGAACATTACAGGCAAAGCAGCATCTCCACTGAGACAAGTAAATGGTGGACACCCTAACAGAGAAATTACACTGTGCACCTTTAACATTACTTTGTCAATTATATTATAAGGATTTTTTTCTCCATTACGTTATAGTTGTTGAAAGCGCTGGATCTTAACATGAGAGCATAACAACGTATGTAGCAAAAGACTGTACCATGAAGTGTGTAGTGTGTGAGAACACTGCCAAGAACAATTCAAATCAATACTGAACAGTCTTTGAAAGCAAGTGCCAAGCAATATTTTCCCTCCTGTATTATGTAATCTTCCATTTCATTTCTCTCCTCTTTTCTCCTCTGAGGCTGACTCAAAGTTACAAGCTCTTCTCAGAAAGAGTAAGTGTAGGGCCACTGGGGGAGTACAAAAGAGAAGCTGAAGTCTTTGAACAGTGGTCAGCTTTTGTGGGATACACCATCAAAGAGGGGCTGGAGGCGGAGAGGCGCTGGAGATGTGTGGAGTGGGCGGACAAGATACAGCTAAGTCATATGAGATGCATTATCAGAACTTTACATGAGACCTCAAAGATACTGCTCACAATCTGGGCATGTCAATGTGTGTGAGTGTGGGTATTTATGATTCTTTAGTTTGTTTATTTAGATAATGTTAGGTCTGTTATAAATCAATCTTCATAAGAAAACTTGTATATAGTTACTCCAAAAGTCAATGCCTTCAGTAAATGTGATTCTGAAAATATAAATTTGAACTCAATATACTTTGAGAGTGCAAGGTAAAGAAAAAGCAGTGAACCAATGAAGTATAAAGTGCAGTTAGAGGAGCGTCACATTTCATAAGTTTATTAATGTACTTTTAAAAGTATAGTTCTCACCTGCGCTCGATGCTCGCCCACTGCGAACTGCACCACAGCGAGGTTAGGGGAGGTGCGACTGCCCTCGATGCGCTCCACGGTGGAGGAGTCAATCTTGAGTTCGCTACTGATCTCTGCGCTCTGGATGAAGTCCTCCGTCTTCAGGTCCTCAACGCGCTTCAGCTCGCCATCCGCCAGCTGGATGATGGAGCCCTTGATGAAATACGGAGGCAGCGCGTGGGGCAGAGAGGTGTTAGAGGCAGAGGCAGGAGGTCCAGAAGAAGAGACCAGTCCTTGAGAAGCAGGGATGATGGGGAGATGAAGCTGTCCCTGGACCACAGTCCCAGCGGAGGCCTGGTACACGCCCGCGGGTGAGCCCAGAGGGTCTGTTTTGGTGGGGAAGGGTGCAGCCTGGGTGGACGAGGCAACCCGGGACGCATCCAGAGAAGTGACTGCCCCGCTCACAGGGATGATGACGGGCTGGGCACCAGGAATGAGCAAGTGTTGAGGGAGGCAGTGCTGAGCCCCCGCAATGTACCCGATTATGGGCTGCTGGGGGAAGGGCAGGCCCAGGGACAGTGGTTCTGTAGAGCTGTGTGTGGTCTGGATCACAGTCTGGGGGGGTTTTGGACTATCCACACTGGGAGGGGGAGGGGCTGGAAACGTAAACGTGGACGTGCTGCCGGACGATGAAGGGGTCCTGACTGGTTTGCCTGAAACAATGCTACCTCTCTCCACATGTGAAGATGAATGCTTATCAGGACTAGATCTGGGCAAATGGTGGTCACTGTGGCTGTTGGGCATAAGCATGCTAGATATTCTGAGCCCAGAAGGATCATGGGTAGTGTAGTCTGATGACAAAACACGTGAACGAGCTTCATATGAGTCCCGCAACTTGTTCCCAGACTTTGACTCAAACCGTCGCCCACGTTCCACCTCTCCATTATGAAGCTCTCGAGTTCTAGATCCCCCTTCATCTTTTCGTGGGGGCCCATCTGCATACTGCAGCAAAACTTGAGACATGCCATGCCCCAGTGCATGCTGGGAGTGCAGTGAATGGGGTGCATGGTGGTGTGCAGAAGGAGCTGTTCGGTGATGTAAGTGGTGCGGTGCAACAGAGTCTGTAGAGGGTGGGGGCATGGAGGTGCGGCTGGAGGAGCGCTCTGGTTTGGTGTGAATCGTCTCTGTGTGGGTGTGAGGGGGTCTCTCTGTGTGTGGGGGTCTCTGGGGTGGAGGCGGAGGAGGGGGGAATATCTGCGAGGGGATATAGCCTGGGTACGATGTGGGGTATGGGGAGGCGATGAACTGTAGGTTTGGAGGCAGCTGTGTGTAGTGGACTGTCCCTCCAGCGGTGCTTTGGGGAGATGTGTACAGTGTGGGGAGTGATGAAACTGGCCTGACTGAAGAAGAAGAGGGGAAAGTGTCTGTAGTGGAGGAGAGGGGCTTGTATTCCGACTGAGAGGTGCTACGGTTCGCCCCTTCGCTGTTACCACCCATCAGCCACGGCAGGTTCTCTGAGCGGGGAACATCACTAGGGGGCGCCATAACGGGGGATGAGTGCCGGTCTGATGGTATTGTGCTAGAAGGAATCTCCCTCTTCTTTGGGGGCAAACATTCTTTACTTCGTTCCTGGTTGGACTTCATATTGATGTCAGCTCCACACAAAATCCTGGTTCAGTTCCTTTCAATAGTCTTGCCTTAATTAATTATTCTACCTTGTGTCTGTATTAAATCTGTTACACCAAAGAAAGCACACAGAGTCAGACTTAGATGAAGGGCGGTTGGTGAGAGGGAGAGGCTGGTCTGGGTTGGTTGTTGGTTGTTGGTTGCTGGGTGTTCCTTAGCGATTGTTGGGTGTGGTCTGAGTGTTGTGGAGGGAGAGCATCACGACGTCACACCTGCTGCTGTCGCCCTTAGCGACGGGCCAAGTGCGCCGCTCTTCATGAGGAATCATTTCCCTTCAACAGGAAGTCTGCCCACACACGGAGAAATCCTACAACACACAAACATGCCGGATGTTAGGGAAATCTAGAATGTAGATGTATCCAACAATTTAAACACCCAAAACAGATTAAAGTAAACCAATTAACAAAGAAAAATTATGTTGAAACAAGTTGAGGAAAGGCTCCGGTCTATATAACAACAAAGATAAGGTTTGTGTTACAGATATCTAGCTTACAACATTCTCAACATATGGCTCTTTGCAATGGCATTCAGAAGTAACGCACTCCCCTTTCCCAAGGTATGTACTACAACATTTACACTGGTGAACCATCTGTTCAAGAGAATCCCTGCTGCAGAATATGGAGCGTTTGGAGAGAATCCCATAAATAATGTACAAGCACCAGCTCTGCCCCAACGCACTCCTCTGTGGTTACTCTCATAGACTTTCATTTATGCTGACAGATTCTCTTTTCCCCAAGTTTACACTCAAATACATCAAGTGGAACATCTATTTTTGAAGTTAAAGACTCCTTTGAAAGTGGGTCAAGTATTAGTTACTTCCTCACAGACTATAAATGTACAGCAGAAGAGCAGAGTTAGCACAACCCTTAAAGGCAAAAGAATTCTCTGTTATGGTGAGAAATTAGAAGAAAGTTTTTACGGTTGCTGTCCGAGCCCATACTACGAAAGTCTCTGGTTTAAATATGTGGCTTGTATGCAAATGTACGTAGATGCAAATTTGTCTTCGAATGTAAGTGCATGTTTGTGTTATATGATATATGCAAACACCTTACAAGCATGCAGTTTATTCTCACAAAGACGAGGCAGTATAGATGCAAACATTTAGTGTCACAGTCAGCAATGTTACTTACATAATTTCATTTTGTAACTATGACCAAAAGAGACTGTGGTCTACCTGTGAAAACAAGACAAAGCTGGCTTGATTTAAAAATATGGATTTGACTTAAACTACCAGTCAAAAGTTTGGACTCACCATCTCATTCAGCGTTTTGTTTCTTTGTTCTTACAACTTGTTCTTACTACTATGTTTTAGATACATATATATTGAAATATATATATAATCAAATACATGAAGCAAAATACATGACATGGGTAATTTGAGGATTTGAATATTTCTATATACAAAAAACAACATCTTATTTCATATATTTGATGTCTTCTGTATGTATATCAAAAGTAGTACACATACAGAATGAGACAGTTCAAACTTTTGACTGGTAGTGTAGTGGTCTCTGTAATTCAGAGGGTTTTCGAGCGTACTTTGTGGTAGTACCATGATGGATATTTGAACACAAATACATCATTCAAATACATGGCAAATACAAGGAAATACAACCCAAATGCAGAGGAAGACACGGCTGTCTACAAGCTGATAATAGAAGTGATAATAAACTGTAGGAGCTCTCAGATCCCCGACATGTCACAGAGCTGTCATATCAGAGCCTCTCCTAAAACCACTGAGGGCTCCTGCTGCCAGTGCTCACAGCTTTTATCTACAGGCACAGCCCTGACACCTCACTTTGTTATATGGAGAAATATTGTACTTATGAGGTGTAAGAGGATACAGTCAGGGGAATAATACCTTTTATAAAACTCTGACTGACAAATTATTTATGTATAATCTATGTCCTTTTATAGTCTTATTTTAGTACGGAATCAGGAACCTTAGCAACTGTAGTGCATCCTAGTTTGGCATCGCCCTCTAATTTCTGTTTAAACACAGGAAGGTCTGGAATCAGGCACACAGTGACTCTTACGAACATAAAATGCTAATCCAATCACAGCTGTGCGATGGAATATAAGTGTCACATTAAAAAAACTAAATATCCGGGTGTTACGAGAATTAAATGTCATAATTTTACGAGAGTCCATAGTCCAAAGAAATATTACAAGAATAAAGTCGTAGTCTTTATTCTTTATTCTCTTCTCTCCTACTTTATTCTCTTTAAATTAAAACTTTAATGTTAAAATTTTATGATTTTTATTCTCGTAGCTCCTGCATAATTTATTTTTTCAATGTGACACTTATCCTGTCATACGTTGGTATATGTAGCGTATATCTCTAAAATGTGGAAGACATTTCTCAAATGTTCTTGTATCATTCAGGAATATATATAAGTTTAGGAATAGTGTGTAGTCTTGCTTGGTCAGGCTACACTGCTCAGTTCTTGATAGTTTTATGTGGAGGGCTAAAGGGAGGCAGACAATAGGGCAATCCAGTGTTTGTAGATATAAGTGAACTAGTGAATCTAAATGGCTTTTATTGACAGAACATAACAATGAAGCCGTGCTCCAGTGTCTTAATGTAGCTTTTACTGTACACAGAGTTAATGGAATAGGCTACAAGTTCAAATTAGTTCACTGAATTATCTCTATAAAGTATTGAAGATAGTAAAAGCTCTATGGGAATCACACCAGCCACTGACCTACATTAGCAGAAAAGAGTGTATTCCTTGCTTGACTGCCACACTGTGAGTGAAAAGCAGTGTCACCTGAATCTTGCTGAGTTTGTAGTGTGTCTGATGAGGAGAGAGGGCAGATCAGATCACCTGAAACTCTACCTCTGTGCCCTCTATGTGCTTCAGTCTCTCACCACACTGCACAATGACTCACTTCTCCAAGACTAATCTCCAGAGAATGACCAGGGACAATCACGGAACGCCATTATACCACTGCGCGGCCATCATCCAAACACCCAGTATCAACTAACCTCTGTGTCATTGAGAAAGGACTTACAGGAATATGATGTAATGCCAAATGCTATTGTTTCTGTTACACTTTCACAGGTTAATCCCATGCTTTTTTGGCAGATGTGGGTTAAGTGTTCTGTGAAAAGGTAGTTTTCCGTAATGGGCAAGTTACACAGTCTTTTCTCTGAACAAAGGGTCGGCCAAGGTCTCATAACATTCAACTACACCCATTGCACAGCTGCTTATCTTGTATAACCATTAGCAATAAATGGCACAAATATTTATGCCTTTTATAGAAATCTATTTACAGAAAAGGACATTTACATCAAGAATTGCATTAAGTCGGACCACTGGTTGTCAGGCAGAAGAAATTATTATTATGTGTGAATGTTTAAGTAACAACATACTTCACAAAAGATTTAATTTAAGCATTTAGTTGTCTAATTAAGTAAATGTTTCGCAAGTCAGTTTTTGCAAGAGAGGGTTTGAGACAGAGTTTATAGTATTGTTAATAATAGCTTTAGTATAAACTTTTTTTTTTTTTTTTTTTTTTTACAAACTTTTGGCCATTCAAGACATGTTTTGAATTGCTTTCACAATAAGTTTAACAAAAAAGGAACAAGAGCAAACTTCTGATAGGAAGCAATGAACCATAATGTACTGCAATTTATAGGGAAGCACTGATCCAGCTTTTTATGTTCGATACCGATGTTGATTCAAGTATCTGCCGTTATCCGACATCGACCTATACCAGGGTAGAGACAGGAAACATAAATAAAACACAAATGGTGTATGGCAAACAAATTATCCAAATGTGTTTTGTTATTGTGTTATTTATCATATGAAGTAATTACCGGACAGCTTTGAAGTTCAATATTACAAAGTGTTTAGGGCACATATTTTCAAATCATCGTTTTACACCAATTTACAGACCAAAATGGGATATCGACTGGGCCAGTATCTTGGCACCAATATCTAATACACTAAAATTTTCAATATCGGCACTGATATCTGATACCAGTCATAAGGGTGTGCAAAAATACTGAAATATTGATATATCGTATTGTTTAATATGATGATACAGTATCGATATCGTGGGCTGCTGTATCGATATATATCGCCAAGAGTATTTTTTTGTATATTTTACTAAATTATTTTGTTACAGAGCTACAGTTTTGTTGCTTGTTTAGTGAAAAGAAACTTGTTTATGTGACACATCTGACATATTCACTGTTTTGATGATTAAAATGGGTGTGTTTCATATTCACTTTGCACAAGAAGTGGTTTAACAAAGACTTTTAGACTCACAGCAGTGATATGGCCTTCAGTTTTTATTGAACTGTATCGAATCAATTTGAAATATATCGTATCGAATCAAAAATGCACTCTATCGAGATATGTATCATATCGGCAAATTCTTAATGATACCCAGCCCTAAGCAGTAATGTATTAATGCATCACTACAATGTTTGACCCCCAAGTTTAAACGTCCTAGTAGCTGCAGATTGAGAAGATTTAAACTGTAGACCTGCTCATAATCATAATGTTGATCAAAGAGATAAGAGCAGTGTGCTGTGTTCTCTCTCTCTAAATATAGTCTGTGCTGCTGGATTACTCTCTCCCCTCTGTGTGACACTTCCTCCTGTTTGGACCTGACTCAAGCCTGGTTTATTAGTCATCAGTGTTTGTGCATACATACGACTGTGGGTGTCTGCGGTGTGAGCACAAGCACGTAACACGAAGGTCTCCCACTAAGGAAACTCAAATAAACAGCAAACAATAGTCATAACATCCCAACAGTATCTTAGATGTTTTAAAATACCGATTATGCTCAAGTGCTATTATAGCAAGATAGATATATGGAACATTTCAGAAAAAGCAATAGCATCCTAATGGAGTCAAGCAGATCAGAGAAAAGTTACTTAGTGCACTTTAACCACAAAAACACATTAAAATCTCCTTATCCCTTTGTTCAGAAGAGTACACTGCAAGTTTCTGTTTTTTTTTTTTTTTTCATATTACAATTTTGACAATACCAAGAATCTCAAGTACTGACCTCCAAGCTGAAACTAAAATAGACCTAACACAAGCGTTCATGCAGTTTAAATATCGAAAGATGTTTGAAATAATGGGTGAAGAGAAAACACCACTTAGGCAGCACGACATGACTTGCACTTTCCCACCCCTCCACATCACTGTACTCAGGGCGCTTAAGAGTACAAGGGTGAGCGAGGGGCGAGGGAGGGTGCAGCAGACACACACATGGAGTGAGAGAGAGAGAAAGAGAAAGAGAGAGAGTGCAAACATTTCAGCTGCAGAAACGACTGTGGGAAAACTAGGCCACTTTTAAATTCACATCAGGATTCAAGCGGACACTCTCACGTCTTCATTCCGATTTGTGTAGCGAGTACTCACCACTGCAGTACAAGTAGCACACTTCTAGTTTCCTCTTGTCTTGTCTTTTCCATCCTCTGTTTACTTCCCTGTAAGAAGTCTGCTCGCTAAACTGTCTGTGGAAAATCCCGGCTCACAGCTCCCAAACTGTAAATCCCAAAGTCCTGATAGTAAGTACTGCCTCTATAGTACTCAGGTGATCCTACATAGTACACACACACACACGCCTTCAGGGAGGGAGTCCCGAATGCAGCGCTTTCGACAACGTGGATTATGCAACAGCCTGAATGCCAGCCAGTGCCCCTCCCTCTACCCTCTTCCCTCCTCCTCCTCCTCTCTCTCTCTCCCCCCGCACCACGCTCAAGCCAACTTCATCAGGTATTCATTCAAAAAACACACACACGCCAGCTGGCTCCACGCCCGGGCCGCGCTTACGAGCACAGAAAGGGTAGTGTGCAGTGAGTGGGATGGGCAGGAGGGAGGGAGAGGAGACAGTGGCACATGGGAAATGCTAGTACGTAATTGTGAAAATTGACATCTTTTAGCATGTTTTAACGTGAGTTTTACAAGAACAAGGTGAAAGAATACTGAACAAATTCAAGACTGTGAAATTGTAGTTAATCAGTATGAGTTTACATTTGCTGTGAATACAGTTACTGAAAAGCAACTTAAAACTGCACCATGTAACTTTTGGTGGGGGGGGTTGCCACCTGCTTGACTCCATGATGTCATTGCTTTTCCTGGAATGTTCCACAGTCTGGAATTCATGGATCTAGCAGCAGACAAGCAAATGGTGTCACCAGGCACCAGGCCAAGTTACAGATCAGATCTGAGGAGAGGCAAGCATGCTCACAGTAAGATTATATTATATATTTTAGATTATGCATAGTAAGATTGCATGTTTTTCAAGGTATTTTTGAGCAATAAAAAACTCCGAACCTAACTAAAAGCAAACTAGTGAATAAAAAGATAAATATGTTTAATGTCACAAAGTGCAACATTCCAGGGAAAAATATAACATTTTACAAAACAAATTAGAATGCAAGATTAATATTGTTGAGCAATATATGTATACATATGTATAAAAAAGAAAAATAGTGCAACTATAATTTTATTTTACTAAATAAAATTATGACCAAGCTAAAAATAAATAGATAAACAAAATACAGTCCTGTCATTCATGTCTTTCTAGAAATACATTAATAAATGGCAGTGATCACATCTAGGACCACACTACCATCTTTTAACCACTAGATGTCAGAACTGCTCCTCTTTCTCACAGTGCAGCTATTTCTGTTAGTTAGTGACCTAGTTAAAGCCCATTTGGATGTAAATATAGATGAGATGGGCTGCCCTGCAAGAGAGGAGCATTCACACTAACAGTTCATAAAAACTCTGCCGCCTTGGTCCTTATTCCCCCTGGACTTTATGGGTCTAAACACGCTCAGAGGAGACATCCTGTTAGTGTTGGGTGGACTTCCTGTCAGCTTCAATTTGACTGAGTCCCACTTGAGATTTTCATGCAGTACAGAGAAGCGTAAGAGTTTGCTTTAGGTTAAACGGTGGAAGGAATGCAAAAAGAGAGATAGAAATGTGTAGTCACCTCCAGCAAGGTAATTTGAAATACAATTTGATAGAGGTGAAAAGTAACATGATATCAGTATTTTACTTGGATACAAATTTAATATGTTGAGTTATTGTTGTAAAATGTTTCTTTTCAGTGGGTACGAGCTGTCTGCTGTATCTTTAGGGGTACTTGGCTGGATAAGAGATAGTAGGGGTTAGTGTACTTTACCTTCTGTTTTATAAATACAGTAAAAAGTAGAAGAAAAAGTTGAAATAGAAGTTATATTCAAAAGGCTCATATTACACTATTTTCTGATCTTTGTTATCATGTTGTTTCCTCATCAAAGACATACCTGGACTTGTGTACTTCTCTCAAACGGTCTGTTCCACCCTATGATGTCATGTGGTACTACAGAAAGTTCCCCACTGAATCATCTGGACACTTTCAGCCCTGGAATCACCAATTTCTCCTGAACAAAAGGTTAAAGGTAGCTGTTAACTTGAAAACTACCACGTCATAACATCACAAGTTGGAACAGAGCAGTTTTGCAGATATAGACAAACTAATAATAAGGGAGTACTCAAACAATATGTTTTTATTTATACTCACGTTGTTACTTAGCTATGAAACAATATATATAATATATTATATTATATATTTAATTTCCAAACATACTACATCCTAGTTTGTAAATTTGTGAGATCCAATAAAGACTCTTTTTGGTCTTGGTCATTTTTAGCAAAGTCTGTCCAAAACTCAATGACTAAAGTCCACAAACAACACAGGCAGAAGCTGAGACCACGTGTTACTTTCACAGATATTCATTGTGTGAGTGACCTGAGCGACCCGGCTGCACTCAGCTCTAATTGGAGCCACTCTGCATTTAATCATAACTCATTTGTGTGGGTTTGTTTACAATCAGCATCCAAGAGGAAAACAGATAGACTGAATATGAGGCGCTGCAGGAACTAAACAAACAAAAACAATTAGGAAAAGATTAGATTCTTTCAAAGGTGATTTAAGGCGGCATAAGTTTGGATCAACACCCTATAGATGTATAATTATTCTTCTTCACCATTTGCATATTGACCGCCTGTGGTTTTATTATATTATTTCCTTGTGAAATTGTTTGTTATCGTCTTCCACTGTTTTCAAGCTTCTCCAGATCCACAGTGTAAATATAAGATAGTTCTAAATGTTTTACCTTAAAATAAAGATTAAATAATTAAACAGCAAGTCAGATTGTTTAAACAAGAAGGGGTTTGTTATGATTTACCAGTGTTTGACAAAAATCATTATCTTTCCCTGTGTCTCCTGACCTATGCAAAACAAACAAACAACTTTTTCATTTGAAGTGACTGACTGCAATTATCTTTTCATTTTTTTAATTAGATGTCCTTCCTGAAGACATAGAGGTCATTGGCAGAGTAGTTACTGTAAAATCCTAAAAGTTATTTTAATGTAATTCTTGTTTTGTCTGAGTTATACAACCTCTTGTACGGTCTATAGTTCATATAAGTAAGCATTAAACAATTAGGAGCTGTGCGTTATGTGGTCGCGTGGAGTCGTAGAAGTGTGTTTGTCTACAGAGCATAGAGCTAGCCTCAGTTGCAGCCAGTCACTAAGGAAACTGATGAAGAGCTGCTATATATACACACACACTCTCTCTGCCATATACATATCCCACAGTGCACTGCTCTCCCTCTCTCTCTCTTGCTCTCTCTCTCTGTCGTACTCTCTGCTCGCTCGCCCACGCAGTAACCAGACGCTGCAGTTATGACGACGGGAGAACCTTCCAACTCTTCTTCTTCTTCTGTCAGCAAAAGTCGGGGCGTTTGTTTATTGTGGTGTCTCTCCATCTGTCTGTGGGGACGTGTGACTGCGACAGGTGTACAAAAACAACACTGTGATGTCATCCGCTTCAAGTCACACATCCAGGTTGGCAGGCGGAGTTCAAAGAGGCACCGGGGATTATAATGGGGAAAGGATTAGACATCAGAAAGCACTGGAGGGAGTTGTAACTATAGTCTGTAGCAAACCATAAAAACAGAAAATCTATAACATATAGCTCTATAAAATGGCTGACTTAGTGCCAACATAAGTCCCAGTGAATAAAAAAAAAAGCAGAATATTAAATAGATCAGATAAGAAAAGAGACTAGATGAAACTTGCGTTGCCTGGAATGTTCCGCAATATGGCATTAAACACAATAATCTCCATAGAGGCAAGATGCCTGGGAAAGACAGATTCTGCTGTGCACTATTGCACAATTAAAAGAAATAAGTTATAAGGGCTATTGTGTGAAGGGTGATATAGTTATACAAAGTTACTTATTTCCAGTAAGTAAACAGAACACAAACCATAAAAAGAGACATAGGCTACTGACAATACAGCTGAGAATCAATTATATGAAAATTGTTCACAGTATTTAAAAAGTGAGAGCCTAAAGTTTTAATCTAAATTTAAATATTGCAACTTCAGCAGCACTACAGTCTATATCTATGTTATTAATGGATTTCAACTTGTTCTTATATGTAACATTTTGAAGACTTTTTTCCAATAACAAAATATATATAATACTTTATTTTTTATTGCCGATCGCTATACAAACAGTCCTAATTTTTCAACATTCTGGAAACCATGGATATCTCTGTTGTCTCCTAAAAAGTACTCATGGTGTAGTGTGCTCCTACGGCCCTGATCCACATTCTATTCATTCACAAAGGTCCTAATCCGTGAACACAGTGTTAGATCGTACTCCTCTCAGCCACATACGACTGCCCTATACGTGTGTGCATGTGTGTGTACGTGAGTGTATGTATGTCTGTGTATGTGTGTGTATGCGTGAGAAGGATTAGGGAGGGACTGGAATGGATGGGCAAATCACTGCTAAGCCTCTCTATTGCTCTCTAATCCTTCGGAGTGTACACACAGCCACACATGCATCAGTGCCAGCGCACATATGTACAAACCCACTGTCACACTACAGACTGACAACTGTTCTGGACATAAAGCATTTACGTATTTTCCAAAACTGTGTACCCTTACATGTAACTTAAAAATTCAAAAAGATGAAGAGCCACTAAAAAATCCCTTGTCTTCTAAAACATATGTAATATGCAACTATTTTTACTTTGCCTTTGAAAATTATTCGTCCTCATCTGTCATTGAGCTAAACTGAGGACGCAAGTTACACCTTTGTAGACTGCAAATTTAACACCGCCATGTTGTGAATATAAAGCACAGCACTTCACTTCAATTTCTACAACACTTAAGTTATAGAAAATGTATAAAGGCCATTGCATATTACCGCTGTTTTATTTAAGAAGAGCTATTTTTCATTTTAAGTTTAGCTTTATCATTGTGTCATGTCAGGACAAGAACAAAACAATAATTATGAATGTGTTTGTTTATGGACTTTAAGTAGGCTCAACTAAAACTTAACTTTTTAAGGGTGCATTGAATCACAGTTATTATTCTCTGCAATAGCCTTTAAAGCTCCGTGTGAACGGGGCATGTTTGTCATGAATGAATGTCTCATTGTGATTCTGAGTATTTCTCTTTAAAGTACAGTCTGACAGTAGTGGGGGACATGTCACTGTGTGGGCGGGCCACAGAGACCCCCACAGGGACGATACTGTCCACAGCCTGGACACAGAGGAGCTGTGTGCACTGAAGGTGAGCCTGTCATATTCATACAGGCTAATTGGCTTGAATAGGCCCTGTGTGAATGAAGGGCAGACAGGAGAGATGGCACAGCGGGCGTCCTTGTCGTCTGAACAATGCCTTCCACCTTTTACAAAAATGTCAGACACCAGTTGAGCATGCAGACCCCCCTCTCTTTCACACACACACACACACACACACACACACACACACACACACACACACACACACACACACACACACACACACACTGACACACACATGCACTGACACACACACATAAACACTCTGATACACACACACTCATTAGCCCTTTAAAGGCTTCACAGAGCACGCTCCAAACAAACGCAGAGCACTCAAGGCTCACACAGGAGTCCACACGCCGCGCAGCAGTGAGCCCGGCCTGCTGACAATAGACCATGATAGAGCCGCCCACTGTATGTATGCATGTTCATTCATTCTACAGCACATACAGATTGTAATGACGTGGAAAATGATCACAGCCAATTTGTGTCATTGAACAGTGTAGCCATTGTCGGGAGGGTGCAGGGTTTCACGTGGTGGTTGTCAGGTAGCCATCTATAAGAAAGACTGTTAGCAAATAAATGAGGTTTGTTTTATTTGAAAGTTTGCATATACATTAAACTGACAGTAATGTAGGTTTATATGTTGAAAGTAACATCGTGTTTGAATATTCAGTCATATGCATTGTTATTTTGGTTGAGACTTTGGTTTACAATCTGGATGATGATTGTATCTGAAATGACCCTGAACTTCTGAACTAAATTAAAGCCCATTTTAAAGGTATTACTTCTGTAACTTTTGTGAAAGAGGCTCTACATCTGCTTTTCTTCAGAGATGTTATTACTTTGTCTACAATGTTCCAGTAACTTTTCTATCTCCAAGTTCCAGTAGAGATCTTTTAGAGAGATGGTTTTCAAAGTATTTTTAATTTCATATTTTTTCAGAAAAAACACCAGTGATTTAACAGATACAAGCAGATCAGTGTAACACCATACTGTGAAACATTCCAAGCAAAGCAATAACATCCACAAGAAAAGATTAATGTACAGTAAAAAACTCTTTTCTCCTGCAGGCCACATCTCTCCCATCTCTCGGCCTTGACTGTGCTGCCTGTTACTGCATATCTCCAATTCACTCAGGGGCAGTAACATTGAATTACAGGGGCCAACCATTCAGAGCGATCATGATGTGTGTGGGACATTACAACAGTGGACACATGCCGACCTGCTTGCTTGTGTCACTTCTCAGAAACATGTTTTTTCAAGATCGGTATTGCAGACACTATTAATGTCCACACACGCAAAGTCATGGCGAAACAAGCTGTGATGAAAGGAAATTCCAGCCTACTCACATTCCTCTGCATGAATTTTTTAAAATATGGACGCATCAACAACTGTACAACTGCATATTTTCACTCACGATGGTATGCACTCTTATTTGTGGTGATTTACTGAAGAAGTAATGGTGTATACAATAGTTTCTAAACTTTTTTGTTAATGAACAGTAAAAGCTATAAACATGTGCCCACTAATACTTACTACTACTGCTTGCAGCTGCTACCACTACTGCTTTTCTACACTAGGTGCATCCAATACATTTGCTAAATGGATGCTTATAAATGTTGGCTGTTTGAATCGCGCTCTAGACATAAACATCATTGGTAAAGAGGTCTGGTACACTTACCCACAGGTCCCACAGATCGTTGTGTTCTTGGGCAAGACACTTAACCCCCTTGCCCTCATTGTCTGTGTACACTGGTGTATGACTATGTGTGTGTGAATGGATGAGCAGTTCCTTTATGTAAAGTGAGTGCCTTGAAGATGGAAAAGCTATATATATATATAAAAAAAAAAAACCATGACCATTTACCATAAATTACTATTCACTGCAAACCCATGAAGCCAGTACATTTTAGGTGACATGTATGTAGTATATAAGTAATAAACAAAAGTAATAGTACTGACATGTGTGATGCTAGTGCCTGTCAGTAAAGTGTGTCTAAGTCTAACTCTATTCATCCACAAGGGAAATTATTTGGACACAGCAGCTCACACATCACAAGATATTATAAAAACAAGAGCAAAAATGTAAAGGGTAATAATAAATTCAAAATAAGTAGCAAAAATAGTAAGAGACTGGTGTCAAATAAAGCATAATTGTATTAAAAAAGTCTTGAATGACTGCATGTAGAATTGTATAAGGTGAAGTGTAAATGTCTTTTGAGTGCCTGGATCCCCACAGAGCGAATCCAGTCAATACAAACTGAGTCTTGAATTGACGAGGAGACAAGTTTTTGTGTATGTGTAGTGTTTTTCAAGAGGACAGCATAATGGAATGCCTGGGTCTAACACTTGCCAAGAGCACTTTTCCCATACGCCAGGGAGCCAAGACTTCCCCAACCCGCCAAGAATAGCAGCGGCACTCTTCTCTCTCCTTCTCACCCACACATCCACCAGCATCACACTTTAAACTCGACAGCAGAGACGGCTTGTGTGAGGAGCAGGGGGGCAGCTATTTTACAATTCATACAAAAACTCAAGCATAACTGGCCAACTCACAGGGCTATATTTAAAAGACAAATACACACCGCCGCGGGGCACTCCCTTATTCCCCTTACAAGGATCCAAATGTCAGACAACAGAAAACAGGCTACTTCATGGCCCTGTCCCAACATCATCTGTCTCCACAGACAAGAGCAGCACGCATAGGGTCAGAACACAATTTATAGGGTCAATGATAAATGCAAAGCATTTCTTTCACTGCCTTTTCTTTTCTTAGATTTATGCCAACAGTCTGAAAATAATAAGCCTGGAAATACAGCTAAATGTGGATCAGTATTTGCTATTCAGATTAACAAATTGATTAAAACAATATGCTTTATTTGTCAGTGTATACTACATTCAAGTTGTGTAACCATAGACTGTATATAAATGGACAGTTAACCCGCTACCCAGTATGCTCCAAATAGGAAGTGAGCATGGGGGTGCTTCCATCCTGGTCTTTTTATTTTGCTAATAAGTCTGTAAATAAATTACTAATATGTAACTGGCTCCACATCCTACAACTGCCAGCCTCGGTGAGCTTCATTTGACTGTGTGACATCATGTTCCCTTAATCCACTTCTATACAGTCTGTGACATAGACTCAGTAATTTTGTTGTATACACAGACTCTATGTCATGGGTCTCCAACCTTTTTCTTATGCTGAGCTACCTTTACAAAACAAAAATACCAGAGAGCTACTAATTTTAATGGTTGCAAGAAATTGAGAAAGTATAAGAGTCATGGTGAGCCTTAGATAGGGTACAGTTTGAATCTTATAAAACATAAACCAATATCCATTAGTGCATAACTACAATGGTAAATAGTTTTTATATTATAGATATTGTACTGAATATTATAGTTATTCAGCACAATATCTATGATTCAGAAATCCCTTGGCGAGCTACTTGGAAGGGGGTGGAGAGCGACTGGTAGCTCCCAAACTACAGGCTGAAGACCCCTGCTCTGTGTGTACAACAAAATTCCTGAGCTACTGCTGCTAAAGCAGCATTTACACTTACACACACACCACATCGAAACAGGACTAAAGCAAGACTAAACCAGAACTATAACAGAGCCAAACCAAGTCTCCATCAGGACTAGGCCAAGATCAAACCAGTACAAGTGTGTTTTTGGAGTTAGGAAATCTCACATGGAGAACATGCAGTCTCCAGGCATCCGCCACGTTCCAGCTCCTGCTATGATTAACAACTCTCTGTATTGTATTTTGAATCATATATTAGCTTAACATTATTAGCTACATTGTATATTACACTAAACTGTCTCAATAGCTTTTGTCTTGTGTTTGTTTACTACAAAACCTATTATCTTTCAATATACACGCTGTTGATGTGCGCACAATGCAATCGTACAAACTTTTTAATGATCCTATGATGAGACATTAGCAGCATGTGTGGGTTGATCACTACTGCACCGAGACACAACCTGCCAATTAGCATCCTGACAGTCTCTGAGCTGACTCCAAATCTCCACTATGAATATCCGACATTATCATACAGTATCGCTCTTGCTTATGGTAGACAATGTGCAAAGGATGCCCGAGGGAAAACTACACCTCCAAAGCAATCATGCAGAGAGCTTGAAAAAAGTTAGTGTGAATTTTTATTGATTTGCTATGAGTCACAAACATGCCATAGAGTGAAATGAGAGACTATCCATCAAATCCACAGAAGCTAGAGTTCGCGTAGTTCAATGTTGCGCTTGCTTTGCTGAAATGCACTCTGTAAAGCAATCGCCCACAACACAAAGAGGTGCTGTTTTGACCCTTGCGATTTAACATCCCCAAGAGATGGCTGAAAGAATACATGTTTCTCTTTCAGGGAATCAATATTACTACAAAACATGGTGGAAAATCAAAGAGGCAGCAGCTACTTCACTTCAGATAAGAGAAAATGAATAGAATGTCTGGTACACTACAAGCTGTTATAGTTATTTATAGAGCATTTATTCACACTTCCAGTACTGCCAGTGCGGTTTCCATTCTCACAGGAAGACCCCAACTAGCATGTAGTTAAAGGTGTTGAGCAATCTGGAACATCAAGGAATTTTCCAAATTGAAATGAGAAAAAATGTATCTATTTTTTTTCTTTTGCAATACACAAAGATCATCCGCTTCTTACATAAACATTGAAATATGAATATACCAGGACTGACAAGTTCAATGACAAACAAAATTTCAATGCAGAATTAATATTGCCAAGTTAAAGATATTTACAGACTGATAACTAACTGCATTTTGGTTTATAGCTAGTGTAATGGTATGTTAATTAACAGTAACAATTTGAAACATTCTTACAAATTCTTACATTGTTAACCAGAGGTGGGACCAAATCTTTGTTTTGCAAGTCTCAAGTAAGTCTCAAGTCTTTGACCTCAAGTCCGAGTCAAGTCCCAAGTCAAATACAGGCAAGTCCAAGTTGAGTCTCGAGTCACTGGCCCATAAATCCAAGTCAAGTCCAAGTCATCTGCTTTGAGCTTCAAGTCATTTCAAGTCTTTAAACCAAAGTACCAAATATAGATAGATAGATTTTTGCTATTTATATGAATTTTAAGATAAACTGCCCTTAAAACAAAGTATATTTATACAGTATATGAGTATTTATAGAGTATATAAGGGTTATAGAAATGAATTTAGTTAATTTTTTCTTTATTGTAACCATAATGGGTCAGAATAGAAAGAATTCAGATTCAAAACTGCTTTTCAAGTCTTCTCAAGTCAGAGGCCTCAAGTCTGAGTCAAGTCCCAAGTCACTGACCTTCAAGTCCAGGTCGAGTCCCAACTCTTAGTCCATTTTATCAAGTCAAGTTTCAAGTCCTAAAAATAGTGACTCAAGTCTGACTCGAGTCCAAGTCATACAAGTCCCCACCTTTGTTGTTAACTCATTCTTAGCATTTTAATTACTGAACATGATGAGTTTATAAGCGTTTTCACAACTTTCAGAGACCAAAGCAGAGTTTTGTCCTCACCTCACGCCACTACTAACAACGACTAGCCTGTTAACAGCACACAAGGGTAACTTCCTGGTTCACAGATAATAAAAAATCAGTTATCAAATGCAGACAGTACACAGTGGTCATAATGTTCTGGGTAATGCATTGAAGATAACATGCTTTGATCTTGCCATAGGAGTCCTCCTCACCTCATTTACCAGCTCCCTCCGGTTGGCCCTGGTCTGTCAGCAGGAGGTGTAGCCCATGGAGAGGGGTCCGGAGTTTCCCAGAATGCTGTGTAGTGATGACTCAGGAACTCCTTGCTGAAAAAAAAACAAGTTAAATTTACTTTTTAACACTGTGTAACTTTTTCCAGAAATTAAGATTAAACATGCAGTATTTTCCAATGGCAGTATTCCATGAAAAAAGTGAAAGAACTATTGTTTTAAAAGATATGCTTACTGCCTGCATGGCTATTCACTGAAACCCTTATATCAAGACATTTGAGGAAAGAAGCCACAAAGAAAACAGTATAGTAATCTAAACAGGCGTATTTTCTGATCTCTGTTATAACATTGTTTCCTCATCACAAACATACCTGGAGTTGTGTTTTGTTTTATTCACACAAGTTTAACACACAAACACTGCATATTTAGGTTGAGTTCTTCTCGAAAACTGAAAGCTTAAAGGTTTTAAGTGTCAGTTTTGGGTAATATAGAAACTTCATGGAAAGCTAATAAGACAGAAGTGGATTATCTATGATGTAACCTTGTATTCCAATATACAGCCTTATTATGCAGGATTCCTACCATAACAAATGAAAAATTGAATTTTTTTTTTTGCTGACAAGACATTTTTCTGCATACGACTGACTCTTGCAGTTCACATTCAACACGTCTTATAAATAGTGTATGGAATAGATCAATGCCAAGATACAACAGATACAAAAAAATTTGCAGCAGTGCAGTGGCAGAGGAGCCTATGAGTGAAAATCCTGGTAAGTTATGTAATGTTGGTTAAAAATTAATAGGGGTATGATGTAACTCAGAATAGTGTCAGTGATTTATACGTGACCTAGTCTGACTCCGATATATATTAAACATTACACATTATAACTCACCTTGGAATAGGAACTCTAAAAATTTATTGGGTATGTTATGGTGTCATATAACTAGGGTAATAAAAGGAATGCTTGGACAAACAGCTATCATAGGCCTGTAGTAAATGAAACAAAGTAAAGGAAAGACATTTCTTACCGATAGATTAGTTAACTAAAAAGGGAGGCAGGCAAAACACTCAAAACAATTAAATATCTCTCTAATCTATATTATCTGACCAAGACTGCACTATCAAGACTACAACTGTACTGAAGTTCAAGCAAAATCAACTATATATACAGAAAAATATAGGATAAAGCTATTCACTCTTATCCATTCACTTCCAACTCTCTGCATAACATGCTCTTACTGCTATTGACATAAATCCTTAAAATTAAAATAAAATAATTAGTCAATTAATACAAATTTTGCTCATCGTAATAGAAATATATCAAATTTACAGTACATGGGAAACACAGTAGTTGTACGTCACACCACACGTAAGTAATGTTTGGGAATGGGAGGGACACAGAGCTAAACTGGGCCAAAGGAAAGATGAGAAAAGGGAAAAGGATGAAGAGGCAGATGGTGGCAGGAAAAAGGCAGCCAACGAGGCACCGCGGGGGGCACCAAAAACTGAGATAAGGAGAGAGCGAGCAGGAGGACAGAAGAGCACTCTAGGCCTGTCACGATAAATACTACAGTATATCAAGTTATCGTTCAATACATATAAATGGACGTCTTCTTTGTACTTGTGGGAACATTTCTTTTTGGTTATTTTTTCTGTACTACGATCACATTTGAGCTATAGAAGGAATTAAATGAAATTCTATAGATGCAGTACTGTAGTGCGTTGTGTTATTTATTTCTTGCTTTTTTTTTTTTTTTTTTTTACAATTTTGTATATTTAGAATAGTTTTGAGGGGATATTTCTGCTTTATGGTTTAGCTACTATACTATCATTTATTGTCTATATTTACATCAGCAATATATTACATTTCCAAATTTGTTATAGTGACAGGCCTATATTTTTTATTTTATGATACTTAAGTATATAATGTGTTTATTTACAGACAAGACAAATATATTTCACAACAAATACACAAAACTGCAGCAGTAATAACTATTGGAGATAGAGAATAAAGAATCAAACTATGAAAACATGCAGTTTAGATCTTACCATACACAGTAGAAAAGGTTTGTCAAAGCATAGATATATTTAAACACTTCAAAGCTAGTTTTTAATACGGCCCTTATTAGACTGTTACATTCATACATGCCAAAAGTCTGGTGTAATAAATGGGCACATTTTGATTAAAGATCTTCTCTACCAAAGCGCTTTACATCAAGGAACTACTTTCCCATTCAGACACACAGTCATACATCAGCATATGCACAGGTGGGTTAAGTGTCTTGCCCAAGAACAAAATGACAGCATTTATCTATGGAAGCTGGAATTGCACCATCAACCTCTGAGTCAATGGATTGAGAACAGGACTCAAACTGCCAACCTTTGGATAAGTGAATAAACAGTGTACCAACTGAGCTACTGTCTGTGGTATTAGTTATAGCGGCTATAGTATCAGCAATATCACATTCAGGAATCATACAAGCAAGTAGTTCTATTTACCTAGCAGGAATATACCCAATAACAGACCTGCACCCTGTTAAATTGTGTATATCCCATGGTCTTTATATTGAGCATTCTAGTTCATATCACACCATCTTTTTATTATTTATGACTTTGTCCTGCACTTTTAAGTCTGGACTAACACAGACAATACAATGCAAAACATTTGGCAGGAGCCTTTGAAATATGGGGACCTCACAGTGTGCTTGTGGCTCTACAAATACAGACGCTGTGTCGCAATCCATCATGTCCAATCAGAGCAGCAGCAGTGGGCTAAAGCAGTCAGGAACAGTCCCGAGTAACCACATTAGGAGAGGGGCTGAGTGAATTTAAAGAGCAGTGGAGTGGACAGCTTACAGACAGGCTAAACCAACAAACAGAAAACAGTGTCTAAGACGTTTAGGCTGATAGAAAGCAGGGGATTTCTCTGCAAGACTTGTGAAAAATCAATACCCAGGTACTAATGGACACAAAAAACATTAGATATTCATTTGAGCCGGTGTCAGTACTGAAAGAAATGGCATTAACTCGACAAAGATTGAACCTTTCTCATGGATTTGCTCTATATCAGAACTTGTATAAAAACACTTGATAATATTAAAGAGTAGCTTTATTTTGTGTTAAAAATGACTTTGTATAGTATGAAAAAAAGAGTATTTTTAAATCATTGGGGGTATCCAAATTGGTATGTAGAATTTTGTCATCAGAACTGAGTGTGAAATTTTAATCAACAACATTACACTGCAGCTCATACTGTTTGTTACCAAAATATAATTTCTGATCAACATTGATATAAAAAACAGTGCTGTTCAGAAAACGTTCCCAGAACATCGCAAACCATAAATAGTTTGGAAATTTGTCCTTCCTTGGATTACTCCTTTTTAAGAATGATTGTAGTCGTGATGTAGTATTTTAGACCTGGTAGTACTTTACATCTGGTTTAGCCCTGTCATAGACCAGGTTTAGATCTGGTAGTACTCAGAAGGCCAATTATACTCTGTGGTTGTACTTATTGCATTTCAGTTTCAGAGGATGAGAGGACTTCAGAGCATGTCTTACTTTCGAGATCATAGGGAGAGCTGGAGTGCAGCTGTGTTCATGACTAAGCACTGGCACAGTTACAGCAGTTACAGTGTCTAAGCCCTCACTTCATCAGAGTCTGCATTCTTTCCCTTCTGTCTCCCGTAAGTGTGACCACATTAATTTATTTATCAAAAAATACGAGATAGAGCATGAGCTAAACACGCTATGTGCAGTACAGTCAGAAACAACAGACTTCTCAGGTTGCCTCTCCACAGATATGATGGCCATATGGTGTCAAAGGCTTGTCTCCATGAAGATAGATAGGTTTAAATGCAATACCGTGGAACATTCCAGGCAAAGTAATAGCATGGAGACAAGCAGACCCTTAAAGAGAAAAAATGATGTAGTGCACATTTGAAGGGCCCATATTATGCTATTTTCTGCTCTGTTATAATGTTGTTCCTCAGCACAAACATACCTGGAGTTGTGTTTTGTTTCATTCACACATGTTTAACATAGAAACCCTGGATGTTTACAGGCTGAATTCTTCTCTCAAATAGAAAACACTATGTTCCACCTTGTGATGTCAGGTGGTAACACGATTAGTGCTCCATTGTGTTTTTAAAGTCCATACAACTTAACTAGACTCATTTGGATGATTTCAGCCTGGAATTGCCAATATCTGCTTAACAAAAGATAAAATGTAGCTGTGATGGAAATTCATATTGTGGACAGATTTCTCTCAATCTGTCTTGTGTAAATGAATGTGATTTGTACCTGAGACCCAGATCAGTCATTAACACGTGTAAAGACTCAGCAGACACAACTGTCTCCACCCACAGGTAACAATGTATTGTCTTAGCTGTCCTCAAATGTACGGTATGTTAATTTAGCACCAGCCTCTGAAACAAAACTTACTCTGCTTTGATATGTATGTAACTTGTATTTCTGTATAAATACTCAGAGTTCAGATGCTCTAGGGCAGATACTTGGGGAGAGACTCGGGTCAAACGGAGAAGGGACATACTGCTGGGAAGGAGAGGTTGTTGGTCTCTGGCCAGAGCAGGTCTAGGCCATGTCCACATCTGCTGTAACAGGAATAAACCTTGGTCTATATTCCAAAACTCATTGGGATTTGCAAATGGATTAATTATTTATCATCAAGAAATGTATAATTTTTTTCCATAACAGTAGCTATTACCTTGAAAACTGAAAAAGCTACATGACATCACAAGGTGGTATGGAGCATGCTGAGCTTAGGAGATGTAGAGAGAAAAATAAAGAGTTACTCAAAACTCTTTCCTGAACACGTGTGAATGAAACACAACTCCAGGTATGTTTCTGATGAGGTAAAAACATTATAACATGGCTTAAAGTTCATAAGAGTTTTGCATAATATAGGATCTTTAAATATAAGAAGTCTATTTCCCCCATAAAGTCTCATCATTAATCACAGAGCACATTCCTGAGGGGCTGACGTCGTGTCTACAGCTGTGGGGTCAGAAGTATGTACAGTACAGGGCTGACCCAAGAACTTCACAGTAAAATCAAGGAAATGCCTCTGACCACAGCCTATTTTTCATTCAGACACAAACACAGCAGCCACGCCATAAGAGACAAGAGACGAGCTGACCCTCTGAACAGTGTACAGTGAAGAGGGGAGAAATATTACCTTAAGTGCACTGCTGTCCAGACACTTTTTAATTAATGATGAGTCCACTGTATTGACTATTACAACTTATAAAATCTGACCTACTTCTCTGTTCTGTAGGTCTGCAACAAATTATTTTTCTAATCAATCTAACAATGATGATTTTTAATTTTTACTGATTACTTTACTTTTACTGATTTACTGATTAATCAATTATTTTTTTTATAAACCCAGTGATGCCTCTGGAAGACATTTTGTATAGTCCAGAACTATTTTAATAGTTTGTTAGCTACAATTATATGTTTTTGTTTGTAACAATATAAGACAATGTTCAATTTAAATATAATAAATTAGGTAATGAGAGGGCAAAGGCATTGACCAGATTTTGCAATAGTGCCCAGACATAAAGTTGATTCAAGATATAGATATATAGGAGTCCAGAAATACATGTACTGACCCCATGTGGCTAATATTGTTGACTTTATCTAGCAATGTACAGACTGTTTGTGCTGGCTCGTACATCCCCAAAGCTAATCAATTATTATTTGGCTTCTCAGATAGAAGTAATAAAGCACATTTGTTTGTATTAGTCCTTTAGAGTCTGGGCAAACTAAATCTTGAAGTATTGGCCATTAATCAAACTCGTCATAAAAATACATGATTAGATGGATATGACTTTGGGCTGGCCTGATTGATATACCGCCTCTTAGTACAGAATTACA
Organism: Boleophthalmus pectinirostris; assembly: GCF_026225935.1. Classification (NCBI taxonomy): domain Eukaryota; kingdom Metazoa; phylum Chordata; class Actinopteri; order Gobiiformes; family Gobiidae; genus Boleophthalmus; species Boleophthalmus pectinirostris. The sequence goes on along the minus strand of NW_026571175.1, from coordinate 20,037,928 downwards.
GCTATAACTTTTAACTGTCAGCTCTTGTTGCATATAAAGGACCACTAGCATTTGGTCTACAGCAGAATGGCTTCTAATAAACCAATGGACAACAGCATTATGATTTTACAATAACCATTTCTAGTCCTATTAGTTATATTTTCAATTTCTGAATAGGACTGGTAACTCTTTATCATAACTACACTCTTTAAAGCCACGAAACAAAACATGAACAAAGATTTCCTACAGAAAAATACTAACAATTTAAAGGTGCACTGTGTGACTTTCTAGTGGGGGTCCGCTACCATGAGATGTTATTGTTTGACCTAGAATGTTCCTCACTATGGCATTAAATGTATCCATCTTGAATTTAATCAATTAGAGGGAAAGAGAGAGATGCTTTGAAACACATGCATTCTTACTGTGAGCAGGGTCGCCCCTTCACAGATTGGACCTGTAACTTAGGTTGCATCACCTGATAGTTTCTATGTTTAAAGTTATACTGTGGAACATTCCTAGCCAGGCTGGTGCCACCTAGTGCCTCCGCTCAATTTAATTTCTCTCCAGCGACTAGGTCAGGAATTGGAATACACTAGACGGTTCGCAAAAACCCCAGCCAATCATCGAAGAGCCATACATTCTGTGTTGTCAATAATTCCCGAGATCGAGGATTTAAAGCTGGAACAAAGAGAATGTTTGGTGAATTTTATCAAAGGGAGAGGCGTTATTGCCCTTCTTCTTACGGGATTTGGAAAAAGCTTAATATACCAGTTAGCCCTGTTAGCGGGGCATTACATAAGTCTCAACCAAATAGCAGTGATTGGGTACTTTTTTTCATTTAACCATCGACCGTCGAGTGAGCGAATTCTAACGCTGCGAGGTCAGGCTAGAACATTTCAAGCCCAGCAAAAACATCTCTATGGAAACAAGCAGGTGATGGACCCTCCACCAAAAAAGTTACACAGAGCACCTTCAAGAATCATTCAGGCTTAGTAAGTACTTAATTTATACCCTAAATCTAATCCCTTAATAATATAATTATAGTCCAATTAAGATGTTGTTGTAAAATGGTTGTTATTATAAAGCAGTACTTAGGTTTTTGTTATTCACCCTGCACCAAATGTCTGCCAAACTAATGTCATTTCTTCATTAGTAATTTTACTGCACTCTAAACTCTCAGTAAAGAGGCTGAGGGCTCAATTCCCAACCATCTGACACAGTCTCTTCCATGGGAGTCATTCTGTCCAAATTAGACAGGGTACTAGAGAGTCTAACATAGGTCTGATAACAAAATTTGAAGCATGATCTAGTGCTACAGTAAAATACTATGATAATATGGAAACCACTTAATGCCACTGACATGATAACAATAAAGCAAAATAATCCAAGTAAACCATCTTTTTGGACATTATCATTAAAAGGCATGAGCTGAAAATAATGGCAAAATGAACTGAAAATTGGGAATAGAAGTTCTACTCTACAGCTGAAATCTTACCTTATTACATAAAATGACATAAATCTCCCCAATATTGCAAAGAAATACATAAACACGATAAATACTGAGCTCTATAATACATTGTTCCAGCTCTCATGTATTGAACGATAAGTAAATATACTAATTATTGTGACAGGACTAGTCTAACATTAATGTCAAAGTAAACAATTCAACAGACATCTTTATGATAAATGGCAGGACTAATTATGAAGGATAAGAGAGTCTTTGCAGTATTTGCCTTTAAAATCCGAACCTCCAACATAACAACTATCACTCAGTCAACACGCACACACCCATCCACCATCAGAGCGCTGCCTATTCAGAGCATTGTCCCCAGAACTGTAACAAGTGCGGCAAGGGCAGGGTGTCTTGAGCTTTAAAAAGGGTTATAAAACTTCATTATACACAGGGTGGAGCTGTATTGTTCTCCGCTGTACAAACTAAAAGCACAAACTAAGAAAGACATCCCATTTGTCCTCAATATTACACAATAGGATGAAGCTGATTCCACTGTATGTTTAGAAAGGCTATGCTGAGAGAAAAGAAGGCATGGTGGGTTGGTGCCAGGCCTTTCCTTGGCAGTCAGAAGAGGACAGGCTCACACCCCAAATACACAGACACACACACACACAGACACATAACTGAGTCCTTTTAATTGGCCACTGATTTGCCAGTTAGTGTTTTCGCCTCTCTCTTCACCTCACTGTGCTGGCCCGCTGCCCTGGAGCCTGGCAGAGGCACAGCTGGACCACAAATGCACTGCACTAGAATTATTTTAAGAGTTTGTATCTTTGTACTTGTGTTTAATGCAGTTTTTATTTTGTGTGCGTGAGCAGGCTTATAACTTTGAGATGAAATGTAAACAGAGTGACTGGTTTAGTCAAGAGCATTTCAGATTAAAATAAGACAAAAGTAAAGGCTAAAGCAACAAAGACAGTAAGTTATTCTGAAGAAGTACTATTAAATGTCATAATACCTTTATATGACATTTATAGTACTTTTATTGCAGTGCTCTATTTTCAGCAGCTCATCCAAACGATATACATTTAGATGAGTTTTTATAGTTTTCAAAGCACAAATATTGGTTGCAGTCAATCTAAAATTTTGTATTCCATTTGCCTTTTAAAGTCTTTCTATGTAAAATATTCTCCTTCACTTCCTGGTTCCTACAATCAAACTGTGGACATCTCCTCTGACACGAGTAACCAAGAGCAGCCACTGGGGTGTGCTGCAGAGCATTCAGAGGAGTCAGTACACTTGTGGGGTGAACGCGGTTATGTGTGTTACTTTAAACCCAAAGGTGAAAAAACTGAGATTTACACCAGAAACACACTACATCCTCTCCTATGATATATCACATTCAACAGCAATCAATGCTCTACAGCTTTGGACACACACTCGTGTCTACAGCAACCCAAGGTCACAGCAGGATGTGTGTATGTGATGACATCATTACTAGAGCTGGGCACTTGGGGCTGATTGATGGAGAGAGAGCGAGAGAGGGAGATATGGAGAGAGGGATATGGATAGAGGGAGGAGAGGTTGTTACGGTCGACCGCTGTGAGCTCATTGCCCAGCAACCGCACAATTGGACCTTGCCACTCTGGGTTAGTGCAAATGAAAAGCAAGCAGTGGCTGTTTAGTGAAGGCCAGATAAAGAAAGTATTCTAACCCAGAATGCAAAAGTATTTGTATAAGAAGTGAGGAACTCAAAACTTTTAATGAGTTTTCAATAGCAAAATACTGCTCTTTTCAAAAAACAACAATATTGCATTAAAACTATTTTTTACATTATACTGTAAGCCAAGATAATAGCCACTTGTCTGCACCAGGCCTAGATACTCTATCCTTCACCTCGCTTCCACCCAATGACACAATCAGAAAGAGAGAATGGCAAGTTACTCTCAAAGCTGTACATACTTTCATACATACATACATACATACATACATACATACAGGTATATACTGTTCATATGGATGTCTGTATAGTGACCACAGCAGCAGTACATTGGCCCTTTGTGTGCGTTTGTGAAAGCCAGCCTCATGTTGAGTACTGAAAAGCACATAGCCCTGGATAATAACTACTCTTAAAGTACATCTGGCATTCATGCATGTAGGAAAATCACGACATAAGAAACATGGATATAATAACTACAACAGTGCAATGTTTTATATTGTATATCACATATCTTTGTCATTAGGGATAGAATCACACACACAACAATCATAGTTTCACACCTCCAGAAAGTTACACACTGCTGCTTAAACCATAAAAGGTTAGCACAATAATGCAATAACAGAAGGTGTCACCCAATAAAATCTAAATCAAAATATGATCAAACTCCTAATAGTTATTACTCATTTAAAGCCTATATTACCCAAAATAGATTCTTATGGGCTTTAAGCCATGTTATAATGTGTTAATTCATCAAAACTACACCTGGAGTTGTGTTTTGTTTTATTCACATTCTGTCTATATCTCAAAATGCTCTGCACCACCTTGTGACATCATGTAGTGGTAATCTTCAAGTTAACAGCTCCTTTCACCTTTAGTTCAGTAGAGATTGGCAGTTCCAGATCACATTGGAGCACTTCCTGTATTACCACATGACATTGCAAGAGGAACTGAGTGTGTTCTGCTTGAGAAAATAATTAAATATGCAGGATTTGTGTGTTAAACATGTGTGAATAAAACAAAACACAACTCCAGGTATGTTTTTGATGAGGAAATAACATCATAACAGATCAGAAAATAGTGTAATATGAGCCCTTTCAAATTCTTTTCAAACTGCAGTGATAGTATGACACAGTAGAGGACCTAAAATGAGGAAGTAGATCTGATGCATTTATTCCTGGAGAGCGCTCAGATTGACTGTAACTAGATCTGTTCTTTAACTGAGCCCTATCCCTTTCCTAACATCACACATGAAGGCCACACAGCTCCACGCCTCTCAGGTCACCTCCCATTCAAGAACAGGAGACTCAATACTACCCCAGCGTCACAGAGCACTGCCTTGACCAATCACAGTGCTGCAGATCCGGTGTCACCTGGATGGGGACTATTAGACTGTGCTGCTGGAGACAATATTAAAAGACAAGAGAGAGCTTGGTTCAATTAGTGCTGCTGCCAAAACCAAATCATCTATGTCTAAGCAGAATAAGGGCAAACCAGGACAGAGCAAACTGACAACAGAAGAGGATTCCTTTACTTTAATTATAAAGGATTGGAGTTATATTAAACAGAGCTTTATAAGGCATTCAGAGTCTTTACAAGTCTATTATTCACTCACTCTTCAGTCTTTTAAGAGGTAGAGTACCGCTGACCATAGCTTTATATCACAGAACCAGTGAAAACAAACTATACCAATGAGTAATAGTGGGTGAGTATGACAAAATAATCAAAAATAATAATGATTAAAAAACTAGATTCCAGAGCAAAATAATACAGCTTTTAAAATAGTCAAATTTAATTCCTTCACTCTACTGCTCTAAACTACATGCCTTATAGAGGAATGGCTTGTCTCCATTAAAAATATCCAAACATATTACAGATTTTTTGATTAGTGAATCTCAATTAACATTATTAATTGCACAGTATCACTGAGTATAACCCTAGCACATGCTTAATAATAAATATCAATGACAGTACTTTTTACTATCAAAATGCATTGTAGCATCTTTAAACAGGTTGGTAAAAGGAAGATAAGTGCATAAGCATGGCAGTGGAGCTAATAAGAAAAATGAATAAAAGAAAATTACAAACACATACAACATAAAGCGAGTTATAAAAGGAACAGTGCCTTCTTCTCGTCCTCTCTGGGTCTTAGATCTTCAAAGACTCAAACTTACACAGGAGACACTGACAGTACACAAGGACGCACATCAACAGCCCCCCGCTGTGAAACAAGCTCCCCATATTGAGGTAAGGACGCACACCAAACAACTGAAAACAGGACTGCACCATCAGAGCAATATTACCACACAAAAAGACCTATTGTGTTTAAATGTCAGGATGACTTGAGGTGAACGGACAAAGCAAATTATAACAGCACAGCACTGTTAACATAGATAAAAATACTATGATGTCAGCCAACAACTGCTCAACTGTACACGCTTCCTTTATATGTCTCAGATACAACAAGGATTATGTCAGTAAGGTAGACTCAGTCAGTAGACATAAATGACTGCACTTTTGTGTATTTCAGTTCCGATGCAGATTTCAGCACTATAGCTTTAAATATCTGCCAATATCAACCAGTACCAGATAGTTATTTTTTTGTCTCTACACTTTCTATTTATTTTTTCATTTTCATTTAGTTCCTTTAAAATTAAATGAAAAAAGACAGAATTGATTCATATGTGTTATGTCACTGGTATTTATCTCTCAAGTAACTACAGAACAACTCTGTCTAAACAACAATTAAAAGGTTGCCTGCTCGTCTTCATCCATCTCCTTGGACACAATGAGGGTTTTTAATTAGCAGTCTGAATACCTGTAATTAATGTAAGATAAATCATTTTAATGTAATACTAGGGAACATTCCAGGTAAACAATAACATCTCCATGGAGACAAGCAGGTGGCAGATACTTCACCAGAAAAGTATATAGTACAACACTGATAACGCTATCTTTTGATTTTGTATAATATTTTTTCAAATTTACACCACTGTCTATTTCTATAGCAATCCCCAGTGGGCCCATGTCATACCAGTACAAACGCTTTCAACACAGCACAGATGTTCACTACTTGTCCAATATATCCCACCCACTAACAGGTGCCACCGTGAAAACATACTCTGTTATCACCTGTCACTTGTTAATGTCATGCCTGATTGATTCATTACATTGAGATTTTGCCTCTAATCAAACCTGGTCTCATTTGCTCCACTTGAGGAAATAACATTTTGCATGCATTGTTAATTTGTTTATCATCTGCCTCATCTTCATACTTTCCTGTTAGTCCCTTGTGCCTGTTCTTTTATCTGACCTGCCGTCTCTTCTCTCCTCAGTCCTCTCACGTGCGGTCTGTTACACACTCGCACATGTCAAAGTCCTGGGATGTTTTACACACAGCAGATTCCACAGCCAATTAGAGAAGTGACAGGGCGTTACCCGCAGTGTTTCAGACACAACTATGTCAAAACTATGTAACAGCGTGCCAGCAGAGGTAAACACTTAGCAATGACACTTTTAATTAGACTCGCAAATATGGTGTCCCTGAAGGTCGAAATGACAATTTACAAAAGAATGAAGGTGTCGTTATACATATATAATTCTTTTGTACTTTGGTTTCAGTGTTTTATAATATAATACAATACAGCATAACATTATTTTTAAAAGACACAAATCTGGACATTGGCTGCCTTAGAACAGAAAATGCAAGTCACAACAAGGACCACAGTAAATTTTGTTCAAATTGGCTAACCCAGAATCCACTGGGGTAAGGACATTTAAATGAGGTAATGCGTAACTAACATTTCCTTGTCTTATTATGATTTAATCTTTAGGGCCACTAAAGTTAATGTTTCACAGCCTGGAATGGTTCAATAATTTAGAAATGTACTTGTAATTTTAGTCTTCTGTTAGAAAATGATTACATGAGTTAAATTACTTTACTATTGCATAATGACTTCAGCTTTCAAACTCACCATAGTATTACCACGATGTGTAGTAGTATGTTGGTTACTTTACTATTAATGATTACATACATAATTGAATCTTGAATCTTAACTTACGGTTTCTCTTTTACTATCACCTCTACTAACCTATGACGTGCAGAATAGTTCCTTTATTTATAGTCAGTGTCTTTGAGCAAGCATTTCTCAGAACAATAAGGCATTCCTGTACATCTGCACGTGCACATATGGGGCATGTCTATGATGTCAGTGAGGTTGGACTGGCCGGGTGTGGAGCGTAAATGCTTACTGCTGTGTGTAGTACCACAAGTCAGGTGACTACTCTAAAAATACACAGAACATACTATGCAAAAACAAAACACAAAGAAATCCTATTTAGAGTAGTGTACAGTATAGTGTACAAATACCATATCTGTATTTACTACTACAACCGTGCACAATTACTACTACTGCCACCAAAAAAATAAACTGAGTTAATGTGATTCTGCAAAATTTGTTTTAAAAAGCTGAATCGGATACACCTGCTAGTTCTCCACTGAGATCTAACCTGTGTATGTTTGGGGGATTCTGTCCGATCCAATAACGACATAATCACACGATGCTGAGGGCTCACAGACACAAAACTCTCTACAGGTGAGGGGTGGGAGAAAAAAAGAAAGAAAGAAAGAAAGAAAGAGAAAGAGAGCGAGAGAAAGAGAGAGACAGAGAGAGAGAGAGAAAAGAGAGTGAGAGGGAGACAGAGGAGAGTACGAGAGAGACAAGAGAGAGTGAGAGATAGGAGAGAGAAGAAAGAGGCGAGAGAGAGAGAAGAGAGAGAGCTAGAGGAGAGAGAGAAAACAGAGAGAGAGAAAAAGAAAAATAGAGAGAGAGAGAAGAGAAAGAGAGGGAGAGATACATGTTTAACAGGCTGAATGTGTCACAGAGGATTTACTATAATGAAGTCATTCTACTGTAGGAGAAAAGCCTATTGTTACGCCTCAAGATGACTTTCACCTTCAAATATTTTACAGAAACATTAACATCCAAGAGGTAGGACACATGCTACACAATACTGGAACATGCAGCCTATATTATGTTAGTATAAAAGACATATCTGTTTACTAGAGTCCCACTATTTCCATAAGATGATCCAAGACACAAGATTTAATCCACAAGAACAAGACAAGATGAGATTTTTTGACAAAATTTATAATATAGAAATGGTGTGGTTCAGTTCACCATTTTGGTCCAATTTAATTTACTTTATTTTATTTTGTCAATGTAACGCTACTTTTTGGAACTACAAAAATCTACAAATCTAAAACTAAATAAATGGGGAAAAATTATCCTATGAGATTTTTTCCCCAAGTGTGCACAAGTCTTGCACAAGATTGTGTCATCCCTACTGTTTACTATTGTAAAACAGTTTTACCAAGCACTATTAAAATTACCCTTGTTACTTGTACTTGACTGTAAGTAATATTCTACAGTAACAGTACTTTTACTTGAGTATATATTAAGTTTTTTTCTTGCCTTTGCCAGTAATCATCAAATTTACAAAGAACTCTCAAATGTTTTATGAATAGGCCTGCCACAATGAAAAAAAAATTGAAGTTCGATATATTGCTAAGGTAAATGCAGATGATAAATGATAATATTGGCACTAAACCATAAAACAGAATTACTTATAAAGTATTCTAAATATACAATACTAAAAAAAAACATGAGATGCAATACATGAATAATAGAATACAACACTAAAGTAGTTAGATTGTTTAGTTCAACCCTCTCAAGCTGAAATTTTAATACACTGCAGAAAATTCCCACTGGAACAAAGAAAAAAATACTCACGATAAATACTGACCCCCAAAAATTATTGTTCCATCTATCATATATTGAACATTAAGTCGATATAGTAATTATCGTAACAGGCCTGCGGATGCCTGCAGAAGCACACTCATGAGGCTGGTATAAGTGAGTGGTAATGTGGTGAAGGAGAGACCAGGATAGTCCCAGTGTGTACGAGAAGGCCTGTTCTTGTTAAATGCATTTGTAGTAATGATGACTAATACAGTGTAGCCAGATATGTTTATGACTCACAGAAACACTAACAGACATTGTATTACCACTGCCACATTTGGCACTACTAAAACTGCTATTAGTTTGCTGCTCGGGCTGGAAAAATATTTAATAGATTTTTTGAAAACAAGTATTGCAATTGCAATAAAATTTTCAATTATGTTCGCAGAGCACATTTTAAACAAGACAATGATCAAATACAAGATTCATATGGATTCTAGGTTTCCAATGTGGCCAATGTGAGTTGATAATTTTGCAAAGCTGTGATCTTTTTTTTTTTTTTTCATTGTGATCTTGCCACTACTTGCTACTATTACCACTACTAAGAAGAGGTAGGAACAATAAGAAAAGTTGTATTGTGACAACCATTCAAAGAAATAGCTCTTGTGTTGTTCTTAGAAGTCTCTAGTAGTGTGGATCTAAGTATAAATGTTCAGCGTATCCTGATGTATGTTTGATATGAGTCACAGAACTACTGGCAGCCCTCCTCTCTCCACTCACTGTACCAGGAGCCTGGGAGGGGGCCTGTTGCTGCTCGCTGTTATACAATACATATTGTATAACAACTGGCAGCGTGTGGGCGGCCGCTGCCATCTGCGGAGATACAACCCCTGCCATGGCGCGCTCTGCTGTCTGAGGATGTTTGTGTCCAGCCCAGAGCCACAAATAGCAGTGCGTCATCTACAGTAGGTTAGTCCCTGGTGCATGAAACGAAGCTAATAGAGCACAAGCTTGTAGTGATTATATTAACTGTGGCCGCCATTATCACAAAGCAGCACACATGTTTCTACTCAATCCACTGAGCAGTTATCATAAATATACTGTAGATATGCGTATTTACAAGACTTGATGTGCTGTTGTCAAATGCAAACTCACAAAGCTGTTGGAGAACTCTAGGTCTGTCTAATGACATGAAGTAAGATGAACCATTGGAGGGCCATAGCGACGTCCACATAAACAAGGAGGATGAAAATGATTGACTGTAAATACTGAAGTTTTATGAAATTATACAATTCCAAGTACAATGAAATTATGCGTAGGTTATTAAATCAGCACTTGTATATTCAACGTGCAAAAATAAAGCAGATGCTAATCAAGAGTTCACATGTCAAAAGGAAGTCTCAAATTAGCTTAGGGAGAGACGGTGAATCCCATTATGTTTCTCCTGCTGTGTGTTAGAAGAAAGACAATACACATGTACCAACAACATCATCTCAGTTGAACTTAATATCATAATTCTGCCATTTATTTTATCATTATCAGTTCCCATAGTAATTGATTCAAACAAACAAACAAAATCCTCCACAAAGACAAAGCCGGATGAACGTAGAAGATGGGTACAAACAAGATGCCGAGAGAATGAACTCCATCAACTCTAGTCAGAGCTCAACGCTGAACTGTTGCTATGGTGAACAAAAGCATGCCTTTCCAGTCTATTTTAAGGATGTCGCTGTTACATATTTCTCCCACTGCATCTATCAGTCTCAGACAAATTACATTAGATAGACTAGTACCTACCCCCAGAAGCAATCATTGTTTTTTGTGCAGTTGATTATGTATCTCATAGGGATGTGCAATTAATCGAATTTATAATGGGAATTTCAATTATTGCTCTATTCATTTAGTTCAGAATGACGTGCGCTTGTTCTGTCTACAGTAACTTTGAAAACAAGTGTCAAAAAATATTATCAATAATTTATTCTCTGTCTACACTTTCTTTAAAGTAAATATTGAATTGTGATTTGAGCTTTGAGACAAATATTCGTGAGTATGATTTTTTTCCATAAGTGAGCAGCTCTAGTATCGGAACAATTTTGCTATTACTTCATTGTTAGTCTTGTCTTAGTTTACAGCATGTGACAGGTATTTAAAGGTGTACTGTGTAACTTTCCAGGGGCAGGGTCCGCCACCACGGAGATTTGTAGCTTTGCCTGGACTTTTTTACAGTATGACAATAGGGATGTAACAGTAACCGAAATATCATGATATCGTATTGTCAAAGTTCTCACAATAATATTGTGGACACTAACAATATTGAATTACAAGTCTCTCTTTGCTTAAATTAAGAGTTATGGTGCAGCAATAGACAGAGGGAACTACACAGAACATGATCCTTTGCTCTATTTCCATGTAGACTACAAGAAGAAATAACAGTTCTAAGCACTTTTAAGTCTTAGTTCTTCGGATAAAATCTTGTCAAGGCATTTTAAGAGGAAAAAGTAGCATATTAACAGTTTTGTTAGCTCCACAAAATATCACAATAAATATCATACTGAGAGATTTGGGTATTCCAATTTGTGGATGTGGGCCTGCTTACAGTATTATTTTTCAAGGTATTGTTTTATTGTAAATACTACATACTGTGGTACATTCCAGGGAAAGCAGTCTCCCTATCACATTTCCAGAGACACAACCAGGTGCTGAACACCAGAAAAGTTACATAGTGCACCTTAAAACAGAGGCTCAAAAGTGAATTAATATAATAATGTCAGTCACTTCTTTTTTTATGTATTATATTATTTATTTGACAGAAAAATGAGAAAATTATAAAAGTAAACATTTTGACAAGTACAGTAATATTTAATATTTAAATTCAGCTCATATTACAGTTTTTTTTTCCCAACATAGATAGACCTAGTCACATTTCTGAGACTTCGATATTACATAGTTCAACCTACGCAACCAAGATTCATATGTAATCACATTATAAGAGAACCTAAAGTCATCCCCACCTGTGACTGCACTGAATGAAATAAGAGTGAACTAGTGTTAATTAATGAACAATGAGAGTGTGATACTGTCTAACGAGAGCCGCTGTTACACCTTTCTGTCACCACTAGAAACACCAGGTGATACTTTTATATTCACACGCCTGCATCTTATTATGCACAACCTCTTATTATACACAACTCCACCACTGCTCAAGTGGAACAAACCCTCACAATCTGTACGCAGTATTGTTACTTTAAGGTGCATTATGTCACTTTTTGTTTAGGGATCCGTCACCTGCTTTTTTATATGGATGTCATTGCTCTGCCTGGAATGTTTCACAGCTCTACCTTACATTTATTAAATTACAGGTTGTTTTATAGCTCAAAAATACATAGAAAAACAGGCATTCTGACTGTGAACAGGGCTGCCTCGCCACAACTCATACATTACAGACAAAGGAAGAACATGCCCTTGGAGAAAAGCATTTGATGGACCATTCATCAGAAAAGTTACACAATGCACCTTTAATAACATTATTATTATTATGAACCAAAATTACATTATTACAGCTATTACACTACTTCAGAGCATGATATAAGTTGATCAATAGGAAGTAGCTGGGGAAAAGTGGCGTGATAGTTGTAGGAGCTAGGCCTGTTCAATTAATCAGATTTTAATTGACATTCAGTTGTTTCTAATAGTCAATTACATGCTTGGGTCTTCTTAATTGAGAGTCCTACCATCATGTTATTCAGGCTAGGAGGAATAAATGGGACTTTTTTTGCTTAGTTTTAAATAGCTATTGTTACAAATCTGTCTTGTTTAGGTTCAGAAAACTAACATTTATACCAAAATATAACAACATTCTATTGTGATTGATCAATATGAGGACATTTTTGTTAGTTTTTCTTTCATTTGGCCTAGTCCTAGTAGGAGCTGTGCTAAAAGATAAAGTTTGGCGACAGTAATAGTAAAGTAGACCTCTGTGGTTGTCATAAACTCTAGTCTAGTATCACTAAACAGGAAGCAGCAGCACGAGTCCCAGGGGCCGGAGTGATGAGGCTGTAGTGATTGTGCTACACTGTACAAGCCTATAAGTGTGAGTCTATGTGTGTATGTGTGCGTGTGTGGTGCTTACATTGCTTTTGGGGCTGTTTCTTATTTAAAACCACAGAGCAGAAACACACAGGTCTGCAGAGGTTATGGGAAGGAGTCCTTGGCTACAATTCTGAGGAGGAAGGAAAACAAGAGAACGGACAGAAAAGTAAAACATTATTTTAGGCACGTATGTATTTTAAGGCAGATTCATCTTTGGCCAAAATCAGAGTACGCCAACATTTCCTTTTTTACGCAGGACTTCATGATGACTTCACAGACCAAAAGTGATAAATTGAAACATATAGTTTATAATAATTTCAGTAAATGTTAATGTCAGGGGTTTAAATAGACCATACAATAAGAGAAAGAGGCACTGTAAAACAAACAGAATATAAAAACACAACAGGCTCTATTCACGCTCACGTCATAAACCAGAAAGACGTTTGGAAACATGCGATGGCAACTTCTGGTGTAGTTACCGACACTGGGCTCACCGACCGACTGTGATAAAACCAACTGAAGTAAATGTGATCAGCGGTAAAATGAAGACTGTGTATGTATGTGCTGTTTGGAATCATCTTGAATTTGGCGCCTCATCTCTTCTAATTGCATGTACCCAGTGTGCTCGGAGTTGTGTGTCAGTGGGGAAATTATGAAAACTGTGGTATATGGCTGTAATTATTGATTAGCCGAACATAACGAACGCTACAAACATAACAAACGCTACAATGACATGTAGATGAAGAAAACTGGGCTATTTTCAAATTTTTCCTACATTTAGTCAGACTTACTACCGCGATCAGAGCCCGCCGAAAGTTGTCATCACATGTTTCCAAACATCTTTCTTGTTTGTGACTTAAGTTACATGTAAACACCCTCACGTTGGGGGTGTTTACGTGTAGTTCCCATGGTGACACAATGTACAAAAACAATATCTAGGTAAGTTAAAATGAGTTAAATTAAGAAGATTTTACTTTATTTGAGTAGATTCAACTTGACAAGTAAAATTATTTGCTAATGGAATAAGTGTGTTTTTCTTAATTCAAGCAACATTCAATGTTGTACAAAAAGTTGTTTTTCTTATTTTAAGTGTAAGAAACTGTATTTTCATATTTCAAATACAAAAAGCCTTATTCCACTGGCAGATAATTTTACTTGTGAAGTAAAATTTACTCAAATCATGATACTTTTTTTTTTTTAATTCAAGTCATTTTAAGTTGACTAGATTTTGTTTTTTGCAGACATCAGCAAACACAGCCAAAAAATTCAAGATAATCTAAAAACTCAAGAAAAAAAATACAAAAGTAATAAAGAGGACATTTTCAGGAGCATGTGATCAATAAGAGTGTTCATGGTCCGGTTTACGAGTGTTTAGGAGATTTTCAACAAAAAGGTGAGCGTGACAAACTGAAAAACTGTTGGCTAATGCAAGCTGACTGTGACTGTAAAGTTATTTGAGAGGAACTTGTTTAACAACACAAATCACCTCACATGTCTTGACTACCGGTAAGTCTGCTCTTTCAGGTCAGATTGTGTTAAATAAAGATCAAGATTAGGTCACAGCGCTTCAGACTGAGTAGTACCTCCAGTTTGCATCACACCCCCAGGGAATGTTGATGACTTCACCTGCTACTTGCAAAATAAGGTAAACATTAAACATGACTGTATTTTTATAATTTTTTTTAAATCGCCTGACTGCAGGTACCACAACTCTTGGACAATAAAACATCAGCCAAAGACACAATGGCTATTTAACATTCCCTGTATAGTGTTCAATCTTTGTAGAGCATGCATTAAGAGCACCATTCATCAACCTCTGCTGTAAAAACATGATATAACTCCCTTGTCCTGGCAACGCTGGACCACAATATCCTTCCATTATAACGCACTCAGGTTTGTGCTGAACCTGGCAGGAAGTACAGATACATGACAGTGCAAGGGACCTCCTCTCCACCGGACTGTGGACATTTTGTGGGTGCTTATCTGTGGACGCGTGAGAAAGCCCAGGGCACAGGCGCTGTCAGAGATAAGGCCGAGGTAATAAACGAGCTGGACAAGAGACGAATATGTAAGAGTATTTTCCCATCCATCGGACATGTCAGGCAGCTGTGGGTCATTAGCTCAGGCCGGGTATGGGCTGTGTCCAACTGATACCCAGGCACAGGGCTCTCAGGCTGTTGTGTCTGCATGCAATACAACAGTGTGAGAAGAACATAACACGAAAAATGACAATGACTTCAATTATCTCAGTAGCCTGTAAATGTTTTTTTAAGAAACTTGGCATATTTTTTGCTGTGTCGCAAAATGCAAATCACCAACAATAAGTCATATTCTTAACCATCAGACTCAAAAACAAATTTGATACTTAAAGTTAATTCACTTTTTAAATATAAGTAAAGGTATATATGTAGCTAAAACATATAAATATTGTACAAACTTATTTACAAAAGTAGATATTTCCGTCTTCCAATCAATTTACTGTTTTGTACATTTGTGCGTTTCATGAGTTCTCATTCTTTTTAGACCTTTCAGAAGATATTTTTATTTAATCTCTATGGCAATGGTCCTAATTTTTCATAATTCTGAAACCCACTGATAGTTAGCTACTTCTATCATTGTAAATTCTGAAATTTTGAAACTCGATGGGCTAACTGAAGTGATATACCAACCCATAAAACCAATCTACACATTTAAGACCTTGGGTATGCTTTACGGTCCTCCCTGAATCAGATCCTCTGTGGCACGTTCACACGGACACACATAGATCTTCTTCTGGTCAAATGTGATCGGAGCCACTTTTGACCCTAGTATAAACAAGGCCTTATAAATAATACAGTTGGGACGATGAAACTACTAGTGTCTCAAAAAAGATACTTCGGTTTGTTTTTGTCACAGGGTGAAGACCAGAGGCTACAGCAAAGCATTGGAGAGGACACAGCAGTAAATAACGACAGTCGACACACAGGGGACTCTCAACACTGTTATAGCAGTCAGTAATTCAGGCCAAAGCGCTCCCCGAGGACAGCGCTGGATTAAGCAACATCAGTCAAATCACACACACTCAGCTACTGCAAATCAAATCAATCTGCTCCACCCTTTAAACAAGGGACAATAAAAGAGCAAGAGAGGGATGGCGATCGAAACAAGAAGGAAGTAGTGGAGAAAAGAGGGCTACTCTTTCAATAATTCACCAACTGCTGCTTCATTTGGGGCAGAATCAGTGTCCCAAGTCAACTCCAGGACCTGAAAACAATATTCTGCTATCTCACCCAAAGACGGGGTGCAGCTATGTGGCTTATCATCGTAAAATAGGGTAAAAGATCTCCATGTTAATCCACAAGAGGTCAGTAAAAGAACAAGTGAGTAATTATAGTGATTGTAGTTTCCGCCTGGCTGAGATTTTGGCTTTGCGACACAACAAATCATCTTTTTATTGCTTCTGGTCGATTAAAGGCAAATTGCAGTTTGCAGGTACAATTTAAGCACCCTTTAAAGCTATCGTTTTAGCAGGAAAACAAAAGCTGGTCAGATCATAAATCCCAATTAAGGCCTAACTCTGAATATAGGCTGTGTGTCCGGGTGCAGCTCCTCCATCTCCAAGACATAGATTTCTATTAAAGGATTAATGTGGATTCATTAGTACAGCTGGTGCAGTGAAGGAGCAGGGCCCTGAGAAATAGGCTTCATTACATCTTTATATAATGGCTCTTTTTCTCTATATACAGGCCCAGCACTTTTCTCTTTGATAATGGCACCAGCTCACTCACTAAAAGCTCAGTTTAAAAATACATTCTTCCACAAAGCTTGAGTCTGCCTCAGTCAATGCTGTGAACACAAGCACCCAGATGGAGCGCTGCGTGTGTGGGAGTGCATATGTCATTCCACTCAATGTAACAGAGATCTGCATACTCTGTCTGGCATTGAGAGAGATCCAGGAATGAAAGAGTACTGATTTTTACTACTGCTACTATAACCTTGCAGTCAGATGTGAGATGTATTTACGTGGAGTCAAAGACAAAGGTTTTGATATTCTGAAGGAACTCACTGCACTATTACAAGTCAAGTCAATAGCAATACAGTCACACAGCAATCACAAACCAGTGTACAGTGTGGACGTGCATGGTCAAAAAGTCTTTATCAAGATACAAATTAATACCAAAAATATGTGAACATCCTTATAAGAGTTTATGACCACATGGTAATGTTACTATTTTCACAAACAAATATTATACTATTTTATAAATATATTTTCATACCCATTTTAGTCATCAGAACAGTGAAAATGTCAAATGTGTTGCATAAACAAGTTTTCTTCCTTTCCTTAAGCAACAAAACTGTAGCGCTGTAACAAAATAATTAAGTAAAATATACCAAAACATATTCGATATATCGATAAAGCAAACCACAATATCGATACTGTATCATCACATTAAATGGTACGATATATCGATTAGGGATGGGCACGATTAGTCGATTAATCGATAATTGATCATTAAGAATTTCATCGATTACGTTCATTTTAATCGACAAACCGAATGTAGGTTGCTGTGCGTAGCGTGACCAAACAGGGGTCCGTACATGTGTCTCTCTGCACTCAGAAGGAGCGAGACACAAACATTCGGTCAGTCTGCAGCGTGCCGAAGCACAAATGCGTATTTAACGATGACTTGTACAAGAAATTCCACACTTTCCGTTGCGTTGGGAACAAGTGGGAGGCCATGTGCACAGTGTATAAAGCAGCGCATATGTTTCGGTGTCCAGTGGGAAAAAGCTTTGCCAGGTGAGAGTCGTGCAATGTCGATGATGAGTCCCTACCTCCCACCCCCGTATGGTGTCCTGGTTTTAACAAACGCAAATCTGGTCACAGTAACCTGTATTCCATTGAGTCATGTCTTTTAATCCGACAGAAATTGACCGCATCAGCGCACAAGAGCTGTAGTTTATACAAATTAGCGATGCGGTTTTAAGTTTCGTTTCTGTGAGACTTGCGCAAAACTGAATTAAACACATTATAATCTCAAACGGATTGATGTGGCTCTAGAGTCGTTACGGTTTATATGTCGTAAAGTTGAATTTATTTATGCAGATTAGTAGTGCAGATAGTAATAATAATGATGATCATTTTAATATAAAAACATTAATGATTAATCGATAATCGATCGTTAATTCTTCCGACGATCGATTAAGAAAATTTCATCGAATGCCCATCCCTAATATCGATATTTCAATATTTTTGCACACTATTAGTTACAGTATAGTGGATTGCTGTGAATCCACTGTGCCTAAACTGTGAGTAATATATTCACTATACAACATTATCATTGTATCTTATTTCACTGTTGTATTGAAAATCAGATCTTTTTTTTTTTTTTTTACAGGGAAAATTGAATTATATACTGTATCATGACAATACCAGTCCCACGCACTTTGCATAAATTAGTGATCTGGAAGAATATAGAAAGAACAACAATTTGACAAAGCTTTTAAGTTGTTTTCAAAATTTGTCCTATTTGTTAATCACATTTGACTTGTGCTAGACTTGAACTGCTGTGCCCCTCCGATCACCAGATCTGCATCATAATTACTGTGTCAAACGGAGCAGAAAAAGCCTTACCATTAGTCTCAGGGCCTACGTGCAGCTCCAGCACTACTTGTAATGATTTACATGTGTGTACTCTTTACAGTGACCCGGAGCAGCAGGCATCAGTGTTATGTAATCCTTTTCTGTCAAGTGAAATTCTCACAGACACCTCCGCACAGCCACACACATACACAAAAACACACACACACACACACACATACAAACACACACAAACACACGCACACACACATACACACTGGCAGCTGCCGGTGCCTTCACAGTGCTCGGGGGTTATTCCAGTCGTGGTGAGAAAACGCTGTGTGGTTTCTTGGCAAAATCAAGACACAGACGCAGCTCCCTCCTACCTCCTACAGCAGGTAAACATACAGTGTGATGATGAGTATAGTTCAGTTCTGCACCCGGTCCCACTGATATTAATGATTAATTTACATAACAAGACAAGTGATCTCAATTTATAATAAAACTCTGCTTTAGAAAACCTAACCTAATCTAATACTTCTATGACAGCTGACAATGACTCATTAAGACACAATACACAAAGGAGTATTGGTCACATGGTCACAATAACCACACAGACCAGGAAGTGCTGTCAGCATTTAGCAGCTGATGCTAATGTGCAGAGGTTATTTGTTGATTTGAAGTGTAATGAGCTAGAATCATCGTGCGCCATTGTGAGTGAGGCTGAGCAATTCATCAGATTCATTTGAAAAATAGCTAAATCGTGAAAATCCTGAGGATTATTATGAAAGTGAAGTTTACTCATGACTTTCTTACTTAGAAAGCAGGGTTTTTGTGCAATTAAACAAAAGGCATTGTCATTTTTTATGCAAATGTAATTGAAGGCAGTTTAAAATTTCTTAAAATAATAGGAAATGATAAGAATGGCCTTATAAAGAGCTTTCCTATCTGAAAGACTAGTGTGGGACTGGTATTGTTGTGAAGACCAGCAGACTTTGATTAAAAAGAAATTAAAATTGCTATTGTCTAGGGTGTGCACAAAAATCTAAATCATATATTTCATATTAGTTTAGTTTAGTCTAGTCTTTATTTGAAAGGACAATGTACAGAGTGGGGGTGCATTGCCTTGAGTCTGAAGATACGATACATATCGTGATTTGCATGTCACGATTCAACATATCACAATATATCCCGAAACTAAAACAATGAATGATATATTGTGGTTTATCAATAATTACTTCTAATAATACAGTCAACTACACCTTCAAGAGAACACAATTGTATGAACTATAATTTATAAACCTTTTAAAATCATGAGAACACGCAATGTAACTAATGAATTTTGTGAATATATTATTTGAAAAACTGATTCGGATCCATTTTGAATCGATTTGAGAATTGTGCAATGAAGCAACACATTATATCACTGAATGGATTTTTTTTCTTACACCCCTAGTACAGAGAAGTTAAGCTCATAAAAATCATATAAAGTTTTGTATCACGCAGCCCTGATTGTGAGACAGGGCTAATTCTTCTGAACTTGAGGGGGTCTGTACTTCAATGTTCAGTTGCATAATACATTATTTTTGTGCAGAGTACTAAAATCACAGCAGTCTACTGTTATATAGTGACAGGTTTGAGGCAGTGTACAGCCAATAGATTTGAATGGCTATCACAACAAGAACGCACTTCCCACTCAAATGTAGCACTGCATAATCACTAATGCGTTTTCATTTATTGTAGGGGACTGGTTAGCAATTGACAAAATCAATAGAATGTGTGGTTAGTGTAGGAGAGAACACATTCATGATTATAATATCAAGTGAAACATGTAGAATTGGTTATAAAGATCATTGACATCATTCAAAGTTTTCTTACAATGAGTGAACTACAATGTTATTTGTAATGGCAGAGTCCCCTCCTACTCTCACAACAAGTAAAGGGAAACTAGTTTAGCTCAATGGGCTATTAGCGCACACCACCTCTTCACTCATAAAAGCCTTGTGGAGGAGTGTAAGTGGATAGTCTATAGGGGCAGTGATAAGTGGACATCCATCAGAGCTGCTACTGTCTGCTCTCCTCCGCAGACAGCCAGGGCATTGCATGTTTTAATACTTCTAAAGTTCAGTTCACTTCTGTCTGAGGCCTCTCCACCTGCTAGTCAGACAATTAGGGGAGTTGAGATCAATAACATATACAGAAGTACTCGAGATGTTCTAGTCAACGTTATGTGAGCAAAAGAGAAAAAGTTCCATAGTTACAACTACCCAGGGAAGCTATATATCAACAATACTTAGTGTTAATGCTGTTTTGAAGACATTTTAACAACATTTTTAATACCATCCATACCAGTATATATTGTTTAAACAAAAAAGAGCTGATTAAATATAAAAATGGAAATTAAGTTGTAAACTTCCAAATTAAGGGAATAAAGTTCTATAAAGTTTGGTGGGTAATTTTACAGTACTTCAAATACATGTTTTAGCACAGGTCTGTAGGGTTACTACTACCAAATACTATTACTGTGGCGATTTCTACTTCAACTAGTACAACAACTCCAACAATTATTACTACTAACTACAAAGTGCTTATAAATAAACTAACTTCTACTATTTTCTTTGCTATGTTGCTATGTTGCTGCTGCCGAACTTTGAATTTCCTTTGGGATCAATAAAGTATCTATCTATTTTCACTGACTATGGCACAACCTTGTCAAAACAAAGCGATGAACAAAATGAGACTAACTAATAATCAACATTTAAAGAAGAAAATAAACTTTGTAGATGAAGAGCGGACTCCCACAGAGAGGACAGTGGGAGGGGTGAGGGGGTGGTCAGCACGATACCACTTAATCAAACAGTGGAGTTGTAAAAGCAATAAACTCTGCATAGGTCTGAGAAGAAGGACTTCCCGGGCGCCGCAAAGGCCACCTCCATTCATCTCACTAAAAGCTGCAGGCTGAACTGAGCTGAACCTCACATGTGGGATAGAGTCACTATAATGTCATATCTATTTTAGAGCAGAGCAAATGTGCATTCAATCATTGGAGCATAAACACGGGCACATTCTGTTTTCAAATGGTATGTGATTTACTACATATTTACTGGACTACTACTTATTGTTAATGTGATTCAATTTATGTTGGCAGGATACTAACATTTGAGTAAGAAAAACATTTCATACTTCATTCTAATGAATATAATGCTGTGCTCAGACAGCAGCATCAGGGGTCTGGGGTTTACCAAAGATGCACTCAATAATAATAATAGCTATTTTTCTTTTAAACTAAAATAAAATAAGATCAAACCAAATGTGTTATGTAGCTGTTATGTATCCCTCAAGTAAACACAGAACAACTTTCTTTAAATAAAAATTCAAACATTATGAAACATTCTTGTCAAACATCACTTAGTAAATAGTCTTATTACATCAATTTGTTGGCCCAACCAGGACATCAGCTGAACTGATATATTAAAGTCGATATGAATCCAGAATTTTCAGTATCACTGCCTATTTCCAATACCAGTATTGGATTGGTGCATCCCTAGGGTATACATGCAAATTCTATAGATCAGGGGTGTCAAAATCAAATTCACAGAGGCCCAAAATTAAAAACTGGGACAAAGTCATGGGCCAAACTAAATATTTACTGAAAAAACATCTGTGTGTTTTCTCTTCTTTCAAGTATGTAATGTTAAACCTTTTCTTATTCAAATAAATGTTTAATAATAGTTTTGCTTAAACACTGAATCCAGAACAAGCATAATATAAAACAGTAACAAAATTTAAAATAAATAATGTAGCCTATATCTGTAGCTGACGGGCCAGCTCTAATACATATCTGATATGATCTTGTGGGCCATATGGCTGGCCAAATCTGGCCCCCGGGCCTGAGTCTGACATGTCTGCTATAGAGAATGTGCGTCTTGACAAGTCTAACATTTCACACCACGAAAATTATGTATTAAATTAAAAGTTTAATTAGATTCAGACGCTCAGTTTCCCTGCCACTCGCTGTTCTGCATGGGGAGAGCTGCAGAGAGCTTCCCGGTATATGTAGAATTGAGGGCTGAGACACAAACAAGATGTGTGGTCTCGTATACCTAACTGTAAGGAGGGCTTGAAGAGCGGCTGCGACACCGCAAGATCACACAAACATGCACAAATGATTCAGAAAACCTCTGCAGGCATGTTTTTGATGAAGGAACAACGCTACAACAAACTGTAGAAAGCTCAAAAAAGTTGATTTTGCATAATTATCCCTCTTTAATTACACCACGTGAACATACTGACTGAAATGGTACTGATTTGGTCTAACTGAAATGTTAGTATTGATTAGTATTAGTTTTTTTTCTTCTTTTCACAACCCTACTACAAACCTTCAAAACATCAATGCACAAATGGAGGCAGACGATATAGAATTTGTTCAGAATAAAATCTATAGCTCTTTTGACTGACATTTACATCATCATTTACAGACTTCTGCGGGTGATGATTAACCTGAGCAGTGAAGCCTCCCACCAGATCCCACCCACTACGCTCTCTGCATCTTCCCTGTAGTTTCCATAGTGTCTGAACTGCACTTGTAACAAAGGTGTGATTGCATTAAACCACAAGGGCATCCCCGGGGCCCTGCTAATGCAAGAGAGAGAGTAGAAAGAGAGAAGGAGAGAGAGAGGAGAGTGAGCGTGGTACAGGGAGGAGGGGGTCCATTACGATAATCATTTTACATCACTTGAGAAAAAAGTGGCAAGGGGGAGGGTAAAGTCATGGAGTACAAGGTGGAAATCTCATGACTGAAAAAGAAATCTAACAAGCATTTATAGATTATAGACACACGCAACTGTTTTGAGCATAGTGTGTAGGAAGTGTGGATCTACAGCAAGGTACTTGTGATTTCACGTTTGTGTGTAACACTTTTAGTACATATCTAATATCTACTGGCTCACATTGATACTTAATAATAATCAATACACTTAAATAAAAAGATCCTCAATCATAAAGAACCAGTCTAACTTCATTAAAGGAGAGGGGATACGCTACAATAGAAATACTTCTACTTAGAATTAGGCCTGCCACAATATTTTGAAGTGTGATATATATTGCTGAAGTAAATAGAGACGATAAACGATAATACTGAAACTAATTTAAGCCACTGACACAATAACTGTAAAGCAGATTTAAACCAGAAAAACTATTGTAAATGTAAAATATTGTAAAAAAAAATAAAAATAATAAAAATCATGAGCTGCAATAAATAAATAAGAGAATAAACCACATTAGTAGTTAGTTTGCATCTGTAATGAGTTACAGAAGGTGTTAATTCAACCTTCTACAGCTCAAATCTTATCATATAATCAAAAAAATAACACAATATTTCCCAGTAGTACTAAGAAAAAGTACCAACGATAAATATTGACCCCAAAAATATATTCTTCTATCTGTCAGGTATTGACCAGTGAGTCGATATAGTAATTATGATGACAGTCCTACACAGAGTAATGTTAACAACTTTGGTCTAACTAATTTCTCACTCAGTCCATATACTTTTCACTTCCTAAAAAAGCAAGTCAAAACAAAAATATATTGTACTTTGTTTGAGATCATTGCACTTTCCATAAATAAGTTGCACAAAGTTCAGAAGTATGTAGCCTACAACCAGCCAGGGAATGTGGTTTGTTCCTCTCTCTATAAATACAATAAAGCCCAAACAAATGGCACACAAAAGCAATATGCTGCTCCTCTCCCAGAACAATAGAGAGATCTTTCAGGAGGAGGTGGAGGAGGACAGGGAATACCCTCAAGGAAAAACATCCAATGAAATCAAATCGCTCTGGCCAATTAGTTTGCACTAGCAGAGCCACAGATGATGTCACTCGTCATTACTCACTGTTTAATGCGCTCCACCACTGCGCAAACAGAGAAAAGAGCAACAAAGTGGTCTGAGACGGAGGACACTTCATTAGTCAAAGGGTTATTTCAAACTCATACCTTACTAGAAATGTGAAAGATTAGAAAAACTAGCTAATTCAACAGTTGAAAGGTAACAATGACAGTACTTTGGTACTTTCGTATACTATGAGATTGTTTTTGAGAGCTTTGTTGACCTACTGTTGTAGAAATAAATAGCTCGAGAGTTGTAATGACTGACGAGATTCTGAATGTCTAATGCAGAAGATGTTTACTAACTCTCCATTAAAGTCTGACTATGCTTCCTTCGTAGGGAGTATTAAACCTATGATGGTCTAGGTCGAAACAGCTAATGACAACAAAATGTCAACAAAGAGCTGGAAGTGTCCTTGATACATTTATGTTTGAACAAGGTCAATGAAGTGTCTTGTCCAAGGACACAGCGACACTATGCAGTGGTCAGCGCTGGAATAAAAAGCTTTCCAGTTCTAAAACCACTGTCATTTCCAGTTACAATGTAAAAAAGCTAATGCAATAATTAAATTCTAGCTTTAATTTTGCCACGTATTGGGCAGCCTTTAAAGCTATAGCTCTAAACATCCGCCCCTTTGCTGACACAGAATGTTCCAGCACATGCTGTATGGCTCATTAGTAATGACCTCCGGTAACATGTTTTTCCATGTTACAGTCAATACCCTGCAGCTTCACATGACATTTTACACTGCACTTGAGAGTACACACACGTTTGCTATGATCTAACAAACCAGCCTCTGTTCCCTCTGTACACAGCAGCAGCAGTAGTAGGCTAACTACAGGGAAACAATGGCCCATTTTAGACACTTACTCAGACACTTAGCGATGTTTATCAGGATGTAGCAATGGAACATAGAGGCTGATTAGCTCCAATGGGACAAGCCCCTGAACCCTGTGTGTGATTACAAGCATCACTTCAGCATCGCACCAGTGCACACGTGGCAGCTGCAGTTACCAGGGCTTTTATGTTTATAATGGACTACACTATGGTTGGACTAAATTATGTTCATGTGTCCTATTTTCAAATACTGACGTTTACTGGTTCAGTAGACAGAGAAAATATATTTGTAAGATAGCTAAATCTAATTACAAGTCTATATTCCACATATATACTTCAGAAATGTGTAATGTTTTTTCATAACCTGTTTACCAAGGTGCATCTCCTTGACTGCATCCTTAAATTACCTCTGCCCTGTATATCCCACTGTGTGTCTTCTACCTCTCCCTTTCTCCTCAGGCAGCGGAGTGCATTTGGCAAGCCCAGGTATCTGAGAGTTTCCCTTGCTCTCCAAACCCAATTCAATTCTACTATGAGAGCGTGGAGCCTGGATCAAATAAAGCAGACAGCAGCAATTACCAGGAGTGGGAGACAGGGAAATCCATACACACACCTAGACTTAACAGCCTCCCTTGCTACTTAAAGTGCATAGGACAGGTTTTCATGTTTTTCTAATCATTACCTGGTTTGGTGGGATAGCATCTGTGGGAAATATTTATCATAGTTTTACATCAGTCAAATGGCATTTCAGGGAAGAAAGTTGACAAGGAACGCACAATTACAGGAAGTGCAACAGAATACATCTACCTATCTCATCAACATGGAAAATTCCAGCTAAAATGCAGGGACAATTTACACGCAGGGAAGGCTTTTTGTGACATCTGAAAATCTTATTTAAGAAAACAAAGATGTAATTTTTTTTTTTATTTAGACAAAAACAAATATAAGTTTATAATTTGGTGAAGTGCAAAAGCTAGTAGCAGAGCAAAACCAAGTCTCAGTAGAAGCATCATTACACAGAGCATGGCTGGGTTAATTGGTAATTTGACATCTTTGAGATTACTGTGAGCTGTGAGCCATAAGCTTTGTGCGTGGGTGGGAGTCAGTGGAAAAAAGCATGCTAAATTGACTGAATACACATAAAGTTGTCAAATGCTCCCTGCAAATGAAAATAAACACATACAATGGTAATATAAGCATTAATCTTACTGTACTGAGACAAATTCAATATGCAAGAAAAGAATCAACAGCACTAAGATGCGTTCGAACACTCCTCCCCTTTTCCTATTGGCTGTCCAGCCTGTGTCCTCTTTCACTGCATCCATAAATCCTCAGACCTCCTGTGCTGTAGCTCTAACCTCAGCTTCATATCACTGCTGTATATTGTTACTTCCGTTTAATGTCAAAACTATAGCGCTAGTCCCTCATAAGTTATTTATGAGCATTTACAACGGATTTTAATGGGCTCATTCCTCGTCCTATTCTTCTTTGTCACATCCAAAAACCACCACAAAACACCTTGATTTCATAATAATAATGTAATGCATTAGTCTTAGATGGAGTTTTTTCAGATCAGTCACTAGGGATGTAGATATCCAAATCTCTCGGTATGATATTATCACGATATGCATCTCGCGCTGCAATATTTATTGCGATATTTTGGAGAGGCTGATATAATTGTATAATTGCTTTTAAAATACCCTGATAAGATTTTGACGTGAAATATTACTGTCATAATCCCAAGAATTCAAGTAAAAAACATATTACTTAATGTTGTCTGAGCTTAAATGAATCATGGGATATGTAGTTCCCGATGTTTATTAGCTATTGCAGCTGTAAAACAAAGGAAGCAAAGGAACTTGTGATTCGATATATTGTGACAGCCCACGATATTATTGTGAGACATTTGACGATAAGATATCACGATATTTCAGTTATTGTTACATCCCTACAAGCCACTTTACAATTTAATGCATTATTTATTTACTTCACACTCCGTGGTGGTAAGCCACTATTGTAGCCACAGTTGCCCTGGGGCAGACTGATGGAAGCGAGGTTTGTTAGAGTGTGAATGATAATGGTATTGAATATTTTATAGTGCACATCATGTCATTTTAGAGATTACAGTATATCTATTGTTTAAATGGCTTGACAATCTGTGCCTGAATTTAGGACTAGTTCAAATAAATTAAATTTTTTTGTATCTCAAAACTTTTGGCCAAACCAGGAAGGATCAAACACAAGTGAAGTGCCAGCCACAGCACAGCAACTCAGATTCAAAGATGGCGGCTCCCCACAAGTGATCAAAAGTGTGTACACGTGTGGCTCTCTCATTAACAACCATTTAGTGACACGTGCCGAGTACCACAAGTCACCGCCCCTTCTCTTTGTGGGAGCTGGGTGACTGTCAGCCCTCCATCTGCTCATTTTGAAGGCTTTCTGCTCAGGAGAAAGGCAACTGTCAGTGGAAGACGTTCAGAATACAGTAGGAGCAGAAAGAAGCAGAGCCACATGTGTAATTTTCAATCAGCGAGACTGATGGGTGAAGAAAAGCATAGACAGAGCCAAGACAGAGGAGAGGGGAAATTATCTGAAGAAACTTTCAAAAGGTCTTAGATTAAAAACAGATAAATTTGTGGTTTGAGCATGTTTCATTAGGAGCCATTCCAAAATAAATGAATAAATATACAATATATTTTTTTTTACCTTCAACATATTTTTTTAACTTGGCATTGGTTCTGTGACCAAGTTAAGGGCTAATAACTATTTTACCATTTCAAAAATTAGGCTAATATCATTGCAGAAACATTAATTAATTACATTTTTCATCCTGCAACACACATGATTTACGTAAATTGGTAAGTGGCCTCATTTGGGAATATTTCAACATTCCCTGACTACCATTCCTTCTAGGACATTATTCCAAACACAGTTAACACTAATTAGTCTAACTTTCCAAAAAATATTCTTATGAAAACCCCAAGAACACATCAAAGCACCCCAAAAGCGAAATATTATACAGCTAGTGGTAAGTTATGCATTATTTTCAATTGCTAAAGGGCTGAAGAGTTAAAATTTGCTGCAAGGGCAAAATGGAAGTTTGAACTAGTTTCACTTTTGAATGTCAGGAATAAATAACAGCCCATAGGAGACACAGACAGTAGGACAAATGGTTCTAGCAAAGAAGGACAAGTGTTCAAGGAGGCAAAAAGTAGGGATTGGGTTTCCTCTGTCCTCAGTAAGCCCCTCTGTTCATTCAAGTCTCCTCGCATACGACACAGCTGCTAAGACGCTGATAAAGGCCGACACTGGTGCCGCAGAGAATACCAAGATTCACGTCAGACATTTTGAGGACCAAAACACAGCTAAATAAACATAGGGAAACTCCATGTCACAAAGGAGGAAAAGGGTAGTAGTATGGGCGCACCTGAGCGGAGAGGGCAGAGCGTCGTGGTGGAGTGGGAGGAGCCTCAGATGAGCGTTGAGAGAAGCCTGAGGAGATGACTAGATGTTTCCACCAGTGGGAGGTCCCAGGTGTCTGCCCTGTCTGTGTGCGTCTGTCTGTCTGTCTGCAGGTGCACTCAGCATTCCCTATGGAGACAAATGAAACAAAATGTACCAAACTGTGGATGTTATACAGAGGCTAAACTCCATCACACTGATCCATCATGTAAAATAATGGCATTCTGAATAGAGAAAGAAGAGGGCACAAAAACAAGCCAATAAACTGATGTAAAAAGACAATCTACGGAACAATATTGGCCCAAAACACCTTGTTTTATTGAACTTGTATTTTTTCAAAGCTGTTTTTCTGTAATTACTTTATGATAAATAAGTTACAAAACACATTTAGATCATTGTTTGCTGTACACCATTTGTGTGAAATAAATATTTTCTTTGCCCTGGTATCAGATGATATCGGATATCAGCAGATACTTAAAGACATAGTACCAACATCATTATGGGAATGAAAAAAAGCTGAATCAGGGCAAGCCTAATTTTGAGTGATTGTAAATATTGCAAAATTTGTAAACAAAACTGATGATAATAACTTGCTAAGAACTTGCATTGTAGATATATTATGACTAGAAATATAACATGATCTTGAGAATAATATCGAAATAAGTACTTTTTAATAATTATTTTATTCATTCAATATTTACAGTGCACTTTCATAGACTGTAGCCTACTGTACATTTTCTCTCCAGTGACTATCTTCCTCCAATTCCCTTTTTGCAGCTCACTCGCCCATTCTCAGGAGTATTCAAAACAAACATCGTCCTATTTATACCCTGACATCACATCTCCATGGCAACTACACTTTGTTTACCCACAGGAGACACTAGTTAGAGACGGCCATCCTGAGTTTTACATGCTTGTTTGGGAGGACTAAAGCCTCTTTCAGGAGCTTTTTCAGGCCGAGGACAATGTTTCACTTTGACCTAATGCCTGCGGTGTGGAGTGTTATTACTATGGAGGCTGAAAACAGAAAGTAAATACAGTGTAGTGCAGCTTAAGCAGTGTAAAGTTGATTTGTGTTTGGGGCCAGGATCAAAGCAGAGTTGTCAAAGCTAATGCCACGTTATGGTAGAGGACATGTGCTTGTCCTCATACATATGATGCTAATGGATTCACCATGCAATAATGCTGACAGTAAACGAAACTTTAATTACAACGTCATCCATAAATAGTGCCTGCAACCAAGATATGTTATGGGATTAAAAAATAAATAATATATTTTCTTACAATAGAAATACAGATCATGTTCTTTGAAAAAATATTCATCTGATTTGACTAGTAAAAATGGATGCTCAAATATTATTGAGGCCAATTAACAAAATCTCACCAGTATCGCACAATTAGTAATATTGTTAGTATCCAGTTTCAGTGATGCACAACTCCACTTTAGACACTGGAGGATGTTGCCATGGAGACACATACACATGTCCTGAGGTCAGTGGGCGGAGCTGAACCCCAGAAGGAGCCAAAATCAGGTCAGAGCCTCATGTGACAAGCAGGGCCTAGGGGACAGAAACTGATCCTAAAACAGGCGTTTTCTTGTTTGCACAGAGACAAGCTCAGCAAATATTATGCACTTATGAATACAAGTTAATTAAAAGTACAGTACCACAGTACTACTAAAGACATACAGTAGTACTTTACAAGTAAGTACAGTTAAATATAGAAGTACTCTGCTAGTATTATCCTACAAAAAATGTTGATTGCAAGATAAAAGCTGAATAATGGCTGGCAGCAATAGTAAGTAGCATCCAGAAATTTACAACAAAAGGGACCCAGGTAGCAAACCTTTACTAATAAAATGGCCATAACTGGCAACAGTAAAATATAATGTCTTAATGTAGTCAGACCTATAGGCGTTGGCTGAAAAGGTAATAAAGTTCAACAATTTGCAAAAACTAATTTAATTTCATGTCCTCAACAAGCCTAATAACTTGGGCCTGTTTTGCAAAAGCACAGAATTGCTGCCAATAAACCAAGCATGCCAAAACATATAGCTCTCTCTATACTCTTTCATGGCACTGTTATTTTTGCATCTTGATCATAGATTTTTGTTTATTTATCATCTTAATGTTCTTTAAGAGGATAAATAATAAACATTTGATAAAAACAACTTTTAGATAACATGTTTCACATATTAAACATAGACATAAGTGTACACACAAACAAACACAAAATTACTCTCCCCTAGTCTAATATGACACAGTCAGTCTCACTATTGGTATGACAGAGTAATGGCAGACTCCCTGTGCAAGGATGGATTACCTTGGTCCAGAGAGGCCATGTTATCACTTCAGCTAATACTTGCTGTGTGTATTTTCCCCAAACAAATACAAGAATTACATTATGACACAGCTCTGCTCCACAAGATAATAACAGAATATTATATTACAACTCTTACCACAATTCCTCTACAGTTCTTGAGCACTTACAAAGGGTGGTTGATATTGTTGATATTAAAGCAGCACTAATATCAAAACTAGATTCTCATTTGTGTATTTATCAGTACTGGGAAAAAAAAAAACAACTGAAAATTTGCTGTATAGTAGTAATGGTTTTCATCATATCCAAACAAGTATAAGACCACAATATGACATTAAGTAAACCAAGAGACTAATATTCTGACAATCACACTATATTGTTAGAAAGCATGTTTTTATTCTCAGTGTCAAAATAAGAATAATATGGAGCCTTTTCCTTAGTATTAAAATAGGTAAAGATTTGAGCAACTTTAGTATGGAGTAAGAAAGCTGTCAAAAATATTTGTGCGCGTAAAATAGAAATCCGTGCGTATTTGGGAAATCCGTGCATATTTGGCTGTAGTTGCGCATAAAATAAATATTTGTAAACTCTCAAATGACTCCAGTCGTACATAAAATATATTGTGTGTATTTTATCCATCAGAATACGAATTGAAAAATCACGACGCCATGAATTACAATCACGAAATGAAAATTTACGATTACGCTTTCATCAGTACGAATACGAATTCACAGACGGAATTTTACTGTCAAAAATACGTCATCACTTCACAGACATTATCCATCGAGCAGAAGAAACATCGATCAAGATCAAGACCGCGCATGCTCAAGTTTGTAGCAGAGGGTAAACACAGAGTGGCTGTGGCCGTGAATGTTTTAATCTAAACATACAGAGAACCTGATATTTGCTAATTAGCCCTGGGATAACGTTACGTCGGATGTTAGCCAACTGGCTACCGCTATGTTATCTAACATATAGGTGCAATTTCCCTTTCAAAGGAGGTGTTTCTACACAATATTATACAGCAGCATTCGGTTCCCGAATTCAAGACATTTTTACAATAGATTTTAATTAACCCAGTTGTTGGTCGCTGTTGTAGCTTCTTGTGCTATTACTCTGTTTTTACCCTCTGCTACAAACTTGAGCATGCGCAGTCTTGATCTTGATCGATGTTTCTTCTGCTCGATGGATAATGTCTGTGAAGTGATGACGTATTTTTGACAGTAAAATTCCGTCTGTGAATTCGTATTCGTACTGATGAAAGCGTAATCGTAAATTTTCATTTCGTGATTGTAATTCATGACGTCGTGATTTTTCAATTCGTATTCTGATGGATAAAATACACACAATATATTTTATGTACGACTGGAGTCATTTGAGAGTTTACAAATATTTATTTTATGCGCAACTACAGCCAAATATGCACGGATTTCTATTTTACGCGCACAAATATTTTTGACAGCTTTCTTACTCCATACTTTAGGCTTTTGCTGAAGAATGCATAAGTGTGAATAAGAAGCGGATTTTTTTATAGAACATGTTTGCGTTATATTTTTCTGCCCTAAAGATATTGCATGCTTTTCCTGTGAACAGCTGGTGCAGAGCCTTATGTCACTGCATGTATGTTTTGTGTGTGTGTGTGTGTGTGTGTGTCAGATTCACTTCTAAGTTGCGATTGGCGGTTTTGTCTGTTTACAATAACATGCAATGTGTATTTAAATTTTTCCTAATTTAAATTATTTTTTTACTACTTACTTACTATGAACCAGACATTATGTGTCCTTAATAAAGATTGAATTGAATTGTGTGTAGCGTGTGCGTATGCATGTGTGGAGTGGATACATGTGAGGGGAGTGGGTGTGTGTGTGTATACATATGTGTGTAGCGTGTGTGAGGAGCCCTGGTGCTGCTCTATAATGAGGGGCAGAGCAGGATCCTGTCCAGATTACACGCTGACCGAGCTTGTCTGGCTAATGCTTCTGTTTCTCCAACAACATTCACACTGACACAGCACCTCACGGCAACCGGGCTCCCAGGTTTTTAGACAACTTCATGATAACTCATAAATCACACACTAGGGCAAGGCAATACAGTAGTGTTTTTTTTTTTTTTTACTTGTACTGTTCCAATACTATTTTCATTTCAATTTATTTTTCTTATCAAAGGCAAAAAAAATATGACCTTACTTTTCAATAATAAAGTTTATGAACAAACAGGATTGACAGCTTAAACATCTTAAACAAATGTGTGTGTATAACTCCTACTAAACACTTACCGTATTATTATCATAGAACTGAATGTAGACCTATTGATTTAGAAAGCGTTAAGCTGGTCTTTGACAATACTATTTGACCCCGATTTTATTTGACTCATTGCACAGCACAAAACAGTAACTTCTTGTGAAACAAAAACTAAGCTAAAATGAATACTCTGCAGCTTCTTCTTAAAACATGCAGTCCTGTGTTCTCCTGATAAAGCTCGAAAAGTTAGATAAGCACATTTAATGACCACAAGGTAGTATTGACCTGCAGTGCAAGAAAAACAGACTCTGAAAGAAACATGAGATGGGTTATGAAACATTTTTACACATGAACAGCACAGGTCAAAGGTCAGAGATCCACTGCTAATGTGCTTATGTGCACCTATATGCAGCCTGCGATGGTGATAAACCCAGGTCTATCATTCATTTGACTCAGTCACAATGCATGCTGCTTCGATTATGCACAAATTAAAGGTATGTGTTTTATTAGTTATTTTATTTAGCAACACACTCTAATTAACATTCTATATAGTTAAGTCAGGCCCAATATTTGTTTTGAGGAAATACTTTAATTAAGTACTTGCAATCAAATGTAGACCATAGTGGAATCATTAAAAGGCCCATATTACACTGTTTTCTGATCTATGTTATAATGTTGTTTCCTCATCACAAATGTACCCTGGTTTTGTTTTGTTTCATTCACACAGATTTAACACAACCCTGCATATTTAGACTGAGTTCTGTTCCACCTTGTGACATCATCTGCTCCACTGTGTTTTTAAACTCCATACACCTTCACTTGAATCATATCGATCATTTCGGTCCTGGAATTGCCAATCTCTACAGAACTAAAAGGTAGCTGTTAACTTGAAAACCACTGCTTCATGATATCACAAGGTGGAAAAGAGCATTTTGAGCTTTGGAGACACAGCCAGACTAATAAATAAAATAAAAGGTTACTCAGACATATGCAAACGAAACAAAACACAAGAGTAGATATGTTTTTGATGAGGAAACAAAATTATAACACAGCTTAAAGCTCACAAGAGTCAATTTTTAAAACTACAGGACCTTTACATACAATGTGCAAAACTTGTTAGCAGCTGCCTGAAATACAACATTATCAAAGAGAAAAGTCAAATGAGAAATTGAGTTGAGTGTAAGTGTCTCTTGTTTTTGCGTCATAGTTTTCTGCCTTCATGTATTTACTAATGTCTTCTTCTCACTTAAAACATCTTTTCCTCTCACAGTATTCTCCTGGGCCACAGCACAAACAACCACATCAGATGACATGTGACAGTGAGGGGAGGGAGGAGTGGCAAGATTCTCAGCAGTAGTAAATATAAATATTATAGTGAAAAAAGAGCAATGCAACAATATCTGGCACAAGTAGGATTTTGTAATAAACTCATAATTGTTACAATATGAAAATTTCACACTTAACTTGCAAAACTGGATACATGCATTTTAATACTCCTGAACCTGTTTTTAATTTTTTTAATGGACCAATGCAGGTGTTGTTATTGTTATTGTTTTGTTTGTATTGTCTTCTAAACAGGGCGGAAACCTGACACAATAATTACTTCTTATTCACTATATTTCTGTGTGGCAATATATCATGCTTCAACATTTGGGGTTCTCCTTATATAAATAAACATAAATAAAAAAATACAAAAAAAGGACAATGAAAAACAGATTTTGAAAAAGCATAACAGATTTACCATACAGATTTATGTATGTTTTATAAGCTTAGCATTATGCAACCAGAGCGGACAGAGGCAGTTACTTGGGAAGGGAATTACTCAGCATTCCTCTATCATACCATGTTGGAGCACAGGTCCCATAGAAGAGCTGTTGCAAGGAGCCCAGCTTTGATCACCCCCTCCAGATCCTCTACACACGAGGCTGATGGGAGAGGAGCGGCCTGGGGAGAGGGAGGCCTACTGGGACCGAGGCAGGCTCGTATGATGACTTCAAAGGTGCACACACATTGGTAGATCTATATTAGTTGTTCTAAACATTCTAGGTGCATATCTCCAGCCTACGTGTGCATAGTAATTATCCAGGGCGTTTGATGTGTAGCTTGCTTACAGTGCAGGCTATACATACAAACAGGATGTTAAATAAAGGTTGTTTCTTTAACTTGTCAGGCTGCCAACATGAAGAGCATGCAGTTGACTAGTCTGACCCAAAAGTCAAAATGTGCTGTGTGTACTCATTCAAATTCAATCAGCTTCCCACATAAGTGAAGCTACAACTAGAAGAGGGCAAAACATTGAAAATCTATACTGTTTATACTGTTCACACTTTGGCAGTATGCTAAATTAGAATATCGCAAATATCATTTATAATAGTGCTCCCTCACAATTAACGGCAATACATGGCTGACAATTGATAGTTTGCAATGGATGTCGTCAACATTCCCTGGGGTGTGATGCTAACTGAAAGCACTACTCAATCTGAAGCTCTTTAATCTGAGCTTTATTTTAACACAAAGTATCAATAAAACAACAATAAAATATGATATTTAAGTATGACGAAATGTGATATATTGCACATGATATTGTGTGAACTGTGACACATCACTTTTTAAAAAGAACAAAAATGTGTTACTATAGTATTTGCCAATAAATCAAATGTTCAGCATTTCCTGATTGCTTTCAGTAAGAGCCGTCCCAGATAATGATAATGTGTAGAACTCAATGCAGACGGCTCTGCCACAACTACCGTTCATTGTATTGGCTAATACTTAACTATATGTGACAACAATAGTGCTGAATGCCCATTGCTAACAAAATATTCAGAGAGAAAACAATGTTGAAATGTTTCTGTTTAAGTAATCTTAGTTTGCATTTAGTTATATCCTCTATTGTGCAGACTGACAAAATACACTAGAGTGGTTTTATGTTTCAAGGATAGAAATTATAGCAAAAATACTCAAATCAGACAAGAGATAGAGACACGGAGCTACATCAAACAGCCTTGGGGGTATGCAGTGCTGCTTTTAAAAGATTTACGACTGGATAAAAATTACTTCCATTTTCTTCATCCTTGTAAGGCAGGTCGACTTTACAAACAGTTGCAGTTTTGACCTTAGGA
Source organism: Boleophthalmus pectinirostris (assembly GCF_026225935.1). Taxonomy (NCBI): domain Eukaryota; kingdom Metazoa; phylum Chordata; class Actinopteri; order Gobiiformes; family Gobiidae; genus Boleophthalmus; species Boleophthalmus pectinirostris. The sequence goes on along the minus strand of NW_026571175.1, from coordinate 20,001,528 downwards.
AGTCACACACATACGTCATGCTGCAGTGTGGTTGTGTCAGGTCCTGCTGGTAGCACAGGTGCTCAAATCCACACACCCAAAATAACACTGGCTCGTGCTCGGACTCTACCTTAGTCCAGTAACGGGCAAAGATACAAATACGAAGCCATACATATGCACAAGAGCTCACCACCTGAACCTCCAGCTGTCCCTCGAGGTCCCTCTATGAGTGTGATGCCTATAGGTCAAAAGAACAACAAGAAAGGAGAGTTGAGCTAACGCAGACAGGTGTGTAGTCGAATTGTGTGAGCGTGTGCGTGTGTGTGTGTGTGTGTGTGTTGTGGCTTGCTTCCAAAGTACTACGGTGCCCTTAACCTAAATAAAGTCTGCTTATCTTTGCGTAACCTTGACTGCCTGTTCTGTGCTAGCAATGAGCACAAGCTGTAGTGTTTGTACAGAACACCTTTAATGTCTCAGGGCAAACTGTGGTGCAGGGAGGTGGGGCACATATGAACATTCTGAG